>NC_091200.1:2085519-2413019 GCF_040958095.1 Procambarus clarkii | reverse complement strand
CATTGATATAGAATGAAATAAACATTTAAATAGTGAGAGTGTTGAGACAGGGAAGGTAAATCACATCAAGAGTCAGTTGTCCCTAAGGGTATTTTTCTTAATTGAAGTGGTTGTTGAACTCTACCTGTCCAACACATTTTTCATTTTAATGCTGTTATTATCCACTGTGGAGTTATTAGACAAAACTGTCTAATGTTAATATCAGAATATATATATAACTAGACAGTATTTTAAAACAATGCCAAAATGCATTCCTATCTCCCTCTTCGCCTCTCTTTCTGTCTGTCTGTCTGTCTCTCTCTCTCTCTCTCTCTCTCTCTCTCTCTCTCTCTCTCTCTCTCTCTCTCTCTCTCTCTCTCTCTCTCTATCCCATTCTCTCCCCCCCTCTCTCTCCCCCCTCTCTCTCTCCCCCCCCCCCCTCTCTCTCTCTCTCTCTCTCTCTCTCTCTCTCTCTCTCTCTCTCTCTCTCTCTCTCTCTCTGTCTCTCTCTCTCTCTCTCTCTCTCTCTCTCTCTCTCTCTCTCTCTCTCTCTCTCTCTCTCTCTCTCTCTCTCTCTCTCTCTCTCTCTCTCTCCCTCCCTATTTCTCTCTCTCCTCTCTCTCTCTCTCTCTCCCTCCCTCCCTATTTCTCTCTCTCCCCCTCTCTATCCCTTTCTGTCCCCCCCTCTCCCCTTCTCTCTCTCCCCTCTCTCTCTCATATGGACGAATGATACCCCTCACTACGTCTCCATTCATTGCTAGCTCTTACCTCATTGTGGACTGCTTAAATTCCCATATCTATTTACAGAGTTATGTAAAACAAGACATCATTTGTCACACTGTCAAACAGGGCACCCAGCCAACTCTCACCCTTAGCGACCCTGGCACAAACGTTCTGTATTCCCCCGTCCACAAGAGAGAGCTCGCCATAACTCGCAATTCTCTGAGAAACTGCGGTTGTAGGTTTCGTTGGGATTTAACATGTCAGAAGACAGAGATAAGGACGTGCATTTAGAGAAGGTAGGCAATAACCATTGGTGGCAGGAGATGCTGGAGAAAAAAAATAGTGAAAACAATTGAGATATATTTACGAAAAATCCTGAATTTCATAAAAAAAAAGTATGAAGCAGGATACAAATTTTTAAGTATAATTTATTTCAAGGCATAAACACTAAATACAGAAGAGTTAGGAACACAAGTGAATAAGTAAACAAGATATCAAAACACACACAGAGACATGAATATTAGTTGTGTCAAGGGAACAGTTAACAGAATATCACACTTAAGTATATGGCTCTCTCTCTCTCTCTCTCTCTCTCTCTCTCTCTCTCTCTCTCTCTCTCTCTCTCTCTCTCTCTCTCTCTCTCTCTCTCTCTCTCTCTCTCTCTCTCGATCTCCCTTTCGATCTTCCTCTCATCTTTTTGCCCCTCTCTTCCTTCCTTTCTGCCTTTCCCTCCCGTTCTCTCTTTCTCTCTCCTCATTTGGACAAGACATGCTCGGGTAACACTAAATCATCGTTACTAACGTTGATTCAACGTCGACTGCAGCTGAAAAAAATGTTTTTAACAATCTACGGACAATGAAACCCACATTTTAAACCTCATAGTCGTCGTTGGTTGTAACAAGAGGAGTTAATTCTACAGAAAGAAGGGCATGGGGTTCGACCCCTCCCTGCCTCTCCCATTGAACCTGACCATACAATCACCATTCACTATGAAAAGTGAAAAATAACACTTTTTGTGAAAATAACACTTAACTGTGAAAAGTTTAAAATAACATTTAGAGTGTAGTTATAAACTAGGAACTAAAATGCTCATAATAGTGAGCAATGGAACAATGCAATGGAACTAAAATGCTCATAATAGTGCTGCTCTTGGGCCTCCAGGTTTAGATCTTAAAACTAAAAAGGATTTTTGGAAAAAAACAATAAATAGCTTCGAGATATAATACTGTTTCAATGGGTAAATGTGGAATTAGAAGTAGGAGTGTTGATTCATGGAACAAATTACCGCGTAACTTGTATAAAGTTAGAGATATATACTCACCTAGTATATATATATATATATATCAAGGGTTGTGCTCCGGCTCTTTGATCCCGCCTCTCACCCGTCAGCCAACTGGTGTACAGGTTCCTGAGCCGATTGGATTGTATCGTATCTCTTATGTGAATTAAGCTGGTTGGGGATGAACAGGAGCTGCCTCGTATGGGCCAATAGACCTTCGGCAGTTTCTTATGTAGTTGCGTTCTTATGTTATTATGTTCTTGGTGATATTTCCTTCAGGTAGATAAACCGTTCTGAGATAACAGGTAATTATGTCTTTTTCTTACAGCTGTCTAACATGATGGGTTCATGAACCAATATGATGTGTTCATGAGCCAATATAATGTGTTCTTGAACCAGCATAATGTGTTCATGAATCAGCATAATGTGTTCATGAACCAGCATAATGTGTTCATGAACCAACATAATGTGCTCATGAACCAACATAATGTGTTCATGAACCAACATAATGTGTTAAGAAATGGCTGGCTACGTTTCCTATCACCTAATGCCCCTGTTCACCTAGCAGTAAATAGCAACCAGGGAATTTGTCAATTGTTATGGGGTTGCATCCTGGAGAGAGTCAGTAATTCTCGATTGAAGCCTAAACTATATATATACTCACAGGCTGCCTGTCTCCGACAAAATTAATTATTAATTATTAATATGCTTGATGAGAGCTGCGTCACTTTGGACCTCATTCAAAACGGAGCTCTGAAAGTTAACATTGCATAACAGACACTTAAAAAACTTTGCAAAATGAATGTTTGAACTTTAAAAGTTACTCATTGGTCAGAAAAAAAAAATTATTAGTGGCCTGAAGGAAATTAAAGCAACGTGAGAACAATATTCAAGAAAGTGACAAAGAAAGAGAAGGAAGAAGTAAAGGTAAAATACGAACTTAGGATAACAAGTTGCCAAGTTAAATCAGAGGGAATTCTTGCAGCAATTTCAAAGAAAATTTCGGGAAAAGATTTGACCATTAAAACCACTTTCAGGTCAGTGGGCTGATAGCGATAATGAAAAGTAGGGGACATTCTGAATATCATTTTTGTGTCTGTGTTCCATCAGAGAAACTCGACCTGGAAACACAAACCGAAACTGTCTCTATTTTCCGCTTGTTACAACTTGTGATAAAGTTGTTACATCTTGGCTTAACGTGTTTATGACGTATTAGAACGTTGTTACAACTTGCTATATTGGTTGTTATAACTGGTTAGGAGATGTTAAAACTTGTTCGAACGTTGTACCAACGTCGTAGTTTCGGTGTGTGTTTGGCGAGGATTGATCGATATCCCTATCTGTGGCCACCAGCTATAGAAGGCAGTGTAGAAATCATGTGATGTAACGTGATGTAGCACGAACAGAAGCACGTGAAAAAGTCATCAGGACGGGCCAGAATCAGGTGAGATTCTCACCTGATTCTGAGATATTCCACTGACACGAGAGAATGTCAGTGGAATATCAGTGATCCACTTACCTGTCTCTTCAACTGTTCTATGACAGCTGAAGGTGTTCCAGCAGCATGAAGGGTTGCCAAGGTGGGGAAATTTTTTGACTGAACCTGATCTTAACCTTCTTAATTACTGCCTGCTAACTAGAGCCTTACGTCAGTAGTACGGAAAGCTGTTTTAAACATAAATAACAACCAGAATACAAAAATCACCTTCAGACACTTTGATATATTACATAGGATGGTTTAACTAGTTTGATGTTCCTGAAACATAAAACCGAACTCGTCGATAATTATGATTTAATTTATTGTGGCCATAGCAAGGCTTTGGACAGTATTCCACATGAGAGAGTATAGAGGAAGACTGACACCCATGGCACAGAACACAACATGTTAAGTGAAAGAGGAAGACTGACACCCATGGCACAGAACACAACATGTTAAGTGAAAGAGGAAGACTGACACCCATGGCATAGAACACAACATGTTAAGTGAAAGAGGAAGACTGACACCCATGGCATAGAACACAACATGTTAAGTGAAAGAGGAAGACTGACACCCATGGCATAGAACACAACATGTTAAGTGAAATATGAATAAACAAGACAAAGAACAGAAATTAAGTGGTAACATAAGTGCGTCCGAATGGGTAAGTTGTGGCGTGGTCTCGACTTTGGGCTTAGAACCTCTGCTGCTCGTAATATGTAGTAACAACACTTATTTTGAAGTTAAAGGCGACATTAGTGCAGACATACGAATATATTATCATTGAGTCAAGTGATGAATATGTGCAGCTTAAGAGCAACTTTAATAAACAGAAGACAGACAAGTCTTCCTATTAAAGGAAGACTTGTCTTCCTTTAAGGTAATAGACTTCCTATTACCTATTTGGACAGAAAAGTGGCAAACATATTTTATTAAAGAATACAAATCTATCACATTTGGACGTGAATGTAACATTTTCTATTTACTTCATAAAGACGAAACTGACAAATCCAATTGTGATTTGTTAGTTTCGTCACACTGAAGAAAATGAATAATGCAGCAATATATCCAAGACAAAAGTGAATTAGTGAACAAAATGGAATAAATAACGACCTATTATTCCTCTTAAGTGTTTACAAACACAACATGAATGTTACCCAACAGTTTTACCTATTTTTCCCTGACCAAGTAACCTGTGACTCGTACGCCAGGCTGCGAGCCGCCACCTCGAACAGCCTGGTTGTTCAGACCAGAGGATCTGGTCAGAGACCGTGTTGTGGGGACGTGAATCCTCGAAATTCTCCACAGGTATAGTCAGGTAAGGCTGGTAAGATGCTGGAAGGTTTGATCACCGTGCTGAAGCAGCCTCATCAACTTTCTTAAGGCATCAACCAGTGAAATATTGACAGCGGGATGAGGACATCATTCCTGTGGGATCTAGAACCTGCCCCGCCATGATGACGTCCTGGTGACGTCAGCACCTCGTGGATGACGTCAGCACCTCGTGGATGACGTCCCAGTGACATCAGCATCTCGTGGATGATGCTTGACGAACCTTTGCGGTTGAACGATGCAGATGAATCTTTGAACCAGGAGTGACGTCCAGGTGACATCACGCACCTCGTGGATGACGTTCTCGTGACGTCAGCACCTCGTGGATGATGTCCTGGTGACGTCATGCACCTCGGGCATGCCCTTTATAAAAGACATATGATATATTATTTGTCCTAGGTTAATTTTGGTTAAGATAGATTAGGTTATGATAGGATAATTTAAGTTAGGTTAGGCTAGGTTTGATTAGGTTAGGTCAGGTTAGATTAGGTTAGGGTATGTTCAGCTAAGTTAGGTTAGGTCAGATCAGGTTAGGTTAGGTTAGGGTATGGTAGGTTAAGTTAGGCAAGGGTTGTATGAAGAGTGTCTATGACGGCGAGGGAACTACTGATCTTGGGTAAAAATGTTTCCTAAACTCTTTTATAGGATTCTATAATAATTTTCGTATTTTAATCTACATTTACCTTTATAAATCCTTTCTCCAATCTTACCTAATTATCCTGTTCCATATGTGAGATGGAAGAGAGGTCCAGTAGAAGGGAGGGAGGCCTGGGAGAAGGGAGGGAGAGAGACTTGTCAGAGGAGTGATTGATCTCTAACGCCTCGTAATAATAATAATAATCGAATTCACTGTAATGTATTACAAATACTCTTTCCACCCCTCCCCTTCCTTCAACTCTCTCTCTCTCACTTCCTCTCTCCT
Organism: Procambarus clarkii; assembly: GCF_040958095.1. Taxonomy (NCBI): domain Eukaryota; kingdom Metazoa; phylum Arthropoda; class Malacostraca; order Decapoda; family Cambaridae; genus Procambarus; species Procambarus clarkii. The sequence continues at coordinate 2,407,307 of NC_091200.1, read as the reverse complement.
TCGCTCTCTCCCATTCTCCTAACTCCCCTTCCTCCATCCATTCCTTCCTCTTCAGTAATGACGTCACAAGCCTTATTTTCCTCCGGCGCTAATGATCAAACTGACGAACCTGAAACCACCGCCACACACACACGCCTCTGTGTGCTTGTGTTTCCTGCCAGCGCCGAGTGGAGGCGCTGCAGGCAGGAGCTCCTCTTTCCCTCAGTGTAAACACGACACCTCGTGCCTCAACCCTCTCTATATCATGTACACGTCTTGTACAACAGTTGACTTTGTTCTCGACTCACAATCGTAGATTCCGGGTTCGATTCCCGGTTAAGAAGTAAATGGTTAGGGATAACGTTTTCTTTTATAGTTACATAAGTGATTGGTTTCAAAATTTGAAAATTAAGTGGAAACGAAAGGAAATTTGATAGGTTGTAAATTTCTTCAACATTTGCATTGTCAGGCAGGAACCGAGGATGTGGTGGGCATTTCCTCTCCGGATCGCCACACTGAGGCGCTGGAAAAAGAAGCTTGCTGCTTTAGAGGATATGAGAGCATAAGAATGGTAGTAACTGCAGAGGGCCTATTGGCCCATACTTCCTCTTGATGCTTCTATATTGGTTCGGAGTCCTTGAAGTGGGTAGAATATAGTTGTGCATTAATTGGCTGTTGATTGCTGGTGTTGACTTTTTGATGTGTAGTGCCTCGCAGATGTCGAACCGCCTGCTATCGCTGTATCTATCGATAGATACAGCGATAGGTCTATCGATATATATATATATATATATATATATATATATATATATATATATATATATATATATATATATATATATATATATATATATATATATATATATATGTCGTACCTAGTAGCCAGAACGCACTTCTCAGCCTACTATGCAAGGCCCGATTTGCCTAATAAGCCGAGTTTTCATGAATTAATTGTTTTTCGACTACCTAACCTACCTAACCTAACCTAACCTAACTTTTTCTGTTACCTAACCTAACCTAACCTATAAAGATTGGTTAGGTTAGGTTAGGTAGGGTTGGTTAGGTTCGGTCATATATCTACGTTAATTTTAACTCCAATTAAAAAAAATTGAGCTCATACATAATGAAATGGGTAGATTTATCATTTCATAAGAAAAAAATTAGAGAAAATAACTTAGTTCAGGAAAACTTGGCTTATTAGGCAAATCGGGCCTTGCATAGTAGGCCGATAAGTGCGTTCTGGCTACTAGGTACGACATATATATATATATATATATAATATTACATCATGTCCCAGACAAAACGAATTAATTATTATTTGACACCCTCCAATTACTCATGTTAGGTCTGTCAAAACATTTCCACCTTGACTCTGCCAAGCAAGTGGAGTCACACTGGAGCAAACATGGACGCCGCCATTGCTGAACATTCTCATCAATAGCAAATCAACCGCTAATTACATCATTAACTCTCTCTTTATTGCTGCATTGTTTCCTTTGTAGAAATTTGTTCACGGCATTCAATGTTTTTCGGCACTCTGAATTGGTAGATTACCATAATGCCATAACTTTAGCTCGAGCACCATTATGCTATGACTTCTGCTTGAATACCTTTATGTAATGACTTCTGGTACAGTACCATTATACCATTACTTGTGGTGCAGAACCATTGTGCCTATACCGTAGCAACTTACAGACACATAACCTCCAGCATGGGACGAAAAATCTTGCAGATATTTCTCTCACCGTCTCGTATCTCTCTCACTACTAAACCCTTCTTCTCTCCATACATCTGTAGTCAAATAAACCCTTTTAACTATTTCATAATTTTCATTTTAGCCCGAATATAACTGTGTTTAAATTATGAATTAGTAAAATATAGATATATATCGTCTCCTGAAAGATTATATTTACATGCATTGAAAAATTATTAAGATACTTTTACCTTCCATGATATTTTCAGGATATATTGTCACTGTCATTTATATCACCCATTACACGTATTTAATATATCCCGGTATCTCATTCATTTCATTCAAGGAGCATCCACAAAAATAATAATTTTTATTATCAGTTTATAGTATTTGCACTGAGTATCGCCACATTTACTCTTTTAAATAAGAATTTCACACAGAACCACGTTGCATTGCAAGAAGATAAGGTATTCATTGTCTTAAACCACTCTTCATTCATTAGCTGGTATACTCCTTCCTTACTTCCTTACTTCTCTCATTTTATCTCACTACTGTTATTTATAATATTTTCTACCTTCCAATCTTCACTATCATTTATTCTTAGTTACGTCTCGCATAAATCTAGCACGTCAAACTTTCCGACCTAAAACATTCTGGCACTTTCAACCTCTGTTTTGTAAATATTTCTCTCACATTCCACACAAACAATCTTCTTTTTTGCATTCCGGGGCCTGGACAGGTACACGCCCCAGATCTGAGGTTATTCTTAGCCTTATTGTGAAGAAATTTGGGGAATATGGATTCCCAGTGCAAAACTCCTAACCCCAATAATGCAGAGGATGCAAGGCTGAAAGCACCACATAGTGATGCAGTCGAAATCTTTAACAAGCAAAAATGCTGGTAACCACCACAGAAATTCATGCTAACTGCATATCTAGCATTCTCTAGCCAATTGTAGCTCCTTCTTGTCCATCTGCGACCCTTCTTGTCCATCTGCGACCCTTCTTAGCCAGCTGAGACTCTTCCTGGCCATCTGCGACCCTTCCTAGCCAGCTGAGACTCTTTCTGGCCAGCTGAGACTCTTCCTGGCCAGCTGAGACTCTTCCTGGCCAGCTGAGACTCTTCCTGGCCAGCTGAGACCGTCTCTGGTAAACACTGGATCTCGATGGAAATCAATGGGCCTCCCTCTGCATTTTATTAACAAACTATAACGAGTATTAAAGAGGAAATGAGCTTTCAGCCACCCAATTCCACGTTGAATTAAAGAGGAAGATTTTTAACCTCCTGCATCGCCAACTTTCGCTAGGCTTAGATTGTCTAGGGAATTTTCCCATCTCCCTTTATGGGCCCTAAAGGAGCCCCTGTTGCATAAATGCTTATAAGCTTCCAACCTCAACCGCACTGGGACTGTTCGCTCCTGCTGCTCTCACAGTTTCCCACTCTGACGGACTGTTTTATACATACCATTCACGGTCTTCTTCTTCCCTGGCAAACCTGGAAGCTACGTGAATTCTTCCTTTATGCCGGACGTCTTAAAGTTACGCTGGCTAGCTTGCCGTGGGATCGTGATCAATATAGTAACAAGATCAATCGTTCACGTAACCTCGAAAAGAGATAAGCTTGAGGAAGAAGACCAGGAACATTATTGGTTTTTAAGCTAATCTTGTTACTACTGTTGCTGCTGAAAGATGCAGTTTTTAAAGATATGTAGCAAGCAAATAGGATGAAACTGAAACAATGGGGGAAAAACGTGTCTAGCGCTTTCGCTTTAAACAGAGAAAACGCACTTATACTGTTTTCCCATTGATTCACTGTGGGTGAGGTGCGCAAACACGCATGCGCGTGACAGCGCCCCCCACCCCCCCTCCACACACACACACACACACACACACACACACACACACACACACACACACACACACACACACACACACACACACACACACACACACACACAAAATTGATAGTAACATTCCATTCACAAGGATGACCGGAGCCTCGTACAAGAGCCCAATGCTTTCGGGTGCTTCGGGCGCTTCTAGCTCGCTTCTAGCTTCTAGGAGGCTGGTTCTCCTGCCCGAAAGCTAGATTTTTCGATTAGATTTTTCAGTCTGAACTGTCGGAATGGCCAGTGTAGTGATGACAGTCTGCTGGTCTCATGAACCACTGTATCCCCACGCGGCTGTCACGAACAACGCTTGCGGGTCTTTCAGGTACGACAGGTTGAAAGGACGAATCTTGAAATGAGTTCGTAATTTCATAAACTTTTCCAGGTAGAGAGCTGTTAAGAATTCGTCAAAATCCCTCTGTATGAGATATAGTTTGTAGCCACATACAATTAAAAATGTGTTGAGAGATATCTCGCATTAGCAGGGAGTCCAGGTTGTCCATAAGGAAGTTGATTGGGGTAATTCCTTGTCATTGCGGTCTCTACCTTGCGCAGACTACTATTCAGGTTTCGGTATTTATGCAAATTTTGAAGAACATAATTTCTAAATGAGTAACGATAACCCTATCAATACGAAGTGCGTGTACAAGGGAGCCCCTTGTACACGTACAGGAGTTAAAGTGCAACTCCCCTTCCTTGGCCCTTGTCTGTTTCGACTCATCAATGAAGTATAATCAGCAAAATAAGCAAAGTTCTCAGGAGTCCTGTCGTATAGCAATGTTTCGAGACAATCACATCTGGTCGACGAGTGTTCACTAAACTGTGTGTGAGAGAGATTACCAACATTGGTAACGAAGCTTCAGATACTGCCAGACATTATGCTAATGGATTGCCTCATGTTTGCACGTTGTTAGACAATGTTGATCCCCTCGTGGCTTGTAGGCAAGTGGTGCTTAGAACAGAGTTTAGGTATGGGTAGCAAGATTGCTGGCGGGTTGATATGTACAAATCCACAAGGGCTGTGACGAGGATTCGAACCTACGTCCGGGAAGGAAGGAAGGAAGGAATTATCAAGGGAAAGCGCCAAGCCATGACGACAATATAGCACTGGGAAGAGGATCAGGATAAGGATTTGGGATGGGACGGGGGGAGAGGAATGGTGCCCCAACCACTTGGACGGTCGGGGATTGAACGCCGATCTGCAAGAAACGAGACCGTCGCTCTACCGTCCAGCCCAAGTGGTTGGGTCTACGTCCGGGAGCATCCCAGACGCTGCCTTAATCGACTGAGCTACGACATGGTCAAATATTTGTTCATTTGATACATCACGCTATTGTGATTTCTGTGTGTAGCGGGTTAATATGTCTTCTAAACCTGAGTATTTCTTCGACTGGTCCGATATTATGGCTCTAAATATTTGCTCCTATTTAACCTTTTTTTATTTTTTTATTTTTTTGCTTGACAAGTGTCCTTCTGATGCCCTCTCTGGTGATGTGATTACTCTTAAGATTAAATTAAGTAAGTTTTCAGCAGTGCGGGACATACTGCTGAAAACTGCTTCCAAGTAGGGAGGATGCCCAAGCTAATCAGTATCAAGATAGAGACGCTGTTTCAAGAGTTGAATCAAGTTTTAAGTATGCTGCCACTGTTGATGTGGTTCAGAACGTTGCTGAGGTTGTTAGTGATAGTCTCTCACTCTCTCTCTCTCTCTCTCTCTCTCTCTCTCTCTCTCTCTCTCTCTCTCTCTCTCTCTCTCTCTCTCTCTCTCTCTCTCTCTCTCTCTCTCTCTCAACCCAAATTTTCCAACCAGCTAAACTTCATTTTCCCTTTTCTTTTCTGGTCTGCATCTTAGCTCTCATTCTTTTTATTTTACTCTAATGAGACGGCGACGTTACCGGGGGAGGCGGATGGCCCCCAGGCGCTTCCTCTCTCATGCACCTGTGAGGACCAGACCTGGAGGCTCACTATTGTTTACGTCTTGATATTGTTTTCCCACTCATCTCTCCCTCATATATTCCCGCTCCCCCGTCCTCACCTCTCATTACTTCCACCCTTCGCGTCCCAGAACCCCGCCTTCCCCGCCCCCTCACCTCTCACCTCTCACCCCTCACCCCTCACCCCTCACCCCTCACCCCTCACCACGGGAAATACAGAAACAAATTTTCCTTGTCTAAGCGTTGTGTTGATGGCGTGGAAGGTGTGAGTGGCGTCCCTGTTGCCACAAATATACACAGAGCAGCAGCAGCAGTACGAGAAGGAAAGTGACGAATATTGAAAAAAAAATATTCAAATGGGGAAAATATTAGAGGAAGAGTCAGCGAACGCAAGAAGAGAAAACAAAGATCAGAGCGAAGGACATAAAGATTCTTTAGACAACGCGGGAAGATCATTTCTTTGGTGTCTCGAAGGAAGAAATAAAGAAGGTATTCTTAACAGTTTAGTAAAAAATGGAAGAGTTGGAAATGTTTCACGAGAAAAAGTTTATAATTTTACGGAAGGAAAATAATGATATGAAAATGAAGAGGAATTTCCTGGCAAATACTCTTATAATTCAGTAGTGTCAAATCGAGAAATAAAGGAAAACGAGACTTGGAAAGTGAAAGAGGAAAAACTTGAAAAAGGAAAAGCAAAATGTTTGGAGAATATTTAGAGGTCAGAGCAAATCTCAGAGCTAGCCAAGGAGAAAGGACAGGCAAGGATATACCAGGAGAAAATGCGTGGGCAGCGAAGAGAGAGAGAGAGAGAGAGAGAGAGAGAGAGAGAGAAGGGGTTACTAAACGGTTACAAAAATGAAAGAAAGAAATGAACAGAAACCTTTGTACAAGTAGTCAGGCAAAACAAAACAAAATAAAACATGCAAGAAAGTCAAGAAGGGAAGTGAGCAAACATAAGACAAGTAATTAGAAAGGAACAGTCATACAACAGTAAATAGGTATAAGACACTGTGTATAGAGGTAAGACTATAATATTTTATGAGTATAAGAAATTAGGATCTAGGCTGCACAGATCTACAGAAAAGCAAAATTCATTGATACAATAGATGGAGTCAAAGAAGACCTCACACTAAAGGATAATGTTAATAATTATTAAAGGATAGATTGATAGGAAAAGAGAAATCATTACCCATTTAGGGTGATTTTAAAAGGAGTGAAACAGGTGAAAGAAGTGTAAATAAATAACAGAAAATTTCTGAAATGATACGGGTGGTAAACTGTGGTCATTAAGGTGAGGCCATTCAAAGGAAGACAGAAAAACTGAGAACGAACCTCAATGAAGCAAAATCAGAAGAATGTTCTGTCTGCAAAGTGACAGGAATCGGAGAGAGAATTTCATGGAACATTTTTGGAGCCGGTCGGCCGAGCGGACAGCACGCTGGACTTGTGATCCTGTGGTCCTGGGTTCGATCCCAGGCGCCGGCGAGAAACAATGGGCAGAGTTTCTTTCACCCTATGCCCCTGTTACCTAGCAGTAAAATAGGTACCTGGGTGTTAATCAGCTATCACGGGCTGCTTCCTGGGGGTGGAGGCCTGGTCGAGGACCGGGCCGCGGGGACACTAAAAGCCCCGAAATCATCTCAAGATAACCTCAAGATAGAACATAAGAAACAGCTGTCAAATGCACAAGAAGGACGGGAAAGAATTACGAGGTAACAAGGTTCCAGTAGACAGAGTATAACAGTTACCAGTACCAGTCAGAAAATCAGTTCGACGAATACTGTAGATATTGTGATCACCAAAGGCACCTTGAATAACCAAGCTGTACAAAGAAAAAGACGAAGAAAGAACTTATTGGGAGGTTCATCACTCAGTCGAGCCAAATTATCTCAAGCCTTCCAACCAACACAAGATTTTTTCCCTGCGAAACCCTTGAGATTTTTTCAGGACACGATTAACCAGAAGCCAGGCCGTTCCACACACATATACTGGTCACAGTCATGCTTTTACAGATGCTCCATCACAATGCAATATGATTTTAAACTCAGGATATCGTGAACACTTGCATAGTAATGGTAAACATATGATAGCTTGTATGTTGTGTGTGCAAAATTCTGGGGGTGGGGGGTCCGAACAAGAATGGGAGACTTCACACATAGAAACTTAATACCTAATAAAGTTGATATTAGTGACAATTGTCAAGACCTTCCTTGACGACGCGGTCCCAAGAAACTTTGACGAATCATAGGATACTCTAAATGGGACATATTTTGACCCAGTTACCATTGTAAATGTGTGGCCACGTCTGTGGTAGAAAAAAAACAGGGAAATGGATTTCTGTGCGCATGCCATCTCCCGCTATGGCGAGGCAAAGAGTCAGTACAATATCTGACTGAGCGTCAAGTTAAGCTTCTATATCAAAACCAATATCAACGCTTCATCCTTTTGTCGTAAAAATAAACCAACACTAGATAGGACGAGCATTTGACTAGTTTGATTTACATCAAACATAGTGAATGAAAAATAACTTCCACTTGAAGCAAAATTACGTCCCTGGGATAAGACTGTGTAAGTCCCTCTGCAGCAATCTTTCGAGCTTACATTGCCCAGCAAACGTATCCACTGATCTGAAAGATCAGGGATGTATCTGTCTATAGGAATGAAAAGTTAATCAACCCTAATACCTCTCCACCACTTAGCCCACTGAGACACTAGCCTTCTGTGTTGAATAGCTTTTGTCCTCTCGTGGCCGAGTGAGTTAAGGCAAGCGTCTGGGAGTCCCAAGAACGATGGTTCATATCCCGGCACTGCTCCAAGTGATTTTCTCAATAATAACATTATATTAACAATAACAATATTAATAGCAACAACAATAACAATAATAATAATAAAAATAATGAGAAAATCTACTAGGAAAAGTAGGAAAATCTACTTTAGTGTCCCCGCGGCCCGGTCCTCGACCAGGCCTCCACCCCCCAGGAAGCAGCCCGTGACAGCTGACTAACACCCAGGTACCTAGCAGTAAAATAGGTACCTGGGTGTTAGTCAGCTGTCACGGGCTGCTTCCTGGGGGTGGAGGCCTGGTCGAGCACCGGGCCGCGGGGACACTAAAGCCCCGAAATCATCTCAAGATAACCTCAAGATAAGAGGCCTATAGGTGGGAACGAACCTATGCCAGTCGTGTACTCTACACTGTCAGAGTACGCGACGTTAATGTGATTTATGTGTAATAATAATAGTAATAATAATGATAACAACAAAATATTGTTATCACGCCTGAGACTCGCGTGGGGGCACCAGTGTCTGGCCTCCAGGAATTGTATTTTTCTTCCATTCTTTCCTCCCTTTTTTTATGCTCGTGGTCACACATTTTTGTTTTCTCCCACTTGTTTTTTATAAGTATTTTTGGTGCTGGTGTTTTGAATCCCTTGTGAGTTCGTCTCTTATAGCTCCTCAATATGGTGTTTTACTGTGGATTCAATATGGTGTTTTACTGTGGATTAATTAAACATTGCGTTTTAACGTGGATTCACTATGGCGTATTATGTGGATTCAACTTGATGTTTTAATGTGTATTCAAAACGGTGTTAAAATAGAGTATTAATCTATAATTGATTTAATTTAACATCACCTAACACACAGCCACCGACCTACGAATTGATATATTGAAGTCATGCTCATCTTCGACTCCAAAGGGCTAACACCATCAAAATATCGAACTACTACAATGTTTTAATGCGTATTCCACACGGTGTTTTAAAAGGGGGTTTAAACACAGTGTTCTAGCGAAACTCCTTTACTAGAGGGACAGTTTGATTTTCACCTTATTGCCTTCTTTACTTTCCATTACGATGCGTTCTTATTATAACTTACTATTGGCAGCGTCTTCAAGCTGTCTGTTGGTGGTGGTACCCCGCAGCCTGTGCTAGGCCTCACAGTCTGACTGATCTGTGGAAGATCCTCCAGGACGGATTCCTGGAGGATCCTCCAGGACGGATTCCTGGAAGATCCGTCTTACTTCGATGAGAACCTCGTGTCCTGAAGGCTGGAAAGATTTGCGACCTTAATGCTGAAGAGCTTCGGGTCCTGGTTGTTGGACAACTTCTTGACCAGGGCGCTGGAGGAGGCGTGGATGGCGGAAAGTTTTGCGTCCTGGATGATGGAGCATTTCCGCTTATATTAAAATTATTTTCTTAGTTACAAAGAATTTTGCCCGAAGTTTCCAGCAATATCAGCATCCAGAATCCTTCCTTCTTCCTTCCTTCCCCTCTCTCCTTCCCCTCACAGCCCCAACCTCCCCTCACCCTTTGACTCCCTTCCCCCCAACCCTCTCACACCCCGTCGCTAATACCCCTACCACCCCTCTCACGCCATTTCCCCAACCCCTCATTCCCCCTCCCCATTACCCCTTCCCCTATCCCTCTCACCACCTCCCTCATCCCCTCACACCCCTCTTCCTAAGATTTCCCTCTTCCTCCCAGGTGTCATAAGGCAAGAGTTACACTCAACGGTCAATTTCTGAGGGTCCTATATGACTGTCAAGTGATCCACATATGAAACATGAAACACTAAAAGCTCCAGCATACATCATGGAACACAGAGTAGTTAGCAAATGGAATGCATTAGGCAGTAATGTGGTAGAGATAGACTCCATACATAGTTTCAAGTGTAGATTTGATAGAGCCCAATAGGCTCCGGAATCAGTACGCCAGTTGATTGACAGTTGAAAGGCGGGACCAAAGAGCCAGAGCTCAACCCCCGCAAGCACAACTAGGTGAGAACAAGAATCGCTCCAGCAGACAGCATGGAGCAAAGACAGCACCTTGTAGACAGATGTGTCCAATCAGACAGCATGGAGCAAAGACAGCACCTTGTAGACAGATGTGTCCAATCAGACAGCATGGAGCAAAGACAGCACCTTGTAGACAGATGTGTCCAATCAGACAGCATGGAGCAAAGACAGCACCTTGTAGACAGATGTGTCCAATCAGACAGCATGGAGCAAAGACAGCACCTTGTAGACAGATGTGTCCAATCAGACAGCATGGAGCAAAGACAGCACCTTGTAGACAGATGTGTCCAATCAGACAGCATGGAGCAAAGACAGCACCTTGTAGACAGATGTGTCCAATCAGACAGCATGGAGCAAAGACAGCACCTTGTAGACAGATGTGTCCAATCAGACAGCATGGAGCAAAGACAGCACCTTGTAGACAGATGTGTCCAATCAGACAGCATGGAGCAAAGACAGCACCTTGTAGACAGATGTGTCCAATCAGACAGCATGGAGTACGAGAAGCACCATGTAGACAGACCTGGCGTGTTCGTCCAGACAGAATGCACCAAAAGAGGCCCTGGATCTGACAGCATCGTCCAGTCAGACAGCATACAGCACATTACTTGTTATTCCAGTTCAGAGCGGCCCTCACTACATTTCCCGGAACACGCAGGAAGGTCGATGGTCATTTGTTCCTCCTGTTGGACGTAATCACATTTGCTGCTGTTATGGAACTCTCTCTCTCTCTCTATTTGCTGGTACACTGTTGCTCAGACAATACCGACCAGCTATGAAGCTGCCTTGTCTCTTGCTTCCTTGTAAAGGCTTCCGATTGTATTAAGGAATTGCAGAGCATTTGACTATGTGTTTCCAGGTATGTTGCTTATAAAAAAAGTGTTTGTTTTTCCATTATTTTAGCTGAAACTTTTTTATTTTTACACCTAGGAGGTTTTCTTATAAAATCCTCCGTATAGAGTGACTAAGGGGGCGTTATCTGGAAAAATGAAAGTTGTTCAGTGTCAACCAAAATATTTTGTGACTAGTTATATATGAAAAGGGCTGCAGTTGTTCCAAGTTTCAGTACTGCAGCCTAAATAGTAAGGGAGATTTTTATTTTTTTTATTTTTTTCAACGAATTTTACACATTTTCAAGTGTATATTCATAACCACACCTTTCAGATATAATCATTCTATGACACTTTTTTGACACATTAGCATATAATAAAGGATCTGTAGAAGGGGATTTTCCAAAACGTCTTTAGTTTTCCTAATACAAATAGTCAAAGTTCCCCCCCCCCAAAATTATGCAAATATATCATGTTTATTGTTAATATATCATGTTAATTGAACGAGATTATTTGATGATCTGATACATTCTGAAACGCTATAATATATGATGGTACTTTATTCTACATCGTTATACAATACTTTGCATTATTATATGCGTCAGTATATTTCAGCAGATTAACGACGAATCAGCCTATCAAGCAGGTCATCCGGTGATGTGCAGCATCCGGCCCCGCTATAGGAGTATAGTGCAGCATCCGGCCTCGCTACAGGAGTATAGTGCAGCATCCGGCCCCGTTTCAGGAGTATAGTGCAGCATCCGGCCCCGCTATAGGAGTATAGTGCAGCATCCGGCCCTACTTCAGGAGTATAGTGAAGCATCCGGCCCCGCAACAGGAGTATAGTGCAACATCCGGCCTCGCTACAGGAGTATAGTGCAGCATCCGGCTCCGCTACAGAAACAGTACTTGATCCCGAAGGGACAACTTCAGATGCAAGTTAAGCACACAGACAGCCACGAATTACCTGTTCTCTCAACTACCTCCTGTTTAGTTAACTATCCACCGGTGCTGAACAGTGCAAAATGAGGCACAATCACCCGGTCAGTAACCGGTAATACACTCTACGACGTAACTACACACGGCGCTCGCTGGAACGATCCGGATAAGGTGAAAAATATCATTAATCCGGTATTGAACTCCGGCGAGTTTGAATATTTACGATCACTAATTACAGGGGAACGTTAGAACGTAAGGTGTGTGTGGGGAGTTATTAGGTAATGGTATAATCCGAAACACGTGTAAGCCGGTCCACACACACACACACTGTTGGTATTAATGACACTCGATTACTGGAAATTAAAGCCGATATCGCGTATTCATAAAGCTCTTAAGAGTGTTGCGGGGTATTGAGCTTGTCGTGCTGCGTAATAACGGGTGGGGGACCTGGTAATGGGTAAATTTATACATGGCAATATATATATATATATATATATGTGTGTGTATATATCACGAAAATAAACACGTGATTAAAAATGTGACAATGTCAGACCACGGAGGATGAAATTAAACAGGAATTTCTTTAAGTACTTTCGTATATTAATACATCTTCAGAAGGAGTATAGTATATCTTCAGAAGGAGTACTTCACTCCTTCTGAAGATGTATTAATATACGAAAGTACTTAAGGAAATTCCTGTTTCATTTTTCCTCCGTGGTGTCTGACATTGTCATATATATATATATATATATATATATATATATATATATATATATATATATATATATATATATATATATATATATATATATATATATATATATATGCCCACGTCAGGTGTACAGTAAAGTACAATAGGTTCAGATTTGGAGTACAGAAGTGTGTATTATGCTGAAGCGTGTGTATGTGTATGATAGTCAACATATGTATGTGTATGATAGTCAACATATGCTAAATTCATATGCACAGTATGCTAAAGTCAGATACAGAGGAGTGTGAAATATGCTCAGTCAATATATCCGTACAATATAATGAAGTCAGGTGTATATCAGTATGAAATATGCTAAAGCAGCCATACGTATGTGTACAATGTTCTCAAGTCACGTTCACAGCTATATGATGTATCCGGCATAAAAATATGACAAACTAAAATACATAAAAACTAGAAAAGAATATAATTTATTTGAACATAATTTCCCGTTTCATTAAACACTCAAAATACAACGGAATATGCTCATGACTCAGGAATCTGTACATCGGTTGACTGACAGTTGAGAGGAGGGACCAAAGAGCCAAAGCCTAATCCCCCCCACAAGCACAACTAGGTGACTACATACACATACACACCTGACTCCAGTTGCGTCACATACAAACAGTGCGAACAACAAGACGGGATAATCATTTCTCTGGAGATTGTCAGCTTTGAGGTGGGTGTAGGAGCTTAACATCCCCCCTCAAGGAAAAATTCTTTGTTGCTCCAAGTCTCCTTTGAGAGAAGAGAGAGTGAAGAATTGCCTGAGAGGAGAATATGTTTTGTGGACGAACTTTCCTAATGCTCTCAACTGTGACTTACATGCGCTCTCTAGAGTGAATTTCATGGGTTCTCTAGAGTAACATACAAGGGCTCACCAGTGTGGCTTCCGTGGGCTCTCCAGTATGACCTCTCTAGGAGAACAATAGGGTATTCTGGCTTTCCCTACAGAGCGCTGCTGAAGTTAAATCTTAACCAACTTGTGAAAATGCAAATTACTCCAAAATAATAGTTATAGCGAGAAAATTCTGCATAACAAGTTACATTAAATGAACCATTTTTTTTTTTTAAAGTTGAGTTCTTGGTTTTTTTAATCATTAATATTCCTCCATTAATCACGTGCTCAAAACTCCAAGTCGGTTTTTATATTAATTCGTCGTTATAATTTATGCAAGCGTGACCACCTATTATATTGTCAATATTTAGGAGGGTTGTAAATTTTATTGATTTATAATGATACATTCTTGTATAGAAGGAAAGATGAGTAACGATGTTCGGTTCATCCCGACTGTTATTACACGACCTGATGAGGGTCCAGGGCGGACTGAAACGTTGTCACATAAAGGTCTAGGGTGGACTGAAACGTTTTCTTATAAGGGTCCAGGACGAGCTGAAATATCGTCACATAAGGGTCCAAGACGGACAGAAACGTCGTCACATAAGGGTCCAGGATGGACCGTAACGTCGTCAAATAAGGGTCCAGAACGGACCGTAACGTCGTCACTTTCATATATGATCGAGTTAATAAGGTTCACTCAAGTGATTGTGACTTAGTCTTTGAACACTCTAATTCCATTGAACATGCTGTCTCTTTTTCACTTCGCGTTAAGCCTCTGTTGTGACACAAGATTTTACACAAGGAATATTTGTTTGCTGGCACGGTTTAAATTAGATCATTATTCCACTGAAGGATCATCAGAAAGCATGGGGAAAAAATACTGTCCTGTGTTAATGATCAAAGCAAACTACCTGTATTGACAACACAAATATTGTTGGAGGTCTGACATTTTTGCTTAGAATGGTGTTAGAGATTTATTTAAAAGATATTTTTTTTACACTTTTTTTATTTAATGAGGATTTTTTTAATATTTATATCTGCATGTAATGATCTTGTACGATAATATTCGATTATTAACTTATTAGATTAATTATTATTGTAACGAAATGAGTAGGGAGTATTATTTTTTAAATATTTTCATTATAAACGCTAAACAAATTATTTTGTGATATCATATTTCATTTGTAGATGCATTTGAAAAAAAAAAATTGTACAAAATAATGAATACTTACATCTATTTTGTATGTTTCTAGAAAGCAAAGCGAAGTTTTAAGTCATTACTTGGTGCCATACTACCAGAATACACTCTCCGGGAAGGGTACCCCCACTTTTGGGGGTATATAAATTAAGACTTTTAGGATATAAAGACCGAGAAGTGTGCTCCCTCCTCCACCTTCCTCATTGTACATACATAAAGTAATAATATAAATTCTCGGTGTATATACATCAAGCACAGGTGTCAGAAAATATATATCAAGTGGCGTGTCCTACTTCTCGGTGTAAATACAATGAGAGTTTTCTTTGGCCTTGATCTATGGTCATGGCTAAAGTGTTCTTCAGCGAGCAAGAACACTTGCTAGCTGGCCATTAAGACCTGTGGTGGTGAGAATGACCTTACATTAATATTGGCTTTGAAGACAATAACTCACCTTGGCATGGTAGCGGCCAGGGTTGTAAGATATGATACAGATTTGTCACTTTGTATCATATGTCACGAGAACACTAAAGAGAAGCTTATGACAAAGGTTACTTTGCACTACAAATGTTCTCACGTTAACTAGAGAATAAACAGCATATCTAAACACGGTACATGTTGGGAATCTATTGTCAGTGTCCTACAATCCTCGATGAGGATGAAAAATATTAAGACATTATATACAAGGAATGGACCGGAGGGCCAAGGACGAAACGTCTAAGGAGAAATTTGCTGCAGAAGTGTCATGCAGTGGACCAAGTGACTGGATTTCATCTGAAAAACAACAGTAGGAATTGTGCATTCCCAAGACTGCTTCTTAGAATAAAGAAAATTATTTTATCGTCTGAATACGACAAATCGAAATCCTCCGGACAAAATTACATCAATAAATGCTAGTCACTCTATCAAAGAAACTCAACACGAGAAGTGGCAATTAGAAAGCAAGTATATTAAATATCCCGTAGCATTTAGCCCCACAAAGTGTACCTGGAGTTGATGACACACAGAGCATCACATGATGGCCGCATCACATCTAGTTGATGGGACAATTACGTCAAAAATGTACTACAAACAACGATTGAAGTAGAGATAATAACGTAAATTGCTAATGAAGATGCAGTGAGAGAGAGAATGTTTCTGCTTAGTAGAGTAAGAACTGCTAAGTGAGCATGTAATGAACAATTCATCCTTCCGGGATGCTTTTGAGAACTTGACATCATCCAAGAATATGCAGAATCTAGAAGATATTTTCAACAAACAAAGACATTTGCTACAGCCTAAAATTCCTGTAGATAAATTCTATAAATAACACCGAGGGAATGAGCGAGATCGAGAAGGCATCAACCCCACCTGGAATGATGCAATAGGACAGGCAGAACACGTCCAGACAGATTCTGAAGCACCAACAGAAATGAAAATCCTGAATGAGGAGGAAGTCGTGGCCATTCAGAATGATTTCATCATGCATTGGCAAAGGTTTCATTACTGAATTGTTCTATTGACAGTCGAAAAGAAGACTGTTGACACTTCAAGCTTCTAGTTGAGAACTCAAAAGGGGAACTGTGATACCTCATAAAAGGATTTTGGCAGACTTCGGACGTCTGAAAAATTAGAAAAGAAGAAAGCCCTGTTAGCAGACATAACCTCAAATTTACTCTCAGAGGCATATATTTACAAAATAATGGTAAGGAAATTATAAGGAGAAAGTGCTAAGCCAGTATGACTATATGGCACTAAGAAGAGATATAGAACATGAAACTTGGATGGAGCAGAGAGAAGAAAGGATGGTCAACCTCCTGAAGCATCGGGGATCGAACGCCGACCTCCAGGAAGCTAAATTTCCGCTTTACCATTAAGTCCAAGTAGCAACATAAAGTTAGCGGGGTATTCAAAACCCGCTAACAGTATTGAATATAGAGAACTTCAAGTACTGTAGAATCCCTACTTGAGACTATCTCCTGCAAATACAGCCACGACATGGAAATCTTACCTAAATAATCACGACTAATTTCTAACTAAATTAGAAAATATCACAAAGGATTTAACATGACTCGTTCCTGAGCTAAGAGAACTCTACCTCTCACCACAGCACAAGAGAAGGACAAGGAAGGACATTGTAACAACCTGTAAAATTGTAGCTGAAACTGTCAAAGTAGGGAAAATAATCGAATATTGAAAACGGCAGATCTGCCGGACACACACAAGGGCAAGTTAATAAGGTTCATAAGGTTTTTCACTTCGCGTTAAGCCTCTGTTGTGACACAAGATTTTACACAAGGACACAGAAGATTCAAGAGTCAAGTGTGTCTTCTTGACACAGAAGAGTCAAGAGTCAAGTGTGTCTTCTTGACACAGAAGATTCAAGAGTCAAGTGTGTCTTCTTGACACAGAAGAGTCAAGAGTCAAGTGTGTCTTCTTGACACAGAAGAGTCAAGAGTCAAGTGTGTCTTCTTGACACAGAAGAGTCAAGAGTCAAGTGTGTCTTCTTGACACAGAAGAGTCAAGAGTCAAGTGTGTCTTCTTGACACAGAAGAGTCAAGAGTCAAGTGTGTCTTCTTGACACAGAAGAGTCAAGAAGATGCCAAAAAACTAAAGATTTTTCAGAGTTACAGTTGTAAATGGAGCGGGTTAAACGAAGACGTTGTCGAAGCTAAATCAGTGTAGAATATTTAGCATAAATACATGAATGTTAAAAACAACGATCGAACACAGTCATTGCATCAAACTTTAAACTGCTGGTAAATTTGGTGCTAGATGCTGGGGATCATCTCTGCAAACACAGGTGAGTACACACACACACAAACAAACACACAAACACACATACACACAAACGCACATCAAAGTGATAATGTTTGATAGAAAAATCTGCTGGCACCTCCCCAGTATTAAAAGCTGACCAACTTACCTTTCTTGTTTCTTCAATAAAAAGAGGTTCAGAGCTATTTTTTCTTGTTCGACACACTCCGTCATACTTGGAGTGGCTGACGATTTCCCAGCGGTACTGAATGGAGCTGTGTCGCCCTTTACTCTTGCCAGGAACCCGGCAGAAGTGCTCTAGATGTTCACACACACACATACACACACACACGCACGCACACACACACACACACACACACACACACACACACACACACACACACACACACACACACACACACACACACACACACACACATATATGGGGAGTTGGTGGCTGAGTGGACAGCGCTCTAGACTCCTGGACCTAGGTACCAGGATTCGATCCCTGTCACCGGCGGAAAGCAAATAAGCAAAGTTTCTTTTCACTCTAATGGCCCTGTTACCTAGCAGTAGATAGGTATCAGGAAGTTAGACAGCTGTTACGGGCTGCTTCCTGGATGTGGGGAAGGGGGGAGAAAAAAGTTAATAGTAAGTAACAGTTGATTGATTGACAGTTGAGAGGCGGGCAACAAGAGCAGAGCTCAACCCCCGCAAGCACAACTAGGTGAATACACACAAGCACACTGCTGTATGTGTGTTATTCACTGTGTCATATATTGCTGAACCTTCACACTGGTGAAGGCTCCTGATGTATCATATATCTATATTTACTATTATTTATATTTTCAACCTCCTACTCTTACCCATGGCAACATCTGGCTGCCATACACATGTGATCAACAACGGCTTACATACTGTTCTCAATAACCAGAGCAGCACACCCAGTGATGAAGAATACAATCGTATGTCTCGGTAAATGTTAATCACAGGAAGTGATGTGATGGAGGCTGACTCCATACACAGTTTCAAATGTAGATATGATAGAGCCCAGTAGGCTCAGAAATCTGTACACCGGTAGATTGACAGTTGAGAGGCGGGACGAAAGAGCCAGAGCTCAATCCCCGCAAGCACAACTAGATCAGCAAGACATGCAACGAGTGCAACATGAAATAAATCAAGCATCATGTTGCAAGCTTTCTTTCACAGTCTCATTTTTATGATACAGCAAACGCCCTTGCAACATTGTTCATTGATTTCCCACAAGCAAATACAAAATACAAAGTGCTAACCTAATCAGAAACGCTTGAACCCAAGCAACCTACCTAACCTTATCTACCGATGCATAAAGAACGTAGAGTTTTGTGAGCCATTGTTTTTCACAGCGTTTCGTAATTTGTTCAATGGGGGGACCTTGATGTACATAATGAAAGGTATTAATTGGAAGACTGGTTGGATTATCATCCTAACTTTTAATAAGTGTAAGACTCTTGTCACCATAGTATTGCAAATCCTCTCAGTTATCATCATGGAGGATTGCAATCTTAACCCCAACTATTAACCCTTACATCACATGTTAACATCTCAGACCAACCATATGACTGAGAGATGCCACATAACATTGAAAACGTCAACCGCAGTGCCAATGAGTTTGTTGTCGTCCACCTTCTCTCGTGGTCTTTGAGTGCATATACTGTAGAGCTGACTCCGTCATAAAGCTGATAGTGAAATCTGGGTTGCTTTCACCGTAGACTTTTCATAATCAATTAATTTTTCATTTTGAGAGTTAGCATTTATCTCAAAGTTTAGTTCTCGTTTTGTATCATAGTCACAAGTCACCACAATAATTCAGTTTGTAATTCAGTTCAGTTCATAATTCAGTTCAATAATTTAGTTCAGTTCATAATTCAGTTCAATAATTTAGTTCAATAATTCACAACTGTTCTCAGTAATGCTCTAGATTGTTCACTTACACGATACACAACACAAAGAGGACACTGAGTCTTTTGCAAGTGTTCCTACGATGGCCTCGCTGATCCTTGCTTAGCTGTTGGCCGATTATCTCGCAATCATCTTCAGAAGTCTTCCCCGTACCAGTCCTGATAACCAGAGTTCTTTCACGTCTGTTTTCCTGACTCTGGTGTAATGTAAGACAGTCGCCAATCCTCTTTGCTTCTTCTGCTTACTCTTGACGCTTGGGGTGATGATGAAGTTCAAAATATTATTCATGTAAATGGATTTTATAATGGTTCTTTTGAAACTACGTTTCTACGGGTGCAAAAAGAGAAGGATTCTGTCACTCTACTTAATGAGAATTTTCACTGTTTAGAAATTTCTTGGCCATATATTAAATCTTATTTAATACAAATCACAAAGGCATATAACATAAACATCAGTAATGGTTTATACACTCTGGAGTCATTTCTAATTGATATGTTAAAAAACGAACTTAGAGGATTATGGGAGAACTATACCTATAGGATATTCCTGTTAGGAACAGCCAGTATCTTATTTTATCTATCAGTATCTATCCTTCTGCAGTATCCTATTTTCTTATGCTCATGAACCTTTATTATATATATTTGTTTTTTATCTCATATTGAACCTAATTTTTCCAGTCTATATTATCCTGTTTCTGGGTGATTTGTGTGTACTTCTGAAGAAGCGTTGAAATACACATTTCTTGATTCATTTTTGTTCGTGGTCATACGTTTTCACATATATTTATAGTGACGCCAGGCCTAACACACTGTTGATCAAACCACACACTAGAAAGTGAAGGGACGACGACGTTTCGGGCCGCCCTGGACCATTCTCAAGTCGATCAGAATGGTCTTGAGAAACGACTTGAGAATGGTCCAGGACGGACCGAAACGTCGTCGTCCCCCCACTTTCTAGTGTGTGGTTTGGTCAACATATTTCTGCCACATTATTGTGACTCCTCGTCTGCATATCTAACACACTGTGTCAGAGTACACAGCAGTGTGTGAGGTACAATGATGACAAGAGGGAGAAACCCTTGTGGTGCTGTGTTTCATGGAGGACAAGTCCGCTCCTGTGACCTCCAAACATGTTGACGCTTGCCATAATTTACAACCAACACGCAGCCTGTGTGTGTGAGCTTCCTGTGTAACATGCTGCCCTCGCCATCAAACTGAATATATTTCGTGCGTGCGCTAATCCTTTTATTAACGTTGCACCGCTCTACCTATACACAGGGAAACGACTAGCATACACGAATGTTGCGAAAATAAAAGTGGTAAAACCCCAGCGCTGCTCCACCAGCAACACTGGACTCTACTGACACGTGTAAATAATATAAGGCCATTTAGCATTATATTTGCGCATATGGCTTCACTCTACTCATATAGTTAGCTCTGTTGCAACTATCTACTGTAACACTGTAAAGT
Organism: Procambarus clarkii; assembly: GCF_040958095.1. NCBI lineage: Eukaryota > Metazoa > Arthropoda > Malacostraca > Decapoda > Cambaridae > Procambarus > Procambarus clarkii. The sequence continues at coordinate 2,386,322 of NC_091200.1, read as the reverse complement.
ACAAAGAAGGAGGGGGGGGGGTGAATGTTTTGTAACTCAGTGCCCTTCAAGTCAGGCGTCGACCAGTGTTACTGATCAGTATCCTGAAATAACTTGAGAAAGCGTTACACACAGAGATCACACTAACGTGATGCATCAAATGAACAAATCCACAAGGGCCGTGACGATGATTCGAACCTGCGTCCGGGAGCATCCCAATGCTCCAATTGGGATGCTCCCGGACGCAGGTTCGAATCCTCGTCACGGCCCTTGAGGATATGTTCTCTTGAGAAAGCGTTATTAAAAGCAGGTAACTAGAAATAACAAAGACTTCTAATCCTAAGACTTGCACTTACTCTCTCAATCACTTAAAACCACTTAAAACTAGCATACTCTCTTAATCATTATATTATTAATTATCAAAAAGTTTAGCCTAAATGGCATGTGATATAACTGAAGCTTAGATATTTATTTCATTCACTCACAGATGCGAGATTATACTCTCATAATAATACTGCAGAGCCGGTCGGCCGAGCGGACAGCACGCTGGACTTGTGATCCTGTGGTCCCGGGTTCGACCCCGGGCGCCGGCGAGAAACAATGGGCAGAGTTTCTTTCACCCTATGCCCCTGTTACCTAGCAGTTAAATAGGTACCTGGGTGTTAGTCAGCTGTCACGGGCTGCTTCCTGGGGGTGGAGGCCTGGTCGAGGACCGGGCCGCGGGGACACTAAAAAAAAAAAGCCCCGAAATCATCTCAAGATAACCTCAAGATAACCTCAAGATATAACCTCATTGGACACCCGAAGCTTTACTAGTGCAAGCTTGAATAGCAACACGTTTTTTGACAAATAATTACAGGGGGTATTTGGGCAATTTGTCAGGAGCAGGATAGAAGGATTATTAGATGGATAGAGAGATGGTTAGAAGGATAGAGGCATGGACAGATGGATAGATGGATGGACACATGGATAGATGAATAGATGGATTAAAAGATAAATATATGAATGGATAGATAATATGAGCGACAAACGGATAGAGGAACAGATTGATGGATGCATAGATGGATGGATGGATAGAGAAATATATTGATAGATGGATAGATGATAAGATAGATATACAGATCATCCACGTGATGCAGAGGTAGAGCTTTTGCCTCACGCTAATGGGGTCGATACATAACACGTGTGTATCCAGTTACGTGTAGCTGAGTATATGTATAGTTACGACGGAAGATGGACTGGCCTACCCACTCTGACAGTGGGAAACATGTGTCTTAAGCTGTGTAAATGTAGCACTCAGGCAAAGCTTGTTGGTGGGGACCCCGCTACGGCCTCGGCCTCCTTCTCCTTATGCTCCTTCTCGCTCCCTCAGTCATCTCTCATTTTAAGTGAGGGCGACAAGAGCTTTCCATCACTCTGTGAGGGAATTAACTACTTCCATTAGCTTTCATTATGATACACTCTCTCTCTCTCTCTCTCTCTCTCTCTCTCTCTCTCTCTCTCTCTCTCTCTCTCTCTCTCGCTCTCTCGCTCTCTCGCTCTCTCTCTCTCTCTCTTTCTCTCTCTTTCTCTCTCTCTCTCTCTCTCTCTCTCTCTCTCTCTCGCTCTCTCGCTCTCTCTCTCTCTCTCTCTCTCTCTCTCTCTCTCTCTCTCTCTCTCTCTCTCTCTCTCTCTCTCTCTCTCTCTCTTTCTCTCTCTCGCTCTCTCTCTCTCTCTCTCTCTCTCTCTCTCTCTCTCTCTCTCTCTCTCTCTCTCTCTCTCTCTCTCTCTCTCTCTCTCTCTCTCTCTCTCCTCCTTAATTAAATAAAGCATACTGAGGAAACAACAGTTTGCGGCCATCTCCGGTTATTATAATAAAGTTGATGGATATATGATATGTCGTGACAACATTAATTAGAGAGGCGGCGAGGGGAGGGTTGGGGTATGGGGAGGGGAGGGGGTATGGAGAGGGGAGGGGTATGGGGAGGGTTGAGGTATGGGGAGGGTCGGGGTATGGGGAGGGGAGGGGTATGGGGAGGGTTGGGGTATGGGGAGGGTCGGGGTATGGGGAGGGTCGGGGTATGGGGAGGGTTGGGGTATCGGGAGGGTCGGGAAGTGGGGAGGGGTCGGGGTATGGGGAGGGTCGGGGAGTGGGGAGGGTCGAGGCGTGGGGTTCACTGTAGTTGCAAAATACATGATAACATTGGAGTATAGTGAGAGGAAAGTCAGGTGGTGGTGGTGGTAGAATATGGTGGTGATGGCAGTAGAATATGGTAGTGGTGGTAGATGTTTATTTCTACCAGGGTTCTGACTTAGCTGACCTCCCCCCCCCCCTGCCCCCCTCCTTCCCTTTTCCCCATTGTGAGGCAACGGAATTTTATCAAGTTAATGAGGCATGACTTATCGTCCTTTGTATTAATAATAATCATCTTCTTAGATGTTTCACTAATCTTTTTCTTAACATCAATTCTGTCATCTTGTATGGTGTGTACACAAGGAACACTAGCTTATAGGGGCCTGACAGTTGAGTGGACAGCGCTCGGTATTCGTAGTCCTAAGGTTCCGGGTTCGATACCCGGTGGAGGCAGAAACAAATGGGAACAATTTTTTTCACTCTGAAGCCCCTGTTCACCTAGCAGTAAATAGGTACCTGGATGTTAAACAGCTGCTACGGGCTACTTCCTGGGGGTATGTAACAAAAAGGAGGCCTGGTCGAGGACCGGGCCGCGGGGACGCTAAGCCTCGAAATTATCTCAAGATTATAATTTACAGTTTTCTATATGCTTCCCTTTATGAATATTTGTACTAGAGTCGTGGTTATATATGCTTTTGGTAATTCTCTTGTTTCCCGTGTCATTATGTCAGTTGGTCAACACAGGGCTTCACCTTCATCACTTTGTATCTAAAAGGAGATCCTCTCTCGGAGTCTCAGCCTTAGTCCAGTTCCAGCAGATGTCTCCTTACTTATCTGGAAATGTCGAAGTTCTGCAGTTCTGCTTTGTCTGACACCGTCCCTATATGTTTAAGCACTATTCCCATCCCTATCTTAAAGATCTTCTATCATCTCTTACTGAGTTACTCACACATTTCACTGTCATTCTCTGTGAATGAGTTCTCTCGTATCCACGGTTTCATCACCTGTTGCTTCTTAACTTTGTTTTTCTTTTGATGTAGCTGCTAAGACACTTTAGGGGTGGGTCTTATTCATCATTTATGTTGTTTTCAAATTATCTTTGTGCCTCTCTTCTCACAGTGAGGTACTGATTCTGGCCCTCTGGCACCGCTCTCTGCTCTCTGTCGTTATTTTGACCAATAAGTTAATTTATTAATTTGAATAAGTTTAATCAATAATAATTTATCAATCATGTACCTTTCATTGCCTTCTCGTTTAGCTGGACACTTCCCAACATTTTTGGAAAAAGGAAGTTCTGAATGTCATGAAGGATCTTCACTCTTCTCTCTGGACTTCTGCGTCCCATAAAACTCCAGATAAAAATGTCTCTCCACTCCTCATAATTTCCCTCCGGCACGAGAGGCTACTGCATCCTCACACGCTTCCTTGAACTGGTTGTATCTATTCCTATAAGATCCTCAAATCGTGTAGAATCTCCACAATACTGCCTTCCCTTATGTCTAGTATGTTTATCCTCACTCATGTAGGTCCATGAGTATGTTGAATATCTTGAGATGTTACGGGGGTAGGCACAATAGGTGAGTGATGTTAGGGGAGTGAGCGTACTATATGGGTGATGTTAGGGGAGTGAGCGTACTATATGGGTGAAGTTAGGGGAGTGAGCATACTATATGGGTGATGTTAGGGGAGTGAGCGTACTAAATGGGTGATGTTAGGGCAGTGAGCATACTATATGGGTGATGTTAGGGGAGTGAGCGTACTAAATGGGTGATGTTAGGGCAGTGAGCATACTATATGGGTGATGTTAGGGGAGTGAGCATACTAAATGGGTGATGTTAGGGGAGTGAGCATACTAAATGGGTGATGTTAGGGGAGTGAGCATACTATATGGGTGATGTTAGGGGAGTGAGCATACTAAATGGGTGATGTTAGGGGAGTGAGCATACTAAATGGGTGATGTTAGGGGAGTGAGCATACTATATGGGTGATGTTAGGGGAGTGAGCATACTAAATGGGTGATGTTAGGGGAGTGAGCATACTAAATGGGTGATATTAGAGGTGTGAGCACACTAGGTGAGTGATGAAACAGACGTTAGCACACTAAATTGGGGAAGATAGGTGCGTGGACACAGTAGGTTGGTGATGTAAGGGGTGTGAGAACACTACGTGGGTAATTATTATGGGTGTGCTTATACTAGGTGGGAGATCTCGGGTTGCGAACACACTAGGGGGGGTAACACTAGGGCCGTGAGCACGGTAGGTGGGTGGTGATAGTCGTGTAAGCACAGTAGGTGGGTGGTGATAGTGGTATAAGCACAGTAGGTGGGTGAGGAAATGAACGTTAGCAAACTAATTGGGGCTGCTCAGTGCATGAACACTAGGTGGGTGATACGAGGGACGTGAGCACAAGGTGTGTGATGTCAGAGACATGAACACACTAGGTGGGTAATGTTAGGAAACCTGTAAACAAGATTTACCTTGTACACAAGCAGGTCTACCTTGAAAACAAGCACGTCTACCTTGTACACAAGGTTGTCTATCTTGTAAACAAACAGGTCTACCTTGTAAACAAACAGGTCTACCTTGTAAACAAACAGGTCTACCTTGTAAACAAACAGGTATACCTTGTAAACAAACAGGTCTACCTTGTAAACACTTTCCTCTCAGTTACAACCTGTCAGTGTTGCTGACTGCAGCTTCGGTTTTTTACATTTACTCATTACACAATTTACCAAACACGTCCAACGAGAAGTTAATTAACTTCATTTGCTGGTATTTAACAAATATACGAACAAGACAAATCCACAATCCAGCAGATTCCGAAACTTTAGCTTGTGTGAGATTGTTTTGGTAATGTGTGCCTAACTTGAGACTAGGTGCCTGCGTGCCTGACTTGAGACTAGGTGCCTGCGTGCCTGACTTGAGACTAGGTGCCTGCGTGCCTGACTTGAGACTAGGTGCCTGCGTGCCTAACTTGAGACTAGGTGCCTGTGTGTCTAACTTAAGACCTTTGGGACCTCATTCCAGCAGGAGGGTCTTGTGTTCCTCTCGCGTTTTAAGGGTCAGAGACCCTTCAGTTTCTTGATTCGGAAAGGGATTCTTTCCAAGTTTTTCTTTGGCCTTGGTTATTCGTAACGTTTTGTCAACTCGGTCTATTCTCAAGCTAAACGAAATTTGTTCCAGCATAAACATTAAACTTTTACCGCTCATCAGTCTGGTTAAGGTACACATCAGTAGTGAGTATACCCAGCTATCCTCCAGTACAACTTTATTCTTCCTCACACACACACACACACACACACACACACACACACACACACACACACACACACACACACACACACACACACACACACACACACACACACACACATTTTCAACAGTAAACCTGAAGCATAAACATCTTGAAGCTTTCTACGAAGTCTCTCCAATATGTTTTCGCCATCAAAACCTACGAATTACCCGTCAACATATCTACAGTATTTACCAGGACTCAGCCCATTCATGTGAAGTGTAGACAAATCAACATACACCATAAATGGCTGGCCGAACAAGACCCGGAAAGGAAAACTCCATTGCCACACCTTCAACCTACAACAAGATTGAGTTGCAATTAGATTCTGTACTCTCCAGCTACAGACAAGGAGCTCCCTCAGCATGTTCTGTGGGATCTACGTCTCCCTGGACGTTGAACGTCTGTTCAGTAACGTTCTAGTGGAATAGACTTTCAACATAGTGGAATAGACTATCAACATAGTGGAATAGACTATCAACATAGTGGAATAGACTATCAACATAGTGGAATAGACTATCACCATAGTGGAATAGACTATCAACATAGTGGAATAGACTATCAACATAGTGGAATAGACTATCAACATAGTGGTATAGACTATCAACATAGTGGAATAGACTATCAACATATGCTGGTCTACGTTTATCGAAAACGGCACCTCCCTGCACTCAAGAAACTCAAGCACTCTTGCGGGACATGCTCAAGTGTTCCAATGTAGTTTATTGTGTACCAATGTAGTTTATAAATGCAATTATGGGAGACTGTGCGCTGCATAACATAAGCTACATTGGACATACTACTAACGCTCCGAGTAGGCGTCTCACACATCATTTACAAGAAGGAGGAATTAAAAAGAACATCAATCACTGATCAACACCACTGATCACCACCACTGATCAACAACACCATCCTGAGTCGTCACGACAGAGTAAAAACCATAACGATCACCACACGCATTAGTGACCTTAGAAAGCCTATGTACACCTAAAGCCATCATCTTCATTCGCGAGTTTCTCCCATCACTTAGCACTGTAGTTTGACGTCGACTATTCAGCTATTTGATGGCTCCTCTCTGACTCACAGAGAAGATACTCATCGCGTTGGACAACTATTACCCCTCTTCACCTGAGCCTATCATCTTCCGGCATCATCAGAAGGGCCTCTGTCATAGCATTTCGTCGGCAGTAGCGATTTAAGGCTGCATATATACAATAACAAGAAATGTTATGTTCTTACATGTAAATGTCAGTATAGTTGTGTTCACAGTGCCGCGTGTATCATCCCTGAAGATGTCCCACTGTTGCAGACGAGGAGTCACTATAACGTGGCTGAAGTATGTTGACCAGACCACACACTAGAAGGTGAAGGGACGACGACGTTTCGGTCCGTCCTGGACCATTCTCAAGTCGATCGACTTGAGAATGGTCCCGGACGGCCGAAACGTCGTCGTCCCTTCACCTTCTAGTGTGTGGTCTGGTCAACATGTCCCACTGTTGACAATTAACGATATACACAAATGGAGAGACCAAGTGGCATAGTGTTTCTTGACTCTTTGGTTGGATAAGGCATTTAGGTTGAATAGAAAATATATGTAAGAAAATTTGCAATTGTAATATTATTAGCCAATTATAAAGTTTATTATTGTCTAAATGATATCATGTACCTATGTGCTTTTCGGAACAGGTACAGTAGACATTTGTATTCACAATATTAGCGTAACATTGCACGAATAACATTTGTATGAGCTCTCTCTAAGTTGCTCATTGCCTGTAAATGTCTGTCGGGCAAGGTTAAGTTTAATGGTTTTAACGCCTAATTTTAGGTTATACCGGTTGTTAATTAAATTATATGTAAAGTGTTAAGTAACTTCGTAATGTGTTCAACATTTTGAAACAGCAGTTCAATTTACATAACGGGCGTAGAGGCGCCCACATGCACTCTGACCCATTCACAAGTGGAACTCATTTGCATATAATTAAAACATTTATCAACTATTTTTTGTTGGCAACTTCTGTTACTCTAGCTTGTTAATTTTCATGAGTGACAATAAACTTAAGTGTTTTCCAAATTGTAGTAATATGTAAACAAACATTGCTTCATAATCAACTTGTTTAAAACAACAGAACACAATCACAGACCCTGGAAACACAAACCGTAACTGTCTCTATTTTCCGCTTGTTACAACTTGTAATAAAGTTGTTACATCTTGGCTTAACGTGTTTATGACGTATTAGAACGTTGTTACAACTTGCTATATTGGTTGTTATAACTGGTTAGGAGGTGTTAAAACTTGTTCGAACGTTGCACCAACGTCGTAGTTTTGGTGTGTGTTTGCCGGGGAGTGACTGAATATCTTGTCAAGATTTGCCCCTGTAATTGAGTATTTCCTCAGTTAAAAGCAGACAAGCTTTAGTCTGAGTTCTTGTACCCGGGGAGACAACCTCCTTTGCTTTTCAGCCAACTGGAGCGATCAGTCTAGTCATTAGCACCTGTGGGAGCAGTGTGATGGTTCGTACCTGTTGATTGTGAGTGTATTACTGCCGAGATGTCTGACGTATCGAGGTAAATAACATCATTCTACCAGTCCTCACTAGGAGCCAAGAGGAATGATTTGGGGCTCTAGCTTATAGCGAGTTTCACCCTTCAGTGATCAGACCAATGATTACGTTAGTAGACAATGACATTGAATGTTTGGGAGAACTGATAGCCTACAGTCCCGATACTGGCATCTGATTAACCAAGTCAGCTTGGGGGATTCCTTTGAAGCAGCAAGTTACACTCCTCTGATTATGTGAGGCACTCCCAGGAATCATTATCTTACTGTTGTGAGCTATTTCTTGCCTTCTGAAGGGCATTAACTGTAAGGACCGGAACGCCAATGACAGGAATATTGAGTTTTATTTATATTTATCTGTTGCAGGTGGGTGTTGACGTCAAGACGTCCAAGGGTGTTGACGTCAAGACGTCCAAGGGTGTTGACGTCAAGACGTCCAAGGGTGTTGACGTCAAGACGTCCAAGGTGGGCAGGGCCACCATTTAGAAGCTTCTCCTCGACATGCTTCCTGTCTCATTATTAATTTCACCAACAAATTATCCTCCTGCGTTGTCTTCTCCACCTTCAGTAGCCTCCCCAGCGTCTGTGTTCCAGACGGTGTGTGTGTGTACTCACCTATTTCTGCTTGCAGGGGTTGATCTCTGGCTCTTTGGTCCCGCCTCTTAACTGTCAATCAACAGGTGTACAGGTTCCTGAACCTACTGGGCTCTATTATATCTACGCTTGAAACTGTGTATGAAGTTAGCCTCCACCACATCACTTCCTAATGCATTCCACCTGTTAACTACTCTGACACTGAAAAAGTTCTTTCTATTATCTCTGCGGCTCATTTGGGCACTCAATTTCCACCTGTGTCCCCTAGTGCGTGTGCCCCTTGTGTTAAATATCATGTCCTTATCTACCCTATCAATTCCTTTGAGAATCTTGTATGTGGTGGTCATGTCCCCCCTTAACTCTTCTGTCTTCCAGCGACGTGAGGTATCTGGGCGTTTTGTGTGTGTGTGTGTGTGTGTGTGTGTGTGTGTGTGTGTGTGTGTGTGTGTGTGTGTGTGTGTGTGTGTGTGTGTGTGTGTGTGTTAAATATACGTGCTTTTGGCGATGAATTGAAATATTCCATTCAGTCAACAACAGAATAAATATAAATATAATACTGCATTATGCATTGGTAAAGTTAATTAAAATTAACAACCTAGAGTATTCCATTCGTTTGGCATGGAAAAAATCATTCTCCTCTCAGCAGCCTTTTCAGAGCAAGACACGACCCTGAGACATACGCCAGCTCACAAAGCCTGATTTAAGTCACAGGTCACAAAGCCTCTCCCAAGCCATAGGTAACAAATTCTTTCCCTAAGCCACAGGTCTCAAAGCCTCTCCCAAGCCATAGGTAACAAATTCTTTCCCTAAGCCACAGGTCTCAAAACCTCTCCCAAGCCATAGGTAACAAATTCTTTCCCTAAGCCACAGGTCTCAAAACCTCTCCCAAGCCATAGGCAACAAATTCTTTCCCCCAAGCTACAGGTCTCAAAGCCACTCAGAGCACGTCACAAAAGCACTCAGAAAACAAGAAAAATTTAATTAGTTGCGACAAGAAGGATTTATCCTCCCAATTCTGGTATGGACTGAATCAAGACAAAAGTTTAGTTTTTTCTCGTTTTTTGTTTGTGTTCTAAAAGGCACAATACCTTTTTGATCCAGACAGAAACGTTGGTTCTGGAAGTGGATTTATTGGTTAATAGTGTGGAGGAGAGTGTCATGTAATGCTCCCTTCTGCTGGAAGAATATTACACAGCGTGATGGGGAGGAGTGCGTTTGTTGGCGTACTGGGGTGTGTGTGGGCGTCCCTGTGGGTGTAACCGGGTGTGTGTGGGCGTCCCTGTTGGCGTTCCAGAGTGTGTGTGGGCGTCCCTGTGGGCGTCCCAGAGTGTGTGGGCGTGTGTGTGGGCGTCCCAGAGTGCGTGTGGACGTGCAGGTATGTTGCCCTACATGTATGGAGACGTTCTGAAATGTGTGTGTGTGTGGGCATACAGGTGTGTACACGTCCAGGTGTGTAGACATAAAGATGTGTGGAAGCGCAAGTGTATATAAGTAGTACATGAGTATGTAGTCGTGCAGTATCAGAACAAATCGTAAGTAAATTTACGTGAAAGCAGCTCACATAACTTATGAAAGCACTGGGGGGGCAAGTGAGCATGCGAGACCTCACTGTAGCAGAAAAATTACAGAACGAACCAAAAAACGAGTTATTTGAACATTTCTGATGTCTGACAGAATCATCATGAATATAACCCTCAGAATATAATTATGGAGCTTAGGTGTTTAGGACAGTTATACTTACAATACGCAGTCAAATGCACTTTCCAAAGTAGAGCTTAAAAAGAGATTCAAATAGTTTTGGGAACTTAAAAACAAAAAACTCTCTCTCTCTCTCTCTCTCTCTCTCTCTCTCTCTCTCTCTCTCTCTCTCTCTCTCTCTCTCTCTCTCTCTCTCTCTCTCTCTCTCTCTCTCTCTCCCTTTCTCTCTCTCTCTCTCTCTCTCTCTCTCTCTCTCTCTCTCTCCCTCTCTCTCTCTCTCTCTCTCTCTCTCTCTCTCTCTCTCTCTCTCTCTCTCTCTCTCTCTGTCTCTCTCTGTCTCTCTCTCCCTCTCCCTCTCTCTCTCTCTCTCTCTCTCTCTCTCTCTCTCCCTCTCCCTCTCCCTCTCTCTCTCTCTCTCTCTCTCTCTCTCTCTCTCTGTCTCTCTCTGTCTCTCTCTCTCCCTCTCCCTCTCTCTCTCTCTCTCTCTCTCTCTCTCTCCCTCTCTCTCTCTCTCTCTCTCTCTCTCTCTCTCTCTCTCTCTCTATATATATATATATATATATATATATATATATATATATATATATATATATATATATATATATATATTTCCTTTTTCTTGGTCGTGGAATTGCCATAGGTCCTCCATATAATGTTGTTAGTTTCTTGATAATCCTTGTTTCAGTGCTGAGGTGATGTTGGTCTGTGAGGATGTCGAGGTGTTGTTCAATGCGGGTACGGATACTATCGTCGATGTTGCTATTTCTCCACTCGTTTGTAGCATGAAGTAGTTGCGTTTTGTTGTCTTTGATTTCATTCTCTGCCTTGTATTGTTAATAGAAACGTTATCCCTACAGACAAAAATCAGAGGATACAACTGACGATTTACTATAAAACCAGAAAAACGGCCAGCCTACTCATGAGAAACTCTCCAGACACAAAACAGAACGCTTTAAAAGAGACTAACGTCGTCTATGCCTTCAAATGCCCTCTTGGGGACTGTAAGCTACAAAAAAACCCAGTATATAGGCAAGACAACAACATCTCTTTCTAGGCGTTTAACGATGCATAAGCAACAGGGCTCCATTAAGGAACATATAATCTCTTCCCACAACCAAACCATCGCCAGAGAAATCCTAGTAAACAACACAGAAATCATCGATAGATACAGCGATAGCAGGCGGCTTGACGTTTGCGAGGCACTACACATCAAGAAGTCAACACCAGCAATCAACAGCCAATTATTGCACAACTATATTCTACCCACCTCAAGACTCCGCTCCAATATAGAAGCATCAAGAAATATGGACCAATAGGCTTTCTACAAACACTTCTTTTCAATATCCATTGTTTCGTGTTCTGTCTTGTGTTGATGAAATTAATACCCTATTAATACTCTTGTTCTGTCTTGTGTTGATGAAATTAATACCCTATTAATACCACATCTTGTTCTGTCTTGTGTTAATGCCACATCACCCCTTCCACCTCACTCAAATGTAGATATAAAATCGGAGATGCGTAAGTTCTATTCAGTTGTGTATTTGTGAACTAAAGTCTTTGGAAATGTAATAAGTTTTACGAAACGCGCTCGTGTCGCGTCAGACTAGAAATAAAAATGAATTTTGGAGAATTGATTTTTGATTTACCTCCAACAGTGAAACGAAATGTACGAAAGATTGAGAAAATTCGTGTTAGAATTATTAATCTTACTTTTTCGGTCATATTTAATAATATATGTCTACAGGAAAGACTGCTACCAAAATATACTAATATTAAAGCGCACGACCCAGCAGCAAGGAATCAAGCCTTCACGATAAAATATCGCCAGGATCTGATTCGTGATCAGATATACAAGGCAGAGAATGAAATCAAAGACAACAAAACGCAACTACTTCATGCTACAAACGAGTGGAGAAATAGCAACATCGACGATAGTATCCGTACCCGCATTGAACAACACCTCGACATCCTCACAGACCAACATCACCTCAGCACTGAAACAAGGATTATCAATATATATATTTATATATATATATATATATATATATATATATATATATATATATATATATATATATATACATATATATATATATATATATATATATATATATATATATATATATATATATATATATATATATATATATATAATAATGTTATTAAGAGAAGCCTTACCAAAGTCGGTTGTCCAGCAGAGAGAGAACATCTAATACCCCTCATCTCTGACAAGCCTGTCGGTCGCCTAGACGGGATCACAGTGAAACCGTGAAGAATGTGAACAGTGACAGTGAACAGTGAAGAATGGTAGTTGATGTGAGACCATGCATAGATGAAATGGGATGCATAAGAATGTGACAAATGACGTGAGACAAAGGAGAAAGATTGAATCAGTGTATAAAGAATATAAGTCAAATGGTTAGGGATGAAGCTTGTTAAGTAAGGGAGAGCGTTGAATTAGGACTGTGTAAGAAATAAAATATAATCTCACGGAAAGGTTAAAGTTGGTCATGTTGGGTGGAAAGTTGACGTAAATACTGTGACGAGTGTGTGTGGGGGGAAAGAGGGATGGGAAGGGAATTTTGTTGTGGAAAAGACTACAGTAATATTTATTGGAATAAGACCAGTGAAACAGAGGTGGACAAATAGGAAACGAATTAAAGAGATTCTGTAATTTAATTAAAAAGATTAAAGCTTCATGGTTCAGATGTAATTACCGTGGTTGCGTTGAGGAGTATAGGGTGAGGATGGCCGGTGAATATAATGTCAAATGCATGTCAGATTGCATGACAGGTGCCAATAAGTGAGCTATAGTCATTGTGGTCCCTATATGTAAAGTATAGCTTTTTATTTACAGCCTCAAAACCTTTGGAATCGCAGGGTATGAAAGGATACAAATGTATATGAAAATATAAAGAATATAATGAATAAAAAAGAGAGATAACGAAGGAAGGAAGGTAACGGAGTGGATTTAGGAAGAGTTGAATAGATCACGTTATAGAGAGTGATTTTTTAATAATTATTAACACAAAGGGAAAAGTTATATCATGTTTTAATGGATTAAGAAATAGCACAAGACTTGATTTTTTAGTTAATTATTGTTTTCGGACTTAAAGTTCTACGGTATGGGAGAAAGACAAATTATTGTATTTGAATAGCAGATCATGTGTCAACGTAGAGGAAAAATAGGAGCGGTTATTTATATATATATATATATATATATATATATATATATATATATATATATATATATATATATATATATATATATATATATATATATATATATGTATATATATATATTTTGTGCTTTATTATGCATTTGATGGTTACAAGATATACATGGGTTGATACAAAAATAATAATGCAAAAAGGTGCTTAAAGGTTATGGATCTCTTGAAGAACACAACAATGGGAACATTGATGAATGTCACAGACGGGTTCGATCATTGTTGCAAGTCAAACACTTCTTCGAATTCCTCTGAAGTTGGACTAGTGCCCAAGACGCAACAGGCATTTCCCCTCTGAATCGCAACACTGAGGCGCTGGAACAAGAAACTTTTTGCTCTCTGGTCTTTTGTAGCGCTGATCAATTTGTCCCCCAATTCCTTCAGGAACTTCAATGCACATTTTCCCCACGAACCGAGGGTCTCCGAGCCGATCGGAACAAAGCTGTAGCAGTGTGCCAGACCTCTGTATTTAATAATTTTCTGCGATTCCCTGAAAGAGGCAGCACCACCGCTTTCACGTGTGCTGTAGTGGAGGTAGGTACTGGCCAGTGTGGCAGCGCACGTGTAGTCCCATACCACTTGCTTACCATCTTGCTTATATATATATATATATATATATATATATATATATATATATATATATATATATATATATATATATATGTCGTACCTAGTAGCCAGAACGCACTTCTCAGACTACTATGCAAGGCCCGATTTGCCTAATAAGCCAAGTTTTCATGAATTAATTGTTTTTCGACTACTTAACCTACCTAACCTAACCTAACCTAACTGTTTCGGCTAGGGTTGGTAGGGTTGGTTAGGTTCGGTCATATATCTACGTTAATTTTAACTCCAATAAAAAAAAATTGACCTCATACATAATGAAATGGGTAGCTTTATCATTTCATAAGAAAAAAATTAGAGAAAATATATTAATTCAGGAAAACTTGGCTTATTAGGCAAATCGGGCCTTGCATAGTAGTCTGAGAAGTGCGTTCTGGCTACTAGGTACGACATATATGTATATATATATATATAAATATATATATATATATATATATATATATATATATATATATATATATATATATATATATATATATATATATATAATATAATGTACTGCCCCCCATGTATATATAATATACTAGGAGCAGTATTGATTAAAAACAAATCATGGAAGATGAAATAAGAGAGAGAGAGTGTGAAATGGAGCAGAGTAGCGTGTGGAAGGTGAGGTAAATAGCTCTATAAATTGAAGGAATGTTAGCATTGGAATCAAGAAAGGTTTAAAAGAATACTATATCAGTCTTATCATGTAGAATTTAAATTAGGATATAGGGATGGACAGAATGCTCAAGTGTTCTAGTAGACCTTTTCGCTGTAACGAATGTAGTGTCTGAAATTAGTATTGATTAGTATTGATTCTAGTAGACCTTTTCGCTTTAACGAATCTAGTGTCTGAAATTAGTATTGATATATAATTGATCAAGTTGTATGAAATGCGTGGAATGATGTGGTGGTGTGGGAGAAGCACAATACACTGAGGTGGTGAGGAAATGTTAGAGTAGCAAGCCTAAGAGTCGTATGACAAAGAAGAGTGTACAAAGGAAATATAAGAGGGTCGTATGGTAGAGGCAGACGACCAGGAACCTGGCAGGGGAGAGTTGAGCATAAAATAAAAGAAAGGGGGTGCCGGAGGGCTAAGAGTGCTTGAACAAAGGGAAAGAGAGTAAGAGAGAAACAGATAGCGAGAGAGGGAGGAAAAAAAGGAGAAATAATGTAAGACCAAGAGATAGAAAACCAGAGTGAAACAGAAACACCCCACAACACCACCACCATCGACCTAAGCGATGCAGATACCGGCAATATGCGGAGGACGAGCCACGTCCCAAGCCGCTAGTTACCACAGTGGCTCCGGGATTACATTTAACGAGGGAACGTTCCCAGACGCTCAGAGCCCACTAACGTATGTGTTGCCTACCACCACTATTTCTGACCCTTTGGTGTTAGTGGTAAACTGTACACTACGTGGCGAGCGAAGGAGGGTGTTGAGAGGTGTGTCTGGTCTTCCCTACTGGTTCACTGCCCTTTGCTGGTGATCTCTTCCCCATTCTTCCCTGCTGCTTCTTTGTGGGGTGTTGCTTCCAGAACTTGTAGTTTTATTGTGTTGCTTCCAGAACTTGTAGTTTTATTGTGTTGCTTCCAGAACTTGTAGTTTTATTGTGTTGCTTCCAGGACTTGTAGTTTTATTGTGTTGCTTCCAGGACTTGTAGTTTTATTGTGTTGCTTCCAGGACTTGTAGTTTTATTGTGTTGCTTCCAGGACTTGTAGTTTTATTGTGTTGCTTCCAGGACTTGTAACTTCATTGTGATGTTTCTTCCCGGACTTGTAACTTCATTGTGTTGTTACTGCCAGGACTTGTAACTTCATTGTGGTGTTTCTTCCCGGACTTGTAACTTCATTGTGGTGTTTCTTCCAGGACTTGTAGCTTCATTGCGGTGTTTCTTCCAGGACTTGTAGCTTCATTGTGTTGTTGCTTCCAGGACTTGTAGCTTCATTGTGTTGTTGCTTCCAGGACTTGTAGCTTCATTGTGGTGTTTCTTCCAGGATTTGTAACTTCATTGTGGTGTTGGTTCCCGGACTTGTGGCCATGAAACATTACCTATCTTGTGACTGAGGTGTCGCGCTGATCTAATATATTTCCTGCATTCAGTTCTTACTTGTCAAGCGAATACCGTCTATTCATTTTAGGTGCAAAAGAGTGCGAACCTACGTTGATTTTCCTGGCCGGTCAACTCCTATCCCCATTCGTAAAGAAAAACGCACTTACACTGTGAATTTATATGTTGTAAAAGCATTCAGGTTGTACGCTGTTATCTCTACTTACAGATATAATGCTCATAGCCTGAGGACTGGTTGGAACGTAGGTGGTATCAGTTGGGTTGACACCTGGTTGATCTATGTTGTGTTGACACCTGGGTGATCTATCTTGTGTTGACACCTGGGTGATCTATTTTGTGTTGAATCTTGGATGTTCCGTTTTGGATTGAATCTTTTGCGTTTAATTTTGTAGAACATTTTATATATTCTATTTAGAGACGTTGCAAAACAGCCAGTGCACTGAAGCTGGTTCGAAGGTTACATCAATATTATTCTCGGCAAATATCTGAAGATTGGGATCTTTTGGGTTAGTATGAGAGTATTGGGGTTAGTTTATCTGTGGCGTTACGTAGGAGCGGTATTTCTGTTAATGAAGTTTTTATAAACATTTTCTTTAAATGTATTGGCAAGGCTTCTAGTAGCTATGGCTCCTAATATACAGGATTTTTAGTAGACAGGAGGACTCCTAGAGAAGAGGAATCCAAGTAGCCAGGGCACATAGAAATCAGAACTCCTAATATACAAAATTTCTAATTGACAGAACTTCTAGTACATAGGACTCCTTGCAGGTAGGACTGCTAGTAAACAGTGCTCCTAGTAGGTAGAACTTGTAGTATGCCAGACTGAATTATGCTCATAACAATATAAAGTGTATTTGTTCTCAGTTGGTCATTTTCTCCGTCAGTTTGTAGCAACGTTCGTTCAACAATATCTGTATCTCAGTGTCCAGAGTTGACCAGTATTTGTATAACTATTAATTTCACTATTAAGTCAAAACATAATGAAGTAATACTTCATTTACTAGAAAATTAATATTCATGTATATTGTAATCCACAAATACCTGCGTCTCCTCCAGTCACTGAGTCTGTGGAAATAACTCATCGTAGTTCTAGTTAAATTTCATTGAGAGGAGCAGATGGTCCCCTTGTTTACATTGGGTTGTCCAGCGTCAACACGGAGAGCAATCAAGACATCAATAAAAACATTTAAAACATGATCCCTGATTTCCAGACGTATGTGAGCAACCCTTTTGACTCATCAGCGTCGCCATTCACACGGATCTGATAATCAACCTCCATTCAATGGGACCCCCAAGTAGACAACGTTTGACAAGGACACGAAGGGGGTAGGGGGAATGATCGCTCTCGTGTTTACTCAGCTGGTCGTTTCTGTTTTTCTGCCAGCGACCCCTATGCGAGTCTCGGTTGTCATCACAGGGCGAGGGAGAGAGAGGCAGACACACACAGAAAGGCCACTTAATGCAGGCTAGCCCGACCGGTTCTGCCAGTACCCCACCCACGGTTGTCATAACGCTCCTCTGGTCATGCTTCAGGGTTATCCTTCCTCGGTGGCATAGGGATACCTGGCGCGTAAACTCATTTGCCGCTCCCTTTGCCCACACAGGAGATGGTAATAGCTTTTCTTTGTCACTGTCGGAAGAGCAGTTTCCGGCTATGGCCTAGAATGGCGTGGTGTCGGGAATGGTTGAGAGGAGGGGGGCTGTGCCGAACATACTCTCTCAACCATTTTACTCTCACATGTTCACTGACATTCTGTGATCTCATTTAGGAATCTAGGGGAAGGGAGGATATAGGCATTGGGAAGTGTAGCCCCGTTACTCGGTGTGTATAACGTAGAGAGTTTACGATAGTCCTGGACAATGTTCAGGACTAAAGTATCCTTGCTGGCTGGGTAGTGTATGCTATCGTCGCAGCCTTGCCAACCCTCGCTCTCGTGATTTCATATATAAAGTCCTGTTTATAAAATGTGTAGCTCGGGCGACGGAGACCACATCTTCACTACACACGCCCATCATCACTGTAACTATTTTCACTTCACACTATATTCATCACTGTAACCACTTTCACTCTACACCAACTTGTTCCTATAACCACCTTCACTGCACATTATCTTCATCACTGTAACCATCTTCCCTCCACGCTATCTTCATCGATAAACAAACTACATAAAATAAGCCATTGCTGTTCATGAATGTATTCCCTCAAGCACTTGTGCTTGTGGCTCGTGCAGGTGTTAAACAGTAGGTTGCAGTGAAGGGGACTCTGGGGGCACCTTAAATAGAATCAACATTTAGAAAATAAAAGGCTGGATGAATCTAG
The DNA here is from genome assembly GCF_040958095.1 of Procambarus clarkii. Lineage (NCBI taxonomy): Eukaryota > Metazoa > Arthropoda > Malacostraca > Decapoda > Cambaridae > Procambarus > Procambarus clarkii. The sequence goes on along the minus strand of NC_091200.1, from coordinate 2,367,855 downwards.
GTGAAGCTGTAATCTGGTATTCAGCGAAATTATAATTTGGTATCATTTGCCTTTTTATGCAAATAGATTGAGTAAGTTGGGGACCGACTATGACCTTCCTATGACCATCCCCGGAGAGCCACTAGTCATCCTGCAGAGTCTGGTAAGGCTAGCGGTAAGGGCTCCAGCCTCCAACAAATAGGCGGAGAGATAGACAATCAACTTTTTTATATAAATACAAATGAACACGTAATATCCCCAGAGCTCGAAGGGAAGGGAAGGGAACTATCAGGGAGAAAGCACCAAGCCATTGCGACTATATAGCACTGGGAAGGGGTCAGGATAAGGATTTGGGATGGGACGGGATTTAGAGGATTTACTCCTTTTTAAATTTCAAATATATGCAATGTTAATGGTGGTAGTTCAGCATTTACTGGAGTTGACGGGCCAATGACTCGATTGGATTAGACTACGGATGTTATTCTGAGGATGGTTTTTTTTAACTTAATCATATTCTATTCAGCTTCTTATGTGCTGATTGAAAAACGGGCACAGTAAGATTGACAAACGTACACACATACACATTCAAAATTTATGAAAAAAAAGTTGTCTCTCAAGGATTGTAAACACCTTCAAAACGACCCTGATCAGCTTTATGGCTGATGTTTCACTGATGCATCATGTCATTGTGATTTCATTCTGAATTTGAAAAGAAGCGCTGGAGTTCAAACCTGAACTACAGCCAGAGTGCATGATGGGGAAGGGGGAATACGTGAAACCTTTTATTGGGCTTCAGTGGAAGCCTGATGACCTCTAGAGGATTCGGTGGAACCCCAAATTACATTGCTTTTGAGCATGTCGTGGTGCAGAGGTCTAGGGCGTGTGCTTGAGAGTACGAGGTGAATGGGTTCGAACCATCCTCACGGCTCCTACTGATTTTCTTTTTGATGCAATACGTTAATGTGATTATTCTGGATATTTAAGAGGAGCGTCAGAGGTACAACATTCCTGGATGACAGAGCCAGAGTGCATGGGGGAGGATTGTGATAAACTCTGGTCCGGCTTCAGTGGAGGCCTCAGGAATCCTAGAGTGTTCAGTAGAACTCCAGGTTACAATCCTTTTGACAATGTCATGGCCTGGTTGTCTGGGGGCGTGTGCTTAGTATCACCCAGCGCATAGGTTTGAACCGTCATCACGGCTCCTACGGATTTCCTCACTAATCCTAAAGTTACACTGCACTTGTATCCTAAATCACGCAAGTGAAAATTGGTACCTCAGTTCTCCATAGGGAAAAACAATTAGCAGAAGAATAGTGACAAAGTCGAATGACCCAGAAAGAAAGGCTAGAAACGTACTCGAAATTCGGATTCATATGGAGACAGGCCGGTACTCCAAGCCTTTGTGTTCAATCCTGATCCCTTCCAAGTGCTATATAGTCGTAATGGCTTGGTGTTTTCTCCTGATAATTCCCATCCTCCCTCTCATATCAGTAGATTTTGAGATGAGAGGCGGGGGGGGGGACAAGAGCTGAGTCCCGCAAGCAAAACGAGGTAATTACGTTTAAGTGAACACATACTATGATTTAATACCACACACCCGTTCATACCCTAGACGTGTATTCATGCTCTTTAAACACTTAACTACAGACCCGTATCACTGACAATCATCCCTTGCAAAATACTTGAAATAATAATTAGGCTAAGACTTGTTGCACATCTTGAGAGCATTAAGTTTGTAAACAAACACCAACAGGGGTTCTGGACAGGGAAATCATGCCTAACAAACCTTTTGGAATTCTATGATAAAATAACAAGGATAAGGCAGGACAGAGACGGTTGGGCAGACTGCATATTTCTAGACTGCCAAAAGGCCTTTGATACAGTACCGCACATGAGACTGCTATTCAAATTTGAGAGGCAGGCAGGAGTAAGTGGAAAGGCCCTAGCATGGGTAAGGAACTACCTAACAGGATGGAGCCAGAGAGTAATGGTAAGGGGCGAGAAGTCGGACTGGCGAACAGTAACGAGTGGAGTACCTCAAGAATCGGTGCTGGGACCAATTCTATTTCTAATTTACGTAAATGATATGTTTACAGGAGTGGAATCCTACATGTCAATGTTCGCGGATGAGGCAAAATTAATGAGAAGAGTTGTGACAGATGAGGATTGTAGGATCCTCCAAGAGGACCTGGACAGGTTGCAGAGATGGTTAGAGAAATAGCTACTGGAGTTCAACACGAGTAAATGTAAAGTTATGGAAATGGGATCAGGTGATAGGAGACCAAAGGGACAGTACACAATGAAAGGGAACTGCCTACCTGTAACTATTCGAGAAAGAGACCTGGGAGTGGACGTAACACCTAATCTAACTCCTGAGGCACATATAAATTGGATAATGACAGCAGCATACTCTACACTGGCAAAAGTTAGAACATCATTCAGAAACCTAAGTGAATAGGCTTTTAGGGCGCTTTACACTGCCTACGTGAGACCAGTCTTAGAGTATGCCGCCCCATCATGGAGCCCCCACCTGAAGAAACACATAAGGAAACTGGAAAAAGTTTCAGAAGTTTGCGACGAGGCTTGTCCCAGAGTTACGAGGGATGGGCTATGAAGAGCGCCTGAAGGAACTGAACCTTACAGGCACTCACTCACACTCACTCACTCACTCACTCACTCATTCACTCACTCACTCACACACACACACACACACACACACACACACACACACACACACACACACACACACACACACACACACACAAACACAGTATACCGCCTCACCATAGAGTCCCCATCTGAAGAAACACATAAGGAAACTGGATAAGGTTCAGAAGTTTGCAACGAGACTCGTCCCAGTGCTACGAGGGATGAGGTAGGAAGAGCGCCTGAAGGAACTAAGCCTTACGACACTAGAAAAAAGAAGGGAGAGAGGGGATATGATGGAACACACAAAAAATCTCAGAGGAATTGACAAAGTGGAAATAGATGAAATGTTCACACGTAATAGTAACAGAACGAGGGGACATGGGTGGAAGCTGGAAATTCAGATGAGTCACAGAGATGTTAGGATGTATTCTTTTAGCGTGAGAGTACTGGAAAAATGGAATGCACGTAAGAAGCAGGTTGAGGAAGCAAACTCTATTCATAATTTTAAAACTAGATATGATATGGAAATGTAACAGGAGTCATTGCTGTAAACAACCGATGATTCGAAAGGTGGCATCCAAGAGTCATTGCTCGATCCTGCAAGCACAAATAGGTGAGTACACACACACACACACACACACACACACACACACACACACACACACACACCACACACGCACACACACACACACACACACTATTGTCCCCAGCGAGAGGAACAAAAAATGTGTTACAGATAGCGACGAGTTTGACGCGAGAATTGTTGGATTCACGACCAGTTTACATAGAAGATACGAGAGAGAGAGAGAGAGAGAGTAAACAAACAGACACAAACAGATAAACGGAGCAATAGATGGACATCAAGGCACAGAGAGAGAGAGAGAGAGAGAGAGAGAGAGAGAGAGACATAGGAGAGAGCTGAGGAGCGCAAACACACACACACAAAGTAGGATCTAGGGTCCTTGACGGAAAATATGGCTCAGGCCGAAGCATACAGATGAAAGGACGCAGACAGTGCCACACCACATGCGGGGTCTCACACACCATGGGCAAGGGAAGATACAAAGCTCCAGCATCACTACCCAGCCAAGGAGAGGACGCAGGGAAGCGTGGAGGTGAGACAAGAACCCTCTAACACACAGACTTACCGCTGTCTGGCCTTCATCTTAGGCTAAGATCCTCGACTGTAAGATCGAGGATCTTACAATCCCCATCTGTAAGAACTCGTCTCATTAAATTCGGATCATCCGCGATCATCGACATTAGATCTCGACTCCTGTATACATGTCGTTCACGTATATTAGAAACAAAACTGGTCCCAGCACTGATCCTTGAGGTACTCCACTCATTACGGTTCGCGAGTCCGACTTCTCGCCCCTTACTGTTACTCTCCGGCTCCTATCTGTAAAGTAATTCCTTACCCTTGCTAGGTAGGGCTTTTCCGCTTACTCCCGAATGCCTCTCAAGTTTGAATACCAGTCTCCTGTGTGGTACTGTATCAAAGGCTTTTTGGTTGTCCAGAAATAGGCAGGCGCCCATCTCTGTCCTGCCTTATTCTTGTCACTTTATCAAATAATTAAAGAAGGTTGGTTAGGTATGATTTCCCTTCCCTGAACCTATGTTGGTGTTTATTTACAAACCTAATTGTCTCTAAGTGTGCAACTAGTCTTAGCCTGAGAAACTAGGTTAAGTACTAGCAACTTGTTCTAGCACTTTACAGGGGATGCTTGGCAGTGATACTGGTCTGTAGTTAAGTGCCACTTCCCTATCTCATTTCTTGAAAATTTGTACCATATTTGCCTTCTTCCAGCAACTGGGCAACTCTCCCTTCGTAAGTAGCTCATTAGAGATCCTTGCTAGAGGCACGCTGAGGGCCTGTGCTGCATCTTTTAGTATCCACGGTGATACATTATCTGGTTCAACTACTTTAGTTTGATACAGTGTTGTTAGCTGTGTCATTACCTTCTCTGCTGTCATCTCTATATCTGTTAGTCTCTCGTTTTAGGTCATCTCTTCTAACAACGAGAGCTGCTAAGGCCCAGCTGTAAACAATCCCTAGAAACTGGCCTGCAATACCTCGCAGATTTCCTTGTCGCTTTCTGTATACAAGGAAATCTTGCATCCTGTTCTCCATAGTCTAGTCACTTGGTCGTTCACCAACATTTTCCTTCTTATATGACTATCTAGTAATTCAGGTTTGTTTTTCGCTTTGATCGCAATATCGTTCTCATAATTTCTTTCCGATACTCTCCTTATACTAATGTATTAGTTCCTAGCTCTGCTGCAGCTAATCCTGCTGTGCTCTGCACTTTCTCTACTCTCTCTCTTGCTTATTGTTGCTTCCTGACACTGTCCATTAAACCATGGGTTATTACAGTCCCTCCTGCTTGTTCCCCTTACTCTTGGTACAAAACTCTCTTCGGCCTTCACACCATAGCTCCCGGGGTGTCCTGGAGCCCCCAAAAGGTGTCCTGGAGCCCCCAAAAGGTGTCCTGGAGCCCCCAAGAGGTCTCCTGGAACACCCAAGAGGTCTCCTGGAACACCCAAGAGGTGTCCTGGAGCCCCCAAGAGGGTTCTGAGCCCCCAAGAGGTGTCCTGGAGCCCCAAAGAGGTGTCCTGGAGCCCCAAAGAGGTGTCCTGGAGCACTCAAGAGGTGTCTTGGAGCCACCAGGAGGTGTCCTGGAGCCCCCAAGAGGCGTCCTGGAGCCCCCAAGAGGTGTCCTGGAGCCCCCACAACACGCCCACAGATACCACAGGCAACGATCCCACATAATAAGAAGAGACATCTGTAGCTCGATAACAAGATAGCCTCACGAAGCCCCACAGAATATTGAGCAACAACACAACAGAGGAGAAGTGTGTCTTCACCGGCAGGATGTGAGCCTGAAATATTTACACTGCCGATATGCCACTCCGAGATACTGAGAAATATATTTTTGATACAGAGAAAGAAAGGCAATGAGATAGAAATTGAGAGAGGACGTGGGAGAGAGAGGGGGGAAGAGGAGGGGAAGTAGGGGAGAGGGAATATAAGGGGAAAGGGAAGGAGAGGGGGGAGAAAGGTTGGTTGTTTCACTTCCAACGATAAGGTCTTGGCCTTATTGTTCGTAGTGAAGGAAAGGCGTTGTTATATGTTTATATTAAGGTATTTTTTCTTTGGTGAGGATAGCGTCTAGAATGTGTCATTCAGTTTCAAGATTGAATTGATTTTTTAGAATTTCAAGCTTCTTGGAAGCTTAATAGTGGTCATGACAATATATATTGATTGGTTATATCATAGGGGCGAGTGTACTGATATATATACCCCCTGGGGTATATACCCCCCTGGGGTATATACCCCCTTGGATGAAGTGGGATGCCTGTTCTCCTCAGGATGGTCTTCAAAAATTCAAGATTTTTGGTTATGGTCCATATGTTTTACTCCTCTGGATATGATGTCTTTCATAATGCATTCATCCGTGTTGTGTTGCGTGTTCATGATGAATGTATAACTTGCCGGGTGGGGGCGTCAGTGGTGGTGGGGTCAGTTAGTGCTGTCACATTTATTTTGGTACTTAATATTGTAGGTCTTCACTACCTTGCTAGTGCATCTCTCTCTCTCTCTCTCTCTCTCTCTCTCTCTCTCTCTCTCTCTCTCTCTCTCTCTCTCTCTCTCTCTCTCTCTCTCTCTCTCTCTCTCTCTCTCGCTTTATATATATATATATATATATATATATATATATATATATATATATATATATATATATATATATATATATATATATATATATATCGCGTGTGTGTGTGGGTGTGTACTCACCTATTTGTGTCTGCAGGATCGAGCATTGACTCTTGGATCCCGCCTTTCGAGCCATCGGTTGATTACAGCAATGCCTCCGGTCCTATTTCCCTATCATACCTAGTTTTAACATTATGAATAGAATTTGCTTCCACCACCTGCTCCTTACGTGCATTCCATTTTTCCAGAACTCTCACGCTAAAAGAAAACTTCCTAATATCTCTGTGACTCATCTGACTTTACAGCTTCCACCCATGTCCCCTCGTTCTGTTACTTTTCCGTGTGAACATCTTTTCTATGTCCACTCTGTCAATCCCTCCTTGAGTATTTTATACGTTCCAATCATATCCCCCCTCTCCCTTCTTCCCTCTTTCCCTCTTCCCTACCAGAGTTCCCCCTTTCTCTGGGGTTCTGGGGGATCTGGGGGGTGTCTTGGGGGGGTGAATGGGGGCTGAGGGGATCCGGGGGTGTCTGGGAGGTGAATGGGGTCTGGGCATCTAGGAAGGTAGGTAGGAATGTCTGGGGTAGGGCCTAGGTAGATAGGTCTGGAGTAGGAAGGGCATACTGGGTCTGAAAATTAGGGAGGGGTCTGAGATGCATAGGGGGGAGGATTGAGAGGTAGCGTGAGGCTGAGAGTTAGATAGAGGTTGAGAGGTTGGGGGGGGGGAAGAATAGATGGAGGTGGGGGAAGAGGGGAGGGTGGAGCATGGATAGTGAGAGTGGGAGTGAGGTTGTATTAGTCAGGGGAAACTCAGGGGTAGGTGTGGGCATTGGGGTAAAAGGGGGGAAGAGGGAAATGAAGGAGGTGAGGGGTCCCCCCATCCCCCACGGGGAGTCCATGTGACCCCCTCGCAAGGGGAGGGGGTCACATGGAAGAAGGGGGTCAGAGGAGGGGTGAGGGCTGGGCGGGTTTTGGGGGTTGAGGGGATGAGGAGGTCCATGGAATGTGGGATGAAGCAGATGGATTTATACACACACACACACACACAGTGTGTGTGTGTGTGTGTGTGTGTGTGTGTGTGTGTGTGTGTGTGTGTGTGTGTGTGTGTGTGTGTGTGTGTGTGTGTACTCACCTATTTGTGCTTGTGGGGGTTGAGCTCTGGCTCTTTGGTCCCGCCTCTCAACTGTCAATCAACAGGTGTACAGATTCCTGAGCCTACTGGGCTCTATCATATCTACATTTGAAACTGTGTATGGAGTCAGCCTCCACCACATCACTTCCTAGTGCATTCCATTTGTCAACCACTCTGACACTAAAAAAAGTTCTTTCTAATATCTCTGTGGCTCATTTGGGCGCTCAGTTTCCACCTGTGTCCTCTAGTGCGTGTGCCCCTTGTATTAAATAGCCTGTCTTTATCTATCCTATCAATTCCATTGAGAATCTTGAATGTGGTGATTATGTCCCCTCCTAACTCTTCTGTCTTCCAGGGAAGTGAGGTTTAATTCCCGTAGTCTCTCCTCGTAGCTCATACCTCTCAGCTCGGGTATTAGTCTGGTGGCAAACCTTTGAACCTTTTCCAGTTTAGTCTTATCCTTGACTAGATATGGACTCCAAGCTGGGGCTGCAGACTCCAGGATTGACCTGACATGTGGTATACAAAGTTCTGAATGATTTCTTACACAAGTTTCTAAATGCCGTTCTTATGTTGGCGAGCCTGGCATATGCCGCTGATGTTATCCTCTTGATATAGGCTGCAGGGGATAGGTCTGGCGTGACATCAACCCCCAAGTCTTTTTCTCTCTCTGACTCTTGAAGAATTTCATCTCCCAGATGATACCTGTATCTGGCCTCCTGCTCCCTACACCTATCTTCATTACATTACATTTGGTTGGGTTAAACTCTAACAACCATTTGTTTAACCATTTCTTCAGCTTGTCTAGGTCTTCTTGAAGCCTCAAGCAGTCCTCCTTTGTCTTAATCCTTCTCATAATTTTGGCATCGTCAGCAAACATTGAGAGAAATGAGTCTATACCCTCCGGGAGCTCATTTACATATATCAGAAACAGGATAGGATCGTGTGTGTGTGTGTGTGTGTGTGTGTGTGTGTGTGTGTGTGTGTGTATGTGTGTGTGTGTGTGTGTGTGTGTGTGTGTGTGTGTGTGTGTGTGTGTGTGTGTATGTGTGTGTGTGTTTTATAATAATTCATTAAATGTCAGAAAATAAACTTGAAGAAACGACTAACAAACGCAAGTCAGTAAAGGGCAAGAAATAAGAACCAAATTCAGCTCACTGGGAACTGCAAAAGCTTACGCTCAAAGATCGGACAATTTACACGCTTTCAACAAGAATAATTTCGCTTTTAATGGTACGAATAATGTTTATGGCACTGTGAACCTGAGCACAGCACAAAGTGTCTTTTCACTGTGTCGGTTTAAAGTGGCAAGCTGCGGAGAGTGTCGTGTTGACACACTCGGCTCTAGCGCCTGAGAGTTTGGTGTCGTAAAGGGGTCATGGATGCCTCTTTCGGTTGTAATTAGTACCTAGTGGGTTAATGCCTCGTGTGGGTACTTTAAATGCCTCGTCTTGGCATCACAAGCTGCTGGTGTGGATGTCCTCAGTGCCTCGTTTGCTCTGTCATTCGTGGAGGGCGAGGGCTTCTTTACTGCCTTGTTTGAATATCCTCGCTGACGCGTGAGAGAATCATTCATTCCTCGTATGGGCGTCTTCAGCGCCTGGTGAGTGAAGCATCAGTGGCTCTTGTGGGAGTCGTCAGTGTCTCGTGGCGGCTTCGTCAGTGCCTCGTGTGGGTGGCCTGTGTACCAGACGTGGGCAGCATCAGAAGGGAGTCAATCTAGCATACCGCCCGCGACGCTAAATGAGCCTTTGATGCGACACATGCCAGGAGATGTCCCTCCCACATGACGCAGGATTACTCATGGTGAATTACACACTAACACCAACATTTTGAGCACTCACGCCCCTTTCCTCGCTTCCTGCAAGCAACAATGTTGCCAAACGACTTAAACCAGGTTCACAAGGGGGGGGGGGAAATGCAATATAGCTTGTTTGCGTTTTGTAAATTCCCTTGCATGCTGTCCCCAATTTGGTTGAGTTAAAATTATTGTATAGAAGAGAAACTGTTCTAATTTTAGTACATAAGGTATGGAAGAGATTGTTCAGGGGTGTCACATGCTCTGATCTCGTGCCTAAGAGACTCACTTATCTTCCTAATACTCAGGAGTAGTATGAGGGGGAAACACTAACATATATAATAAGATAATCCAGAACTACACTTACCTGAATATCACCACTATCATGCTAGTAAAATAATAGCTACGATGCTGTGTTCTCACTGGAATTATATAAGAATATATCCAAGCGATCTCCGGCGTTTGGGAATCTTTCTCTGCTGGCTACAGTACAGAGGTTAATGACACTCAGGGGACGATGCAACTGCACTTAGTGTTAACTAAGTGTTAACTACGGCGTCGTAAACCTTTCCATCCACAGCTCTCTCCTGGGCAGAGACGCAGGGAGCTTTACAGCGAGAATGTTGCCCCTTGCTTTAGCTTGCCTGACTTAAAAGCAACTAGTCATGACGCAGTTCCTACTCACTGAGGCTGCTACTTGTCCCAAGACAGTGACTCCTGCTGCTCCAAGAAGTGTTTACAGTGACTGCTGCTGCTGATTTCTGCAATACTAACAGTGACTGCAATTGATCTCAGTAGTGATCACAGTGGATTTTATTGGTCCTATCAGTACTCACAGTAACTGCTGAAGGCCCCAGTAGTGCTGACAGTGACTGTTACTAACATCTGCAGTGCTGACAGTGACTGTTAGCGGAGCCTGAAGTATTCATATTGACTTGTAATAATATCAGCAGTGCTCATAGAGCTGCTTGCCAATGACCCCATCAGTCCTCACAGTGACTAGTACTGGCTTCAGTAATCCTCGTAATGAGTTCCAATTGCCCCAGCAGTGCTCAGTCACTACTACTGACTACAGCAGTGCTCACAGTGACTACTACTGACCACAGCAGTGTTCACAGTGACTATTAGTTGGTTCTTCGCCTGTTATGGTGTCAAACACATAATTGCCTCCCCTCTCTTCACCTGAACTCACTATATATATCTGGGTACATGACCATATGTAACTAACATCTCTGTACTTGTTTTCCCATTACAGATGAGCTTTTATCCCCCTCCTCTGATAATTATATAGTGATTGCCATATAAGTACACTGTTAAACAGTGTAGTTGATCATATAGTCATTGACTTTCTTGCTGACGAACAACAGTTCTCTAACTTTCAATGTGGATACAAAGCATGCACAGTACCCAATAACGGTCCGTTGTTTCGCGGTGGCGAAAACTATTCAATACTTCAACTCACAAGGTACCTCTTTTCTCTTTCTTTTTCTTAGTGCTTCAAAGCTTTTGACAAGGTTGAATAAACTAAGCTTTTCAGAGAATTGGTTAATAGAACATATTGGCCTGTCATAGCTAGATATTTATACATTTCTTTCTTGTCAGGTAAGTAAATTCGCTGTGAACGGGAGACATGTCCTCTCTGAAAATGTCTCGCTGAAAAAGGGAGGTCAAACAAAGTGCTATTCCTGCTCCAATTCTATTTGTTGACTATTCTGATCCCATTGTTAAAAGAGCTAAGAGCCAGTAGAGCCGGCTGTCGCGTAAGTTTTGGTGGTAGGGCTTGGTGGTGACCTCTGGTGACCTCTGGTGACCTGTGGTGACCTCAGACGACCTCTGGGCTTCTCCCAGTCTGCAGACACATGAGGTGTACAGGTGTAGTCAGCCTTAGTCACTTTAAGTTGATGCCATTCGCCAGGGCTGTCGTCTCTGTGATTGTGATAACCTAGGTCCCTGTCTGCCCACGACGTGCCCAGAACTCCTGTCTACCCAGGACGTGCCCAGAGCCCACGCCGTGGCTGGGGTCCCCACCTTCCCAGAGTGTCTCGACGACTCAGGCCGCGGCTGTCCATCATTCCCTCCCTTCAACATGTATAATGAACAGTGTGAAAATGAATAATTCGAATTGCGGGTCGGCGGGTCCTTGGAGCCAGGTGTGTGTGTGGCTCTTGTGTGCTGCTACACCTCTGGCTCCCCGCCGCCCGCTTCACCAGCCACCTGACTCTTGTGTGCTTCTACACCTCTGGCTCCCCGCCGCCCGCTTCACCAGCCACCTGACTCTTGTGTGCTGCTACACCTCTGGCTCCCCGCCGCCCGCTTCACCAGCCACCTGACTCTTGTGTGCTGCTACACCTCTGGCTCCCCGCCGCCCGCTTCACCAGCCACCTGACTCTTGTGTGCTTCCACTCTCAAGGCTCCAGAACAAAGGAATCACTTTGCTGTTCCCTTAAACCAATTGAATATTCATTTATTTTCTTCCTTTCTTCCTCCAATTCTCTTACATTTCCACTTCTATCGTGATTTTCTCCCACTGCTCTTCTTTTAACTCTCTCCATCTCTCATTATTTTTTTACTCTTTCACTCTCACACTCTCTTTCCGTCGGTCTGTTTTTCTGTCTCGGTCTGTCTGTCTGTCTGTCTGTCTGTCTGTCTGTCTGTCTGTCTGTCTGTCTGTCTGTCTGTCTGTCTCTCTCTCTCTCTCTCTCTCTCTCTCTCTCTCTCTCTCTCTCTCTCTCTCTCTCTCTCTCGCTCTCTCTCTCTCTCTCTCTCTCTCTGTCTCTCTCTCTCTCTCTCTGTCTCTCTGTCTCTGTCTCTCTCTCTGTCTCTCTCTCTCTCTCTCTCTCTCTCTCTCTCTCTCTCTCTCTCTCTCTCTCTCTCTCTCTCTCTCTCTCTCTCTCTCTCTTTACATTCTCCTCCCTTCGCTATCTTTTTCACTTTCCCTCCGTTTTCCGTTCTGATCATTCTTTTGTGTTTCTTCCCTCACACAATCACCCTTCATCTCTTTTTCAATCTGATCATTCTTCCCTCCTCCCTTCATCCTTGCCTCCTCCCTTCATCCTTGCCTCCTTCCTTCATCCTTACCCCCCCCCCTCCCAGTCTTCATCCTTCCTCCTCCTTCTGTAGTTCTCACAGTCATCTGAGTCAAGTCGTGTTATTTTCCAAGTTATCTCTGGCCATGTTCAACTAGCCCACATTACCATGGGAGAACCATGTAAGGTGTTCCCTAGGAATGTTCCTAACCAGCTGTAGTTGTTCATACATTCTCGTAGTAATACAACCACAAGATATCACAACATTTTTGTTATTCGATTTCCGCCTTCGTATGTTGTACTATGTATTCTTATTATTATTATTATCATTATTATTCAGAATGAAATCACATTAATGTGATGTTAAGGTTAAAACCCTGAGTGGACTTCAGTTGTAAGCCTCAGGAATCCTAGAGGGTTCAGTGGAATCCCAGGTTGCATTACTTTTGAGCATGTCGTGGCGTGGTGGTCTAGGGTGCTAGCTTAGTGAACCCGCTCACCTGGATTCGAACCAAGTGAGCGGGTTCGAATCCTCCTTGTGGCTCTTACTGATTTCCTCATTATTATTATTATTACTTTTATTAATAGAGTTGGTAATTTCAACATCACTAAGTGTATATCTTATATAATTTCTACCTACGTCTTCATACTTGTTTAGCACTGGATACCACATACTCCAGTCCTGGTTATGTGGTATCCAGTCCTCATTATGTGGTATCCAGTCCTCATTATGTGGTATCCAGTCCTCATTATGTGGTATCCAGTCCTCATTATGTGGTATCTAGTCCTCATTATGTGGTATCCAGTCCTCATTATGTGGTATCCAGTCCTCATTATGTGGTATCTAGTCCTCATTATGTGGTATCCAATCCTCATTATGTGGTATCCAGTCAGTAAGCTGTCCTTCGTCAGCTATAATAATCAAATAATTATTTCGTCGAAATAATCCTCTCTCTCTTATATTTGTGTGTGTTAAATTAGAGGGCGAATTGCTACGTTCTCAGCTCACAACCGGGGGATCCCGGGTTCGATCCTCGGACGAGATAGATATTGTTGGAGACTTTTCCTTTCGCGTAATTGCTCGGTTCACCGAGCAGTACATAAGTACCTGGGAGTTAGGCAATAGATGTGGGATTGCATTCTGGGATAGGTCATTAGTTCTCCCCTTGGCTGGACCTCCCTACATGCCTAAAGTATATATATATATTCACAGGCTTCCTGTCCCCGACAATGGGAATTAATCCGTCGGGCTTTTGCTACGTCACCGATAACTTTGAAAGTCTTCGTGAGGGATTAGTTTACAAGCACCAAGCAAGCTCCTCTGTTTACAAGCACCCAGCAACCTCCTCTGTTTACAAGCACCCAGCAACCTCCTCTGTTTACAAGCACCCAGCAACTTCCTCTGTTTACAAGCACCCAGCAACCTCCTCTGTTTACAAGCACGCAGCAACCTCCTCTGTTTACAAGCACCCAGCAACCTCCTCTGTTTACAAGCACCCAGCAACCTCCTCTGTTTACAAGCACCAAGCAACCTCCTCTGTTTACAAGCACCCAGCAACCTCCTCTGTTTACAAGCACCAAGCAAGCTCGTCTGTTTACAAGCACCCAGCAACAAACCTCTGTTTACCAGCTCAAGTTATTACAACTATATCGATAACTGCCTCCGATAACTATCATTGTGTCAATCTTACAGTAACTCTGTTATCATTTGCTCTGTTATCTATTTATTGATGGGGTTGTGAGGTGTCAAAGGTAACTACACTCAGTGCTAAAAGGACAGCACTTGGAGGCTTCCCCCAGCCTCCCAGCTGGGAAAACTCGAGAGCACCTGCTGGCTCACCGTAAGGAAGGCTCCATGACCTAGTTGCTAACACAGGTTCGATTCCTAACCGGAGAGGATTGTCTGGCCATCAATCCTTAACTGTTACGCCTCTGTTCACCCAGCAGTAATTGGGTAACACGTTTGTTAACCGCTTGGCGGGTCGTGTTCCAGGGAAGACTAGTGGGTAAGGCTTACCATGAGTGATGGAGAGAGTAAAGCTTCCAGCCTGCTAACAAAAACAAAAACAAATAGGCATGATTGGCTGTGATTATTCTCGCTCGTGATTGCGGCAGCAGAAGTCTCTGTTGTCAGACATAGAAAATATTACGCCTGGCTTCTTACTACGTCCTCGTATCCCTAATTGCCTTGTTATTTGTCTTGGCGATCGTCATTATTATTTTTTGGGTGGGTGGGGGAGGGGGGGGGGGGAGGAGGTTGCAAACTAATCTCGTAATTATGTTGCCTATTAAAGTAATTGGCATCATTTATGCTGCTCGCTGGACTGCTAAGAAGGTCCTTAGGTGGTGTTATCAGTCATGGTCAACCAGTATGTGTATGTGCGGAGACGTGGACTAAAAGTGTTGGTGAATCAGAGTGTAGGTCCCAGGGGACCCCGTGCGAGGCAGCGTCCTGGGGAAGGCCCCATGCGAGGCAGCGTCCTGGGGAAGGCCCCATGCGAGGCAGCGTCCTGGGGGAGGCCCCGTGCGAGGCAGCGTCCCGGGAGAGGCCCCGTACGAGGCAGCGTCCTTGGGTACCCCATGCGAGGCAGCGTCCTGGGGAAGGCCCCATGCGAGGCAGCGTCCTGGGGGAGGCCCCATGCGAGGCAGCGTCCTTGGGTACCCCATGCGAGGCAGCGTCCTGGGGAAGGCCCCATGCGAGGCAGCGTCCTGGGGGAGGCCCCATGCGAGGCAGCGTCCTGGGGGAGGCCCCGTGCGAGGCAGCGTCCTGGGGGAGGCCCCATGCGAGGCAGCGTCCTGGGGGAGGCCCCATGCGAGGCAGCGTCCTGGGGGAGGCCCCATGTGAGGCTGCGTCCTGGGGGAGGCCCCATGCGAGGCAGCGTCCCGGGGGAGGCAGCGTCCCGGGGGAGGCCCCGTGCGAGGCAGCGTCCCGGCGGGGCCCGTGTATGGCCCCTAACGTCTACACAATGCTATCTACTAATAAACATGCTGGTAAACTCGATACATAAGTGCCAAGATAACACATTAGTGTTACCGCTCCGAGATAAAGTGTTACTTACAACTAGTAAATGATTTTTCAAAATCAATACTCTGCAGATAATAGGAAAAAAAAGTTTAGTTACGAGGCATTTCGCATAACTGGAATATATATAAGAAGTCTTCCCCAAAAAAAGAGATATTGAATGCGAACGAGGTTGCAATATATGCATGAGATTCGCTAAACATTTTCTCTTGCAATGTTCCGTCCAACGATTAACATAACTTGGATTGTTACTTGCCTGATTGGGAGGGTAGTTTAATCAGGCTAAGTACCTTGTTTGTGCGTAATGTTCACTTTGCTATACCGAGCCAATTTTTAGATGTTTGAAGTGTTATTGTTGCACCTCGATAAGCAATACTATTAGGGTTTTATAGTGTGCAATATTGCTCTATTTTACTGGGGAGTTGAATAGATTTTTGTACCTAAATTGGTAGCGCAATGCTCCCTATAGACTGTAATGTTATGTAATCTGCAGCGCTATAAATATCAGGCATGATTTATGCAAAATGAGTAATACAATTTGTCGGGGGAGGGTGGGTTGTATGGGGTGGGAGTGGGGTGTGTGGGTGTGTGTGTGTGTGTGTGTGTGTGTGTGTGTGTGTGTGTGTGTGTGTGTGTGTGTGTGTGTGTGTGTGTGTGTGTGTGTGTGTGGAAGGATTGATGTATATGTGTGGGAGGAATGTGGAAGTATGTGTGTGTGGGAGGATGGAAGTATATGTGTGTGGGGGGGGGGGGAGTGAGGTGTGTGTGTGAGTGTATATGTGGGAGGATGGATGTATGTGTGTGTTTGTGTGTGTGTGTGTGTGTGTGTGTGTGGGAGAGGGGTGTGTGGGCGGAGGAGTGTGTGTATGTTGTGGGGGGGGGGGGGAATGTGTATATAAAAGTGTGTGCATTGGGGAGTGTGAGGGGAGAGAGAGGAGGGGAGTGTGAGGTGAGAGAGAAGAGGGGAGTGTGAGGGCGTAGAGAGTATGAGGATACCTGCTTGTATTTACTATTTGTGCCTGCCGCATCGAGCTGTTAGCTCTTGGACCCCGCCTCCATTACCGTCGGTGGTCTAATATACTGATTTCCAACCTGTTTTCCTATATCTACTACATATATTTCTAAAACACACACAGCAGACTCGCAGACGTGAATCTGCACACACACACACACACACACACACACACACACACACACACACACACACACACACACTACGGGGGCCTCGTAGCCTGGTGGATAGCGCGCAGGACTCGTAATTCTGTGGCGCGGGTTCGATTCCCGCACGAGGCAGAAACAAATGGGCAAAGTTTCTTTCACCCTAAGTGCCCCTGTTACCTAGCAGTAAATAGGTACCTGGGAGTTAGTCAGCTGTCACGGGCTGCTTCCTGGGGTGTGTGTGTGTGTGTGGTGTGGGAAAAAAAAAATAGTAGTTAGTAAGTTAGTAGTTAGTAAACAGTTGATTGACAGTTGAGAGGCGGGCCGAAAGAGCAAAGCTCAACTCCCGTAAAAACACAACTAGTAAACACAACTAGTAAACACACACACACATACCCCTCCCCCCCCCTCCCTCCCATGGCTCCATCTCATAAAAAGCTTCCGAAGACAAAATCTAAATGAGAAAACTTTATATTTCCTGACAGAGTCGTTAAAAAAAGTTGATAAAGCCGGGTAATGCGAGAGAGGAAAAAAACAACAGCACCAAACTCGGGAACAACTCACGCCAAGAACAACCATAAAGGACCAACAGAGACCAGTAAACAAAAAAGATTGAAGCACTAGGCCATAAATAGGCCATGGTTTAAAAGTGGCAATCATGCTTCCAGTTACAGGTGCACTGGAACCTGGAAACCCCATCATTTATCTCTGTGGAACCTGGTAACCCCCCCTTGTGTATCTCTGTGGAACCTGGAAACCCCATCATTTATCTCTGTGGAACCTGGTAACCCCCCCTTGTGTATCTCTGTGGAACCTGGTAACCCCCCCTTGTGTATCTCTGTGGAACCTGGTAACCCCCCTTGTGTATCTCTGTGGAACCTGGTAACCCCCCCTTGTGTATCTCTGTGGAACCTGGTAACCCCCCTTGTGTATCTCTGTGGAACCTGGAAACCCCATCATTTATCTCTGTGGAACCTGGTAACCCCCCCTTGTGTATCTCTGTGGAACCTGGTAACCCCCCCTTGTGTATCTCTGTGGAACCTGGTAACCCCCCCTTGTGTATCTCTGTGGAACCTGGTAACCCCCCCCCCCCTTGTGTATCTCTGTGGATCCTGGAAACCCCCCTTGTGTATCTCTGTGGAACCTGGAAACCCCCCTTGTGTATCTCTGTGGAACCTGGAAACCCCCCCTTGTGTATCTCTGTGGAACCTGGAAACCCCCCTCTTGGGTATCTCTGTGGATCCTGGAAACCCCCCCTTCATTTATCTCTGTGGAACCTAGAAAATCCTGTTCAGCTCTGTGGAGCCTGAGAATGACCCAACTCTGCTCCAGCGATTTTCTCGTTGAACATGTTCATGCACTTAGCTCCGGGTCAGGGGCCAGATTCACGAAAGCACTTACGAACCTGTACATCTTTTATCAATCTTTACCGGCTTTGTTTCCAATTATTTAACAGTTAATGAGCTCCGACGCACCAGAAGGCTGTTTATAACAATAACAACAGTTGAATGGGAATTTTTCATGTTTGTAAACTGTTTAATAAATGTAACCAAAGCCGTTAAAGATTGAGGAAAGATGTACACGTTCGTAAGTGCTTGCGTAAGTGCTTTCGTGAATCTGGCCCCAGGGCTCCTGGAATTCAATATTTATCAAGAAATGCACAGCACCAGTAGCACGAGCTCTCAGTGCTACTGAGCGCTATATAATATTATATAGCTCTCAGTGCTACTGAGCGCTATATAATATTATATAGCTCTCAGTGCTACTGAGCGCTATATAATATTATATATTATACATATACTAAAAACTACTGACCGGTCGCATTAACATAACACATAATTCAAGTTTATGGGGGAGTGATCAGGAATTCAATCTCCAGTGTTGTTGAGGACAATGAACTTAACAAACCAGGTCAACGTGGATTTATGAGCCAGAAGATACCGTCCTTCGCCATTACTCAACCACTATGACAAAATCACGGATGTATTAGAACAAAATACAAAAATGTAGATGTTGTAAACGCGGGTTTTATGAAATTTTACTTATGAAATTTATGATTTTACTTACGAAATGCAAAAGGCATTTCATAAGTGTGACACTGGAGTGATAGCTCACGAAATGTTATCAGTAGGGAGAGTAGATAAAATAGGACGATGGATTTGAAATTTTCTGTGAAATAAAATAAAGTGACATAGTGAAATGTTCTTTACCTCAGGACATAGTCCTTGCACTACTGCTTTTTCTCATTCTCATATCAGATACAGACGAAAATACAAGTCTTTGTATTTTGTATTGATAGTACTTTGTACTATCTTTTTGCAGATGATACAGACATCTGTATGAAAACTACTTTAGTAGAGGACACTGAAAACCTACAAGCCGACATCAATAAAGTGCAACGGAAAATAACATGATGTTTAATAGTGATAACTTCCAGGTTCTTAGGTGTGGTGGAAATTGAGAACTTAAGTGCAATATAGGAGTACAAGACACAGTCAGACCGAGTCATAGAAGGAATATATGTAAAAGATCAGGAAGTTATGATGCCTGACGATCTGACATTTAGTGAACATAACGAGGTAAATATAGCATCAGCCAGAAAAATTATAAGATGAATTACGAGAACCTTCAAATCCAGTACACATCCGGTATGAGTACTGCTCGATACTAATTTCCCCTTCAGAGCAGGAGAGATTTCTAGTATAAGGAACGCATAGACACGATAAAGCACCTAAATTATTGAAACCGTCTCTATGTTCTCAATTTTCTTTCTGGAAAGGAGACGAGAGAGATATCACATAATATAAAAAAAATACTGGAAGGCCAGGTCCCAAATTTGCACTGTAAAATATGAAACTGATTCAAACGATGCCAGCAGGGCTCTGGGACCCTCCGGGCTACTCCCAGCAACAGCCCGGAGTTGGCCTGATGCCGGAGTAGCTGACAAAGTCAGGTCGGGATAATTATTGAGTCCGGGCTTGGTTAGTAAACGAACTATCGGAACCCTCTCCAAGTACTAAATGTGGCGAGGTACACGGGAACATGTGCCGGGGGGACTGGGTATATACAGCAGTATGTGCCGGGGGGACCGGGTATATACAGCAGTATACAAGTATACCACATCCTACAGGTGTATATGAAGCTCACAAGGCAAAGGCCACGAGTCCGTCTGTCATCTGGAGCTCAGGAAACACAACTGAAATAACAGCACCGTTTGTAGGTCTTCCTGTGTCAGGCATGACAACACTGTCGGCGTCTGTGTTGCCGGGGAGTGTGACGGCGTCTGTGTTGCCGGGGGGTGTGGTGGCGTCCGTGTTGCCGGGGGGTGTGGCGGCGTCCGTGTTGCCGGGGTGTGTGGCGGCGTCCGTGTTGCCGGGGTGTGTGGCGGCGTCCGTGTTGCCGGGGTGTGTGGCGGCGTCCGTGTTGCCGTGGGGTGTGGCGGCGTCCGTGTTGCCGGGGGGTGTGGTGGCGTCCGTGTTGCCGGGGGGTGTGGCGGCGTCCGTGTTGCCGGGGTGTGTGACGGCGTCTGTGTTGCCGGGGGGTGTGGCGGCGTCCGTGTTGCCGGGGGGTGTGGCGGCGTCCGTGTTGCCGGGGGGTGTGGCGGCGTCTGTGTTGCCGGGGGATGTGGTGGCGTCCGTGTTGCCGGGGGGTGTGGCGGCGTCCGTGTTGCCGGGGTGTGTGGCGGCGTCCGTGTTGCCGGGGGGTGTGGCGGCGTCTGTGTTGCCGGGGTGTGTGGCGGCGTCCGTGTTGCCGGGGTGTGGCGGCGTCCGTGTTGCCGGGGGGTGTGGCGGCGTCCGTGTTGCCGGGGTGTGGTGGCGTCCGTGTTGCCGGGGGTGTGGCGGCGTCCGTGTTGCCGGGGGTGTGGCGGCGTCCGTGTTGCCGGGGTGTGGCGGCGTCCGTGTTGCCGGGGTGTGTGGCGGCGTCCGTGTTGCCGGGGGGTGTGGCGGCGTCCGTGTTGCCGGGGGATGTGGCGGCGTCCGTGTTGCCGTGGTGTGTGGCGGCGTCCGTGTTGCCGGGGGATGTGGCGGCGTCCGTGTTGCCGTGGTGTGTGGCGGCGTCCGTGTTGCCGGGGGATGTGGCGGCGTCCGTGTTGCCGGGGTGTGTGGCGGCGTCTGTGTTGCCGGGGGGTGTGGCGGCGTCCGTGTTGCCGGGGGTGTGGCGGCGTCCGTGTTGCCGGGGTGTGTGGCGGCGTCCGTGTTGCCGGGGGGTGTGGCGGCGTCTGTGTTGCCGGGGTGTGTGGCGGCGTCCGTGTTGCCGGGGTCTGGCGGCGTCCGTGTTGCCGGGGGGTGTGGCGGCGTCCGTGTTGCCGGGGGTGTGGCGGCGTCCGTGTTGCCGGGGTGTGGCGGCGTCCGTGTTGCCGGGGTGTGTGGCGGCGTCCGTGTTGCCGGGGGGTGTGGCGGCGTCCGTGTTGCCGGGGGATGTGGCGGCGTCCGTGTTGCCGTGGTGTGTGGCGGCGTCCGTGTTGCCGGGGGATGTGGCGGCGTCCGTGTTGCCGTGGTGTGTGGCGGCGTCCGTGTTGCCGGGGGATGTGGCGGCGTCCGTGTTGCCGGGGTGTGTGGCGGCGTCTGTGTTGCCGGGGGGTGTGGCGGCGTCCGTGTTGCCGGGGGTGTGGCGGCGTCCGTGTTGCCGGGGTGTGTGGCGGCGTCCGTGTTGCCGGGGGGTGTGGCGGCGTCTGTGTTGCCGGGGTGTGTGGCGGCGTCCGTGTTGCCGGGGGTGTGGCGGCGTCCGTGTTGCCGGGGGGTGTGGCCTGGCGTTATCCACGTTGCCGGGATCGGGCTCAGGTGAGGCTCTTTGGGGGAAGGAGAAGAGCGGTATAAATAACAAAACAAAGTACCTTGTCGCACCTTGAACATAAATACACAAGATAATATATAAAAAGGTCGCAACTCAGGTTACAGACGATATTAATTGAGAGGTTTTGCCCGTGCCCTCGAGCAGCATCTTTGGTTTCTACACCTTTAACGTAGCGGAGGAAACCGGGAGGGTCCCGCTACCCGATAGTTTCATTTCAACAATGGTCTCTTCTCCTCCAGCTGCGACGCCCGCCTCTTCCGTGCCTCCTCCTCCTGCTTCTAGTACCGTCCTCAGTGTCTTGTCTGTCATTTCTAAGCTTCGCCTTCGCCCTGTACTCGCCTAGATGTTACTTGCAGGCTCGGGTTCTAGCTTATCTTTCCGGATATTCGTTAGTTTAATTCCCTAACTTGGTTCCCATATTTCTTTTATAATATTTACATATAGAGTTGTATATAGAGTTATTTCCAACCATCGTCCCTCACGACTCCTGATTTCCTCATTGATACATCATGTTAATGTGATTTCTTAATGGGATTTGTGCATGTTAAAGATATCACTCGATGGCAAACCATTGTTGATTTCCTTGCCTCCTGAACAACAAGGCTTCCTCTCCCAGACATGATGCACCATATAATCAGCATCCTTCTCTGCTTGACACTTCCCGCAATAATCTCATCGACGAGATGTTACGCGCAGTCCTTCCATCTTCTTGAGGACATCAACAACAATAAAAGAGCTCGTGATCTGATATTTGTCAGGAGTATTGACGGAAGCAAATTGACGTGAAGGATCCCATGACTCGGAGACGGAGGTGTTGTGAAAAAGGATCATTATTCTTGAGAAATATATCCGGCTGCCGAGGCGCTCGGCACTACAGTCCCAAGGGTTAGGGAGCCGCAGAGAATGGAGCCACTGTTCTCAGATAAGATGTGCTGGAGTGCGCTCACTCAGCAATGACGGTGATACACGGGAACTTCTGTAGGTGATAAAAATGCTTACCAATCTGAATTGTAGAGGATCACATGGCTACCTCCATTGCTGAGGCCCTGGGAATTATCTGGGGGGGAAAGCACCAAGCAATTACGACTGTATAGCACTAGGAAGGGGTCAGGATAAGGATTTGGGATGGGCCGGTGGGGAAGGAATGGTACCCAACCACTTGGACGGTCGGGGATTTAACGCCGACCTGCATGAATCGAGACCATCGCTCTACCGTCCAGCCCAAATGTTTGGGCATGAGGCTAGGACCTCCAATTAACGAGACGATAATATATAAATTTGAAACTGTGTATGGAGTCTATCTCCACCACGCTCTTATCAGCGTCCTCCACTTGTTCACTATTTTAATACTAAAAAAAACAGTAAGTTATTAAGGGCTATTCATGTCCGTGCCACCTCTTAGGTGGCTTAATCTTCATCAACTAAATCAATCAATAAGCTAGTGTCTCCGACGGGTAGGTTTGAGGGGCTCAATTTCCACCCATTGTCAAAGTAAGTCCAACGTTACACAATGAGACGCCTTTCCTGCATCGCTAATCCTCCTGAGAACAGGGAATTAACCTTTATATATATGTATATATATATATATATATATATATATGTCGTACCTAGTAGCCAGAACGCACTTCTCAGCCTACTATTCAAGGCCCGATTTGCCTAATAAGCCAAGTTTTCATGAATTAATTGTTTTTCGACTACCTAACCTACCTAACCTAACTTTTTCGGCTACCTAACCTAACCTAACCTATAAAGATAGGTTAGGTGAGGTTAGGTAGGGTAGGTTAGGTTCAGTCAAATATCTACGTTAATTTTAACTCCAACAAAAAAAATTACCTCATACATAATGAAATGGGTAGCTTTATCATTTCATAAGAAAAAAATTCGAAAAAATTTATTAATGCAGGAAAACTTGGCTTATTAGAGGAAAGAATATATATATATATATATATATATATATATATATATGTATATATATATATATATATATATATATATATATATATTCTTTCCTCTTTACTTCCTCCCAGTCTAATGTAAAGTGGGAAACGCGGTAATAATAGTTGTGTTTAATTATTTAACCCGGGGGTTCTCACAATAAACAACTTTTAAAGCTTTTTGTGAAACTAACACATGGCAACTTATGAGCAAGTAAATGAAATAAATTCCCACAAAGTTACGACTAACAGCCCTAGGCGCTCGTGCTGGCGGGGTTTGCAGGCCGAAAAATTCCTTCCCTTATTAAGTTGCGCGCGAGTGTTGCCATGTTGGAAAATTTGGCCGGCTCCTGTTTTATTGAAAGTTTGCTTGAAAATCAATATTCCAAGCCACAGTCTTAGCGACAACAATCTCTTTTGCATACATATATTTCTTGCGTCCAAGTGAAATATATTGGCATAAACATTGCCCTTTTTCATCGAATATTTTTTTTTTATATAATTTGCCTCGAGGTTCTTGGTGAGTGGAGTGAGTCGAGGTCCTTGGCGCGTGGAGTGAGTCGAGGTTCTTGGTGCGTGGAGTGAGTCGAGGTCCTTGGTGCGTGGAGTGAGTCGAGGTCCTTGGTGCGTGGAGTGAGTCGAGGTCCTTGGTGCGTGGAGTGAGTCGAGGTCCTTGGTGCGTGGAGTGAGTCGAGGTCCTTGGTGCGTGGAGTGAGTCGAGGTCCTTGGTGCGTGGAGTGAGTCGAGGTCCTTGGTGCGTGGAGTGAGTTGAGGTCCTTGGTGCGTGGAGTGAGTCGAGGTCCTTGGTGCGTGGAGTGAGTCGAGGTCCTTGGTGCATGGAGTGAGTCGAAGTCCTTGGTGCATGGAGTG
Source organism: Procambarus clarkii (assembly GCF_040958095.1). NCBI lineage: Eukaryota > Metazoa > Arthropoda > Malacostraca > Decapoda > Cambaridae > Procambarus > Procambarus clarkii. The sequence continues at coordinate 2,343,774 of NC_091200.1, read as the reverse complement.
AGTCGAAGTCCTTGGTGCGTGGAGTGAGTCGAAGTCCTTGGTGAGTGGAGTGAGTCGAAGTCCTTGGTGCATGGAGTGAGTCGAGGTCCTTGGCGCGTGGAGTGAGTCGAGGTCTTTGGCAAGTAGAGTATTCTGGTAGTTCTGGATTGATTGTAACACTCTATGAAAGCTGGTATTTAGTTCCTCATAAATGTCCTCAGTCATTAGTGTATGTATTGTCCTTTCCACTTTACGGAGTCTTAGTCTTGTGGTCATTCGCTTTCCTTTTTTTTTTTTGTATATGTCTATACGAACTTTGTTGTTTCGTAGAATTGATTACAATGTAATTTTCTGTTTTTTTTTCTGGTACACTGTTATGTTTATATATTGGTTCCTAGCTGTGCTGTAATTTTATGATTCTCTTATGTTCAGTATATTTGTCAATCGTTTTTGCTTATTGGTCAGTCCGACTTCTCGCCTGTTACTGTTGCTCTCTGACTCCCGTCTGTTAGGTAATTCTTATTTCGTGTTAATGTTTTTCAGCTTACTTCCGCCTGCCTCTCAAGTTTGTATAGTAATCTCCTATGAGGTATACGTTCTATACGTATATATACATTTTATGCGTTCCTATCATATCCCCTCTCTTCCTTCTTTTTTTTAGTGTCGTAAGGTACTGTGTCAAATGATTTTGGGCCGTCCAAAAATACGCAATCAGTCTCAGGCTTTTCTATCTTGTCTTATTTACGTTACCTTATCATAGAACTCCAGTTGTGTCGTCAGGGGCATGCTTTCCATTCCCTGAAGCCATGTTGATGTTTGCATACATACCTAATTCTCTCGACGTATGCACCTAGTCTTATCATTATTACTCTTTTTAAGTACCTTGCAAGGGATGCTTATCAGTTACGCGTGTCTGTAGTTAAATGCCTCTTCTCTATCTCACGCCCTTAAATGCCTCTAGATTGATTCAACATTTGCCTCCTTCCAACCGCTGGGCAATTTCCCCTTTGTGACTCCTTAAAGATCAGTGCTAGCGGTACATTGAGGGAATATACAGCTTCTTTTAACATCCTTCGTGATACGTTATCTGGTATAATTGGTTTAGTTCCGTCTAGTGATGTTAGCTGTTTCCTTACTTCCTCTGCTGTTACCTCGGTATTAACCTCTCGATAGAGGTCATCTCCTCGTCTAGCACTGGGAGCTGCTAAGGCTCAGTTGTGAACACTCCGTGGAAACTGGCATAGAGTTCTTCACAAATTTCCTTATTTCCTGTATATCCACCTCCGCTTCTCTGTAATGCTAGTCACTTGGCCATTCACTGTAATTTTCCTTATGTGGCTATGTATGAGTTGTGTATGTGTGTGTGTGTATGTATGTATCTATGTGTGTGTGTGTGTGTGTGTGTGTGTGTGTGTGTGTGTGTGTACTCACCTATTTGTGTCTGCAAGATCGAGCATTAACTCTTGGATCCCGCCTTTCGAACCATCGGTTCTTTACAGCAATGACTCCGGTCATATTTCCCTATCATACCTAGTTTTAAAATTATGAATAGAATTTGCTTCCACAACCTTGTCCTTAAGCGCATTCTATTTTTCCACTACTCTCACATTAAAAGAAAACTTCCTAACATCTCTGTGACTCATCTGAGTTTCTAGCTTCCACCCATGTCCCCTCGTTCTGTTACTATTCCGTGTAAACATTTCGTCTATGTCTACTCCGTCAATCCGAGTAAATACTCGGATTAATCAATACTCCGAGTATTTTATACGTTTCTATCATATCCCCTGTTACGGCCCTCTCGGGACGCAACGGGGTTCTTACTCTGATGTAGTTAGAGAAAGATATATATCCGGCCCCAAGCCAGTAGAGGCTTTCAAGGGATGCGATCCGTGACGCAAGTAACTTAAAGGGAGTATGGAAAGATAGTCAAGAACTTAATATTATAATTAACACCATCACCATTTAAATATATATAATAAAAGAGTACACAAAGGGGGGGGGGTATTAATGCTATGCAAGGGGATTATTCACTGTAGTCTTCTGCTGAAGACTCTGGTGCCACACCACTTTCGGTGCCGATTCCTTGGTGCTTTCTTCGTGGCCTCAAGACGTGTCTTCTGGAACGCCGAGCCTACCCTGGCCACAGGTCAGCCACAACACAGGTCCACTGGGGGCACCGTCGTGGAGGCCGTCAACCACACGTCCAGCAGGTCTGCTGGCAGGTACTGAGCCACCAAGGCTGGTACGGCCGCTCCACGAACGATAAAAGGGGTATGCCCTAGACAGGAGTCTCGTGTGATATCACCAATCACCCTCCTGTCCTCAATACCCCAGTGGATTATCGTCTCCAACCGTCGGTCCCGGGTAAATCCTTCCACTGCCACTCCACTGGCAGGCTTAACACACCACAGTGTTCTTCCGGGGGGACGACGTCACAACAGCTGCAGCAAACTTCACAGTATGGAGACTGGCTGCCTCGGGTAGACTGACTCAATCGTCAACACAGTGGTCCCAGGTCGACTCTGTAAACAGACACGTCATCAATAACTGGGACACTAATACACCACACTCACAGGCTAGGGCACAAACACCTGACGTATCCAGTCCATAGATGGCGCTGTCGTCGGAGCACCACCTCACCAGAGGTCAGGAGCGGCGGTGTTGAGCGCTGAACCAGACTGGAAACTGGTCCTCGAGGCCAGTACACGCTGTCCTCACTAGGTGTCGTCGTTCGTTTGGCGGGGGTTTCGGGAGCTGACCCACAGATGGCGTAGTTGTTACTGCTCCTTGCTCGGACGCTGGACTCGGGTCCGTAACACCTCCCCACCAAAAAGAATTTGGTTTGGGGTTCTATAAAAAACACAAACCAAATTAGCAGGGCAACACAACTCCAAATGGACTTACTTATCCTATGAACTGGAGTGATGAGGCTGTCTTGTCCACAGAACTTTTCTACCGAGAAACTCTGGCACAAAGGGAGCTTGAAAATGGCAGGCGATGACCTGCCTGACGTAATCTTCCACGTCTCCACTGCGATGTCAAGCAGGGGCATCATCTCACACCTCTCTAGTACGGATTGGTTTTGACACGATCTGGGGTGACTCGACACTTCCCTATGTCGTGGCACCGATGATGGCTGACCACAGACGGCATTTCTGGTGCCAGTCCGATGGTCCTTCAGGGAGGCAGGAACCTGGAATACAGGGGTTTGATAATTCAGAGTGCTAGTGACAATGGGCAAGTCAGTACTTACTATACTCTCCTCTACTAGGCCCACACCTAGTTTCAACAGGGCTGCTTGCTCACTGAAGATGGCATTCGCTCTGCCACCGTCAGGTCGACCAACGTTCCGTATAACGCTGTATTGAGGCTCAGCAATCACGCGGGGGGTGTCAACCTGTCGGAAACAGTCACTCATATTATCATTTGTCGTACCTCCTGTATCAATTATCACCTTCCAGGTCCCTCCTTCAACTGCAACACCTGCAGTACTAATCTCTAATCCCTGGGACCTCTTCACGATGTTCATGGGAGCCATCATCCTTCGGGTCGTCCACTGATCCTTACTGAGAACACAGAGAACACATAGGAGAACAAAACAAAATACCGGTAGGAAACATTTGGTAAGTCGAGGGATAAGTTTCCTGAGCTTGTCATGTCCATAGCCGGCAACATCCACACGCCTGGCTTGGACCGAAGAGGGCACTAGACCTTTTGAACACACCGCACCTACCTCTGACGTCTGGGGAGTCTCTGGCTGGTTCACTACACGCTGTAACTTGCCATACCGCAAGCACACATCCGCCTTCGCTCCAGACTCGTTGGTATCCGTGGGTGCCTGCACACAAGGCCTCTCTTCTAGCTCAGGTACTTCTGCCATCGTAACCTCATGTTCCTTGTCAAGAGAAGAATCAGGAGACACTGCTAGATAACTGTCGATCTGCGGGGGAGAGGACAAATTAGACTTGTTCAAATCCGGGTCTGTCTTTACCTGGACATTACCATTGCCTGTTACCTCAGACCGTGCTGTTCTGGTAGACTCGTCCACAACCTTGGGATGATTGGTGCTCCAATCGGTCACCAAGTCGTGGGCTAGTACCACGTCAATCCCAGCCACAGGGAGGGTATCGACTACTGCCAACGCACATGTGCCGCTGAAATAAGGCGAGTCGAGATGTACTGGCACTAAGGGGGCGATGTACTGCGTTCTCGGAAACCCAACCAGGACAACCTGTCGTTTCCCGTCCACACTTACTCCCTCGGGTAACGAGCTCTTCACGATCAGGGACTGGGCTGCTCCACTATCTCTGAGCACTACAACTGATCTTCCAGTATGATCACTCGTTACATACCCGGTTGAAGTGTGAGGGGCCAACAAACTTGGTCCTTCCTGCGTCGTCGTAGACTGGTTTCCAACTGGTGATGTAACACAGCTCACCAACATCACCTCCCTTCGTGCGCTGCCACCTCTTCTGCCTCGGCACCTAGCAGCTATGTGCCCCTTCTGCCCACAAGTCCAGCACACCATGTTCCTCCTCGGACTACGGTGTTTCGGACTACTAGGACTTGTTCTTCGAGGGCTACTTGGGGGCGTCTTCTTAGCACTTTGTGGGACGGGTCTTTCTTCTTCATCATGAGGTCTGTCAAACCGGCGCTGGTAATTCCTTGGGACGTACTTAGCAGACGGCCTATGAGTCAGGATGTACTCTTCAGCCATGGTGGCTGCTGTACTCAAGGTCTCCACCTGCTGCTCTTCTAGGTATGTCTTGAGGTCTCCAGACAAACAATCCTTGAAGTCCTCGAGCAGAATCAGCTGTTCGAGGTCTTCCTTGGTCTCCACCTTCCGAGAGGCACACCATTCTTGAAAAAGTCGCTCCTTGATCGTGGCGAATTCGGTAAAAGTGTGCTCTGAGGTCTTCTTCAGGTTTCTAAATTTCTGCCTGTACGCCTCAGGTACCAATTGGTACGCCATGAGCACCACCTTCTTCACCTTGTCATAATCGCTGGAGTCGTCAAGGGATAACGTAGAGTAGGCGATTTGGGCCTTCCCAGTCAAGACTGACTGTATCATGATGGCCCAATTCTCCCTTGGCCACTCCAAAGAGGCAGCGACTTTCTCGAAGGCTGCAAAGAATTTTGACACTTCCTTCTCATGGAATTTGGGGACCATTTTGATGTTGCGTACCGGATCGAAGCTACTGGTGTCCGTTGTTTGCCTCCGACCACCGCCTAATCGCAAAACCTCTAGTTCATGTTGTCTCTCTCTTTCCTCTTTGTCCTGTCGTTCTTGCCTGTCTCGTTCTTCTCTCTCTCTTTCTCGTTCTTCCCTCTCTCGTCTCTCTTCTCTTTCTCGCTCTTCTCTTTCTCGTTTCTCTTCTCTTTCTCTCTCTTCTTTTTCTCTGTCTCGTTCTTCTCTTTCTCGTTTCTCTTCTCTTTCTCTCTGCTTTCCTTTCTTCTAATTCTAAACGTCTCATCTCTAATTCTTTATCTTGTCTCTCTCGTTTCTCTTCTCTTTCTAATTCTAAACGCCTCATCGCCAATTCTTTTTCTTTCATCTCCATTTCTTTATCTTTTAATTCTCGTTCCATTTCTAACTTCTTCCATTCAATTTCCCGATTAATTTCCAGGGCACGCATCTTGACTGTTAGGAAGCTGATATTAAGCTCACCTGCATCACTGTCAACGTCACTGCCCTTATCTTCCTTTTCCGTGGAAGCTATGTCTGCACTTTCCTTTGTACTAGGAGTCTCGCCTTCCTGTTTCTCTTCTGCCTTCAGGTGCCGGTGTACCTTGGACAAGATCTCCACACGGGAATCACTGGCACGGATCTTGATCTCCAGGTAGGCGCTCACTAGTACAAGCTCTGGTTTACTCAGATATTTTAATCTGGCAAGACAATCTTCTCTGTTCAGAAAAGCCTGAACCTCGTCCAGATCATCGATGGTAGCTTTGTCTGCCATTGTCACAGATGGAACACTTAGCACTTAACACTGCTTACACGTTAGCACTTAGCGCACCGAGCACTGTTCTACGCCAATATTGCACTTTATCGCACCAAACACTGCACTTGCCAATATTGCACGTAATCACTTCGGGCACCACACTACCCAATATTGCACTGAGTCCAAGCGAACACTTCGCTCTACAATAGTGCACTAAATCACTGAGCACCGTACTAGTCAATATTGCACTTAATTGCTTAATCACAGCGAGCACCGCACTGCACAATATCGCACTTAATCACTGAGCACCGCACAGGACGTATAACGTCACAATCGTCACACAAGGGGAATTATATACAGGGATTACGCCACTTCACCACCCCTGTCAAACATACTTAACAAGGGGACGGATCCCGCTGGGGATGCCAATTATGTTACGGCCCTCTCGGGACGCAACGGGGTTCTTACTCTGATGTAGTTAGAGAAAGATATATATCCGGCCCCAAGCCAGTAGAGGCTTTCAAGGGATGCGATCCGTGACGCAAGTAACTTAAAGGGAGTATGGAAAGATAGTCAAGAACTTAATATTATAATTAACACCATCACCATTTAAATATATATAATAAAAGAGTACACAAAGGGGGGGGGGTATTAATGCTATGCAAGGGGATTATTCACTGTAGTCTTCTGCTGAAGACTCTGGTGCCACACCACTTTCGGTGCCGATTCCTTGGTGCTTTCTTCGTGGCCTCAAGACGTGTCTTCTGGAACGCCGAGCCTACCCTGGCCACAGGTCAGCCACAACACAGGTCCACTGGGGGCACCGTCGTGGAGGCCGTCAACCACACGTCCAGCAGGTCTGCTGGCAGGTACTGAGCCACCAAGGCTGGTACGGCCGCTCCACGAACGATAAAAGGGGTATGCCCTAGACAGGAGTCTCGTGTGATATCACCAATCACCCTCCTGTCCTCAATACCCCAGTGGATTATCGTCTCCAACCGTCGGTCCCGGGTAAATCCTTCCACTGCCACTCCACTGGCAGGCTTAACACACCACAGTGTTCTTCCGGGGGGACGACGTCACAACAGCTGCAGCAAACTTCACAGTATGGAGACTGGCTGCCTCGGGTAGACTGACTCAATCGTCAACACAGTGGTCCCAGGTCGACTCTGTAAACAGACACGTCATCAATAACTGGGACACTAATACACCACACTCACAGGCTAGGGCACAAACACCTGACGTATCCAGTCCATAGATGGCGCTGTCGTCGGAGCACCACCTCACCAGAGGTCAGGAGCGGCGGTGTTGAGCGCTGAACCAGACTGGAAACTGGTCCTCGAGGCCAGTACACGCTGTCCTCACTAGGTGTCGTCGTTCGTTTGGCGGGGGTTTCGGGAGCTGACCCACAGATGGCGTAGTTGTTACTGCTCCTTGCTCGGACGCTGGACTCGGGTCCGTAACATCCCCTCTCTCCCATCTTTTTTCTAGTGTCGTAAGGCTTAGTTCCTTCAGGCGCTCTTCATACCTCATCCCTCGCAGCATTGGGACGAGTCTCTTTGCCAACTTCTGAACCTTATCCAGTTTCCTTATGTGTTTCTTCAGATGGGAACTTCATGGTGAGGTGTCATACTGTGTGTGTGTGTGTGTGTGTGTGTGTGTGTGTGTGTGTGTGTGTGTGTGTGTGTGTGTGTGTGTGTGTGTGTACGTGGGTGTGTGTGTGTGTGTGTGTGTGTGTGTGTGTGTGTGTGTGTGTGTGTGTGTGTGTGTGTGTGTGTGAGAGTGTGTGTGTGTGTGTGTGTGTGTGTGTGTGTGTGTGTGTGTGTGTGTGTGTTCCCAGTGACGGACAATGCCTAGTGGACAAATAGGGTACTGTGGTATGGAGCCGAGAGCATCACAGGGCCAGGTGGATGGGAGAGGCAGAGTGTGTAAAGAGGCGACCATTAGCCGCACTACCTAACATGGTAAATAATTCTAGTGATGTTTGCAGGAGACGACTGTTGAAAATGAATGTCACGAGGTGGCGAGGTTTGCATTCATCTGAAAGAGAATAATCACGGATATGTTTTATTTTGGCTCGAAGAGAGAAATGATAAATGGTAGATTAATTTGGGATTTAGTGAGCTGAAAAAAGGAAATGGTAACCAAGAGAGAGAGAGAGAGAGAGAACGAAAGCGAGGAAGGTAACCCACTTATGAGAAAACATGGCATCGTCTTCACTAATGTAAGATCATGGGAGTGGCCCCCATGCATGGTAGTGGCCCCCCTGCATGGGAGTGGCCCCCAGCATGGAAGTGGCCCCCCCTGCATGGGAGTAGCCCCCCTGCATGGGAGGGCGGAGAGGTTGCTGCACGCAACAGGAGATATGCATAGTAAGTTTCTAGACCTGACTGCAACAGGCTGGAATGTGGCTCACGCAATGACGTCGTGTTTCTGTTGTTGCACAGCTGACCTCGGGCTAACTTATATGATTATTTCTCAAGCGTGTTGCAAATACCTGCATTGTTGGCATATATTGGGCATGCTTTAGTGTGGTTTGAGTGCGTTTGTGTGGTTTGAGTGCATGTAGTACCATGAGAGTGAGAGTAAGGCCAGGCGGTGCAGAGAGGCTGTTCACCTTTAATATAACACCAGATGTGTGTGTGTGTGCGTGTGTGTGTGTGCGTGTGTGTGTGTGCGTGCAGGTAGACCTTGGTGCGCTGGGCATGCTGGGCCTCTCAGGTCCCCAGGGTAGTCCTGCACCCGTAGGCCACATGGCAGCATGTTACGACGTGGCTTCAAAGTATTACTCATTTAGAAGCATTCTTAGTGAAGCTCAGGAACGTTGAGCACCATAAATATTGACCAGGTCAAAAACTAGTGACCTCCAAAATGGATAACAATTGGTCTAGTGAACCTTATCGGAAATAGAACGATATGTAGTAAGGGGTCAAGATATAGGAAGTTAATCTAGAGCAACAGATTATCAGTCTAGATATAAATTTTCAGAAAAAGGTAAAAGAAAGCACAATGCCGATTTTTTTTCATATGTAACGAAAAATAGAAAAAAACTGAGTCATTGTAAATAGAGACATATTAGGTAAAGACATATCAGAGATAATAGGTAGTATTTTGTGCAAATACTTTGAATCTGTATTTACAAGTGAAACACCTATCATGCCTTCAGCTAAGTAAATGTATGCAAGTCGTGGAGAGGACAAGTTAACTACTTTAGTCATTACCAAGGAGTAAGGTTTGGGAAATAAGATAAGTTAAGTAAAGGTTCGGCAGGGGTATGTTTAAGTAAGGTTCGGCAGGGGTATGTTTAAGTAAGGTTCGGCAGGGGTATGTTTAAGTAAGGTTCGGCAGGGGTATGTTTAAGTAAGGTTCGGCAGGGGTATGTTTAAGTAAGGTTCGGCAGGGGTATGTTTAAGTAAGGTTCGGCAGGGGTATGTTTAAGTAAGGTTCGGCAGGGGTATGTTTAAGTAAGGTTTGACAGGGTTTGTTTAGGTTAAGCTAAGTATGGGGATAACTTTAAACCTTCGAACTTCAAATGGGATAAAACTGAACGCTACAAGATGATGAAACGTTGCAACATTCTTCAGTATAATACAGTGTCTTGTGACCTACAGTTACTCCTGTCTTCTCCCGAGGACTGTTTAAGGTGGCCAGCTCTAACTGTACATTTAAGAAATTGAACCTTTATTAACGAAATCAATTTAGCAAAATCGCCAATATGCTCTCTCAGTATTGACTCAGGAATATGAAAAAAATGTTTACTGGTAAATTCAATAGAAACTTCCAAACTTTTAAAAACAAATTTTTGTAAGATTTAATGTCAACACGACTGACAAATATCAAAATTTATTATATCTCCAGGTAGAGCGAAACGGAATTATGGCTACACTAAGCAGTCATACCGTTATCTTGAGGTTATCTTGAGGTTACAATCCTGAGATGGGCGTCCGACGAGTCAAGCTCCTCACTCCCCTGGGTCGGGGAGAGTTCATTTATATATTCATTTGTCACGAAAACAATACATATATTTAACTGTCTTACAATGTTGATGAACACAATATTTAGACGAGGGGGCCACACACCCAATGTTTCTTCTGCCCCATCATCTTGCAACCTTGGTCTCCACGATGTTATAAAGAATCTAAATTGAAGCCTTGAAAAAGAGTTTCACAAATACCTCGTTATCGTTTTCAGTTAGAATTCCCCCATTGTCTCCTCGACTTGATTACATGGTCTCTTGCTGTTGTTTTCTTCCCCTCTTAGGGCTATAGAGCTTATTTTGGGTTGTCGTTAGGTTTCGCTACAACTTCGTATTCAAATTTTCTCGCTCGTTCCCTACTGACGGCTGGGTTAATTTCCGGTATTCTTTATTATCCTTTGTTGGGAGGTGGGTATTCACCTAGTTGTATTCACCTATTTGCGGGGGGTTGAGCTCTGCTCTTTCGGCTCGCGTCTCAACTGTCAATCAATTAATCTACTACTAACTACTAACTTTTTTTCCTCACACACACACACACACACACAGGAAGCAGACCGTAACAGCTGTCTAACTCGCAGGTACCTATTTACTGCTAGGTAACAGGGGCATCAGGGTGAAAGAAACTCTGCGCATTTGTCTCTGCCGTCACCGGGGATCAAACCCGGACCTTAGGATTACGAGTCCAGAGCGTTGTCCACTCAACTATCAAGCCTGTGTGTGCGTGCGTGTGTGTGTGTGTGTGTGTGTGTGTGTGTGTGTGTGTGTGTGTGTGTGTGTGTGTGTGGGTAAAGGTGACTGTGTATACGTGATGAGGATATCTAGTATATTTTCAGAATTACAGAGGATTACTCTTTGGTCTTAGGATTTAAACTAAAATATTTTAGACAAAAATGTTTTAACGTATTTTGTTAAATGGCGTCCTCGACAGCCTGCCCCCGTCAGCCTCTGTCAGCCCCCGTCAGCCTCTGTCAGCCCCCGTCAGTTAGAGTGACGGACGAACCTTTCATTCAGCATACAATAGCGCTTTTCTTAACGTAAAATTTGCTATTCCCGAGGTATATTTATTTATATCGTGGGTAGTTTCCTGTCCATAGGATTCTCTCGTGTTGTTCGTAGTCTCTCGGTCCTGTGCTGCTGCTGTGAGCTGCAATTATTGTGTTGCAGGAGATCAACAGATTCTTACCAGCCTCTGTTAAGAATCTGTTGATCGAATTCTTATTCGAATTCTTACCAGCCTCTCGTAAGAATCTGTTGATCGCCAGCCTATACACCAGCCTCTGCTATCAATTATCTTTAAGATTCATATGTAGACGAGTCAAGATGGAGGTCAGCATAAGATAATCCAGTTTGATTTAATTAGTATAATTTGGATTATTTTGAAAGGACCTTTTTTTTTTAAGACACGTGTCATTGAAAATGGCAGAAGGTTGAATCAGTGATTCTAGTAGGATTCTTCTTCTATATTTCTTACCTTCTTCTTCATTTTAAAAGATGTTGAAAATTCAACTCCAAAAGTTTATTTTTAAGTTTTATTGACATGACGCTAAGTGGTGCATGTCGTTGAAGCTCTGAGCTTCATCAGAGGGAGACGGGAAGTGAATAGAAATTAGCTGAAGCTACAGAGCTGTAAGCTACAACGCTGTAAGATGATGTATGGTGCTTCCCAGCGGGAGCTTCCAGAGGCCAGTGAGATGACAGCTGGTCACCGTCTTACTCTTGAAGATGGTAGAATATGTAAGCTGGCTGTCAATAGTGGAATGAGAGTGTTTGACATGTAGTGCTTCGCTTATGTCTAATCTTCCGTTGTATCTGTCGATTATTTCGGTGTAGTTGGACAGGATATCTCGAGACGAGTGTGTTCTCTGACAGACACCTTGTTGGTGCTTCATTTATCTCCATTAAACATGTTGTTTTGCTTCTATATTGAATCGTTGTGGCCGACACTCTTCAAGTAGGCGAGTGAAGGCATGAACGACGTGAGTCTCTTTCAAGGCGTTGTGTTTGGCATCGTGATGAGCTCTACATAAGCAAATTGGCGGTGTTACTGATTTTGTAGTCAATGGCGACCTGTATCTTCAAGTTAGTGTCACTCACATATACACACCTGACGTGTATGAAGGATGGGGAGGAGAGGGAGCCACTTGTGAGGGACACGGAGGAGAAGGAGCCACGTGTGAGGGACGCGGAGGAGAAGGAGCCACGTGTGAGGGACACGGAGGAGAGGGAGCCACTTGTGAGGGACGCGGAGGAGAAGGAGCCACGTGTGAGGGACACGGAGGAGAAAGTTTACTAGGAAATTCATGAATGGCTGGACAAATACTGTGTAAATCCAGCTCACCTTCACAAAAACTCACGAGCTTGGATTTTACCGCTTAATATCGGTCTCGCTTTACACACCCAGCTACCAGCCTCCCCTCATTCACCCATCTACCAGTGTCCCCTCATTCATCCAGCTACCAGTCTCCCCTCATTCATCTATCTACCAGTGTCCCCTCATTCATCCAGCTACCAGTCTCCCCTCATTCACCCATCTACCAGTCTCCCCTCATTCACCCAGCTACCAGCCTCCCCTCATTCACCCAGCTACCAGTCTTCCCTCATTCACCCAGCTACCAGTCTCTCCCTCATTCACCCAGCTACCAGTCTCCCCCTCATTCACCCATCTACCAGTCTCCCCTCATTCACTCAGCTACCAGTCTCCCCCTCATTCACCCATCTACCAGTCTCCCCCTCATTCACCCATCTACCAGTCTCCCCCTCTCCCTGGTGGTAGTCTCCCCCTCTCCCTGGTGGTAGTCTCCCCTCACCCTCGTGGTAGTCTTCCCCACTGAGAGCAATCGTCTAACGTGAAAGACCTGCCTGAGGGGAACTGTTAAGTCCACGCCGGCTCCCGGCTCCTGCCCTCAGAATTTGTTCCCACTTTTTCATCGCCGGTCGTAGTGAGGGGGAAGGGATAGAAGAGAGTGTGAAGGGAGAGGATGGGATGGAGGACGAAGAAAGAGGCTTGGATGGGAGGGGGGAAAGTGAGGCTGATAGGGTGGTAAGGGGAGAGAACGGATAGGACGGGGGATGAGGGGAGAGATTGGATAGGACAGAAGGTGAAGGGAAATGCCCCTAAAGCGATAAGATGATCAGGAATATATATGTCAAGAGAGAGAAAGGGTGATGATAAAATAGGAGAGTAAGGGGACGAGGACAGAGTAGTAGAGAGCAAAGGGACGACAACGGAGAAGTAGAGAGTAAGGAGAGATGATAAAGCAGGTATAAGAGAGAGAGTAAGGAGCAATGGGTGTGTCCCGGCCCTCTGGAGCAATTAGCCGCCTAAGCCAGGCCAGGTAATCACTGATGCCCGGGTAAATGGGTGGGTTTAGAGGTGGCTTGGGAGGCTTCTTGATTCAATTTGCTGACCCGAGAAAAACAGGAAAACATGTTCCCGATAAACTTCGCCCGAGTAACAGTTGTGCAAACATCTTAAAGTCACCATTCTTAGCAGCCGCTTTCTGGTTACTTGTGGAAAATGTCACGGGGAAGCATATAGCCATGTCTCTCCCTCTCTTTCTCTCTCTCTCTCTCTCTCTCTCTCTCTCTCTCTCTCTCTCTCTCTCTCTCTCTCTCTCTCTCTCTCTCTCTGTCTCTCTCTTTCTCTCTCTTTCTCTCTCTCTCTCTCTCTCTCTCTCTCTCTCTCTCTCTCTCTCTCTCTCTCTCTCTCTCTCTCTCTCTCTCTCTCTCTCTCTCTCTCTCTCTCTCTCTCTCTGGCTTCGGCAACATTGCTGGTTATTTCTTCTCATAGTAACAGCGGCTCATTTGCATAAGGCTCTTGCCTTGCTGCTGATACTCAGACATGATGACCACCTTATGACTGCCACACTCTCGTCATGTTCTTGTCTTGTACTGGTCTAGTTGTGCTTGCGAGGGTTGAGCTTCGGTTCTTTGGCCCCCGCATCTCAACTGTCAATCAACTGGTGTGCAGGTTCCTGAGCCTACTGGGCTCTTACATATCTACATATGGAACTGTGTATGGGAATTTGCCTCCACCACATCACTGCCTAATGCATTCAGTTTGTTAACTACCCTGTGTATGTGTATGTGTGTGTGTGTGTGTGTGTGTGTGTGTGTGGGTCACAGGAGAGGGTCATGGGAGACGGCCACGGCTGCTATCCTCCCCTTGGAATATATTAGTCCCTGCGCCAGGAACATGGGGAGAGAGGAGAAGCGATAAGAAGGGGAGTGGGAGAGAGTTAAAAGAAGGTCGGACGGGGAGAGACATCAGGATGAAAGGTGGTTGAAGTGGAAGGGGGAGTGAACCATTGACCAGTAACGGGGCAGATATAAAAGTAGAAGGTGAAGTGTAGGCTGGAGGGTGAGGTGTATTTTGGAGGGTGAGATGTATGCTGGAGGGTGAAGTGTATGCTGGAGGGTGAGGTGTATGCTGGAGGGTAAGGTGTATGCTGGAGGGTGAGATGTATGCTGGAGGGTGAAGTATAGGCTGGAGGGTGAGATGTATGCTGGAGGGTGAGGCTGGAAAGCTCTCACCTGGCACTCAAGTGTGAGAATTATAATCAACTGGGAGAACCTGTTTTTCTCCCAGTCATCTCGTGTGGGAGCATATCACAGTACCTTCAGATTGGTCCAGCTGGACACAACACAGTGGGACAAATACCATGACTGTGTCAGTGGGTACAGCAGTTTGTGCCACGGTAGTCCTACGAACAATGTCCAGATGAGGACATGAAGATTGTTCACTCTGTGTAACATGCTTTTATGAGTACGTGGTTCTCAGGACCCCCTGACCCGATTTATGAGTGGGTTATACTCGCAAGTAAATGTGTGATGACTGCGTTACTCACAAGTAAATGTATGATGACTAGGTTACTCATTAGTAAATGTATGATGACTAGGTTACTCATTAGTAAATGTATGATGACTAGGTTACTCATTAGTAAATGTATGATGACTAGGTTACTCACAAGTAAATGTATGATGACTGGGTTACTCACAAGTAAATGTATGATGCCTCGGATACTCGAGAGCTAATTTGCATGTATCGTTAGGCTAACATAAACATAATCTGGGAACAACATAGACAACTTACAACAACACAACACACCTACAAATCCCTGGATGTGAGCTACACACTGCCAACCGTGACTGTCTGCTGACAAATACACCCGAAGTGGAAGAACTTGTTCCAGCAACTTTAGACTAAACACGAGTAACGCCTCGTTTCGCAAGGTTCCTGTCCAACGATTAATTGGGAGGGATAATTACTCTTTACATTTCAGGTGCTTGTTTGATTACAATACGCCAGTATTACAATTATGATTATATATATATATATATATATATATATATATATATATATATATATATATATATATATATATATATATATATATATATATATTATTAAATATGACCGAAAAAGTAAGATTAATAATTCTAACACGAATTTTCTCAATCTTTCGTACATTACGCTTCACTGTTGGAGGTAAATCAAAAATCAATTCTCCAAAATTCATTTTTATTTCTAGTCTGACGCGACACGGGCGCGTTTCGTAAAACTTATTACATTTTCAAAGACTTTAGTTCACAAATACACAACTGAATAGAACTTACGTATCTCCGATTTTATATCTACATTTGAGTGAGGTGGAAGGGGTGATGAGGCATTAACACAAGACAGAACAAAATGTGGTATTAATAGGGTATTAATTTCATCAACACAAGACAGAACAAGAGTATTAATAGGGTATTAATTTCATCAACACAAGACAGAACACGAAACAATGGATATTGAATAGAAGTGTTTGTAGAAAGCCTATTGGTCCATATTTCTTGATGCTTCTATATTGGAGCGGAGTCTTGAGGTGGGTAGAATATAGTTGTGCAATAATTGGCTGTTGATTGCTGGTGTTGACTTCTTGATGTGTAGTGCCTCGCAAACGTCAAGCCGCCTGCTATCGCTGTATCTATCGATGATTTCTGTGTTGTTTACTAGGATTTCTCTGGCGATGGTTTGGTTGTGGGAAGAGATTATATGTTCCTTAATGGAGCCCTGTTGCTTATGCATCGTTAAACGCCTAGAAAGAAATGTTGTTGTCTTGCCTATATACTGGGTTTTTTGGAGCTTACAGTCCCCAAGTGGGCATTTGAAGGCATAGACGACGTTAGTCTCTTTTAAAGCGTTCTGTTTTGTGTCTGGAGAGTTTCTCATGAGTAGGCTGGCCGTTTTTCTGGTTTTATAGTAAATCAGAGGATACAACTGACGATTTACTATAAAACCAGAAAAACGGCCAGCCTACTCATGAGAAACTCTCCAGACACAAAACAGAACGCTTTAAAAGAGACTAACGTCGTCTATGCCTTCAAATGCCCACTTGGGGACTGTAAGCTCCAAAAACCCAGTATATAGGCAAGACAACAACATCTCTTTCTAGGCGTTTAACGATGCATAAGCAACAGGGCTCCATTAAGGAACATATAATCTCTTCCCACAACCAAACCATCGCCAGAGAAATCCTAGTAAACAACACAGAAATCATCGATAGATACAGCGATAGCAGGCGGCTTGACGTTTGCGAGGCACTACACATCAAGAAGTCAACACCAGCAATCAACAGCCAATTATTGCACAACTATATTCTACCCACCTCAAGACTCCGCTCCAATATAGAAGCATCAAGAAATATGGACCAATAGGCTTTCTACAAACACTTCTATTCAATATCCATTGTTTCGTGTTCTGTCTTGTGTTGATGAAATTAATACCCTATTAATACTCTTGTTCTGTCTTGTGTTGATGAAATTAATACCCTATTAATACCACATTTTGTTCTGTCTTGTGTTAATGCCACATCACCCCTTCCACCTCACTCAAATGTAGATATAAAATCGGAGATACGTAAGTTCTATTCAGTTGTGTATTTGTGAACTAAAGTCTTTGAAAATGTAATAAGTTTTACGAAACGCGCCCGTGTCGCGTCAGACTAGAAATAAAAATGAATTTTGGAGAATTGATTTTTGATTTACCTCCAACAGTGAAGCGTAATGTACGAAACATTGAGAAAATTCGTGTTAGAATTATTAATCTTACTTTTTCGGTCATATTTAATAATATATGTCTACAGGAAAGACTGCTACCAAAATATACTAATATATATATATATATATATATATATATATATATATATATATATATATATATATATATATATATATATATACAATATATATATATATATATATATATATATATATATATATATATATATATATATATATATATATATATATATATATATATATATATATCTTCATCCTAGAGGAGAACCCATGGCGACCCCATCTACTTGCTTATACACGTGTCCATCTGTTCTCAAGAAAGGTGCCTCTTTAGTGCAGACTTGGAGTAGCTTTCTCAGTATACTTTCTGGTATGTCAAGAGGAGTACAAGCCGTCTCACGATACACTCTCTCCATTATCATCCTGATTGTTTCATCCACAGGTACGGTGGTAAACAGCGACTCCACATCCAAAGAGGGTCTTATCCCTGTGGCCCGTGCTCCCGTAGTAAGTCAACGAATTCCTTTGGAGACTTCAGGCTAAAGGCCTGAAGATATATATCTTCAATAGCCTGAAGATTGAAGAGTCAACTAAAACATTACATGTACCCCCCTATTAGACTGTTTTACATGAACATCTTTTTAGACGGCTCATAAAACGGAGGAAAGTGCCCTGAAAGATATTATTAATAGGAACGTTATCCCTACAGACAAAAATCAGAAGATACAATTGATAATTTACTACAAAAAAAAGAAAACGGCCAACCTACTCATGAAAAACTCTCCAGACACCAAACAGAACGCCTTGAAAGAAACCAACGTCGTCTATGCCTTTACATGCCCACTTGGGGACTGTCAGCCTCAAAGATCTTAGTATATATGCAAGACAACAACGTCTCTTTCTGGGTGATTAACAATGCACAAACAACAGGGCTCCATCAAGGAACATATAATCTCCTCTCACAACCTGACCAACACCAGAGAAATCTTAAAAAGCAACACAGAAATCATCGATAGATACAGCGATAGCAGGAGACTCGACTCAGTGAGGCACTACACATCAAAAAGTCAACACAAGCAATCAACAGCCAATTAACACATAACTATATTCTACCCACTTCAAGACCCCGAACCAACATAGAAGCAGCAAGAGAAAATATGGGCCAATAGGGCTTCTGTAGTTTCTTATATTCTTATGTTCTCATATGCAATATATACCCATTGATTCATGTTCTCTCTCCTCACCCAAAAACATATGTGTCATATCACCTCATCCAAAACGAATATAAGCATGATATTATATGTGTAAACCTGTCTTTGAAAATGTAAGAAGTCCTTCCGAAACGCTTTTAGGCGTCAGACCATAAATAAAAAATAGGAAAATGAACTTTGGAGAGTTAATTTTTCAATTATCCCCGACAGTGAAGAAAAACGTAAGAAATATTGAGGAGATTCGTGTTAGAATCATTAACCTTACCCTTTCGGTCATATGCAACAACATATGTTTACAAGAAAGACTGCTACCAAAATATATATATATATATATATATATATATATATATATATATATATATATATATATATATATATATATATGTATATATATATATATATGTATATATATATATATATATATATATATATATATATATATATATATATATATATATATATATATATATATATATATATACATATATATCTTGAAATATTGAGGAAGATACAACTTTATATCAACAACATCTCTGTCAAGAATCGGTACGTTTTGCTAATCATGGTTAAAGAAAACGGGTCGAGACCGTCAGCCAAATCTCAGTATTGTCATTTTATTTCAGAGGCGGAATGTAAAGTTTTAAGGTAGGACATTTGTGGCACGAGGCCATACAGCACGGCGGCAGCGGCTCCCTGCTGAAATATGCATGAGTGTCACTGTCCTCACAACACCAGCGTCAACGGGGCGCGTTTGTCAACGCTAATAAGTTAGGCCCAACCACAGCGCCCGTTTTCTGAGGTGGGAACTGTGCTGCCTTTGTTTTTGTTGGTGCGTCGTGCTTGTGTTTTTGTTGGTGCGTCGTGCTTGTGTTTTTGTTGGTGCGTCGTGCTTGTGTTTTTGTTGGTACGTCGTGCTTGTGTTTTTGTTGGTACGTCGTGCTTGTGTTTTTGTTGGTACGTCGTGCTTGTGTTTTTGTTGGTGCGTCGTGCTTCTGTTTTTGTTGGTACGTCGTGCTTGTGTTTTTGTTGGTGCGTCGTGCTTGTGTTTTTGTTGGTGCGTCGTGCTTGTGTTTTAGTTGGTACGTCGTGCTTGTGTTTTTGTTGGTGCGTCGTGCTTGTGTTTTTGTTGGTACGTCGTGCTTGTGTTTTTGTTGGTACGTCGTGCTTGTGTTTTTGTTGGTGCGTCGTGCTTGTGTTTTTGTTGGTACGTCGTGCTTGGGTTTTTGTTAGTGCGTCGTGCTTGTGTTTTTGTTGGTACGTCGTGCTTGTGTTTTTGTTGGTGCGTCGTGCTTGTGTTTTTGTTGGTACGTCGTTCTTGTGTTTTGTGCCCAGCGGTGAGAAGGGAGTTTAGGGCGTGCGAGGGGAGGTGATGGTTTAGGATTGTGTGTGAGCGAGCTCGTACTCACCTAGTTTTGCTACCAGAATCGAGCTTCAGCTCTTGGATCGCAGCAAAACGACGGCCATAGACGGGAACTCGAGACGCAAATGAGTCACAGGAACGTCGGAAACAACATTTTGAGTGTCAGAGCTGTCGATAAGTGGAACAGATTAGACGTTTAGACGTAGAAGTCGTTAAACTTAATTCGATTCAAAGATTTAAATGTTAATATAATAAAAGCGTGAGAAATGGGTCATTACATTAATTCAAGAACGTTCAGAAGGCGGGACAAGGAGCCTATCGCCTAACCACTTAGACTGGAGGGCAGAGTGACGGTCTCGCTTCATGCAGGTCGGTGTTCAATTCCCGACTGTCCAAGTGGTTGGGAGCCATTTCTTTCTCCCGTCCTATCCCAAATCCTTATCCTGACCCCTTCCAAATAATATATAGTCGTAACGGCATGGCGCTTTCCCCTGATAATTTTCTCTCTCGACCCTGCAAGCACCTCTAGGTGAGTACATCTAGGTGAATACACACACACGCACGCGCACACACACACACACACACACACACACACACACACACACACACACACACACACACACACACACACATACACACTGCCAAGTAGGCTCACCAACTTTACACCAAATGTCAGGAGAAAATTACTCTAATGATCTTGACTAAAGCTTGTAACAAAAATATTTTTTATGAAAAGTCAAGTTTCGCCGCTGGGTTATACATGAAAAAAATAAGAAATTTACATGAATTTTTTACTGTTGAACTTTCACAATATTTCCACCAAATATTATTCTCTACGTTTACGCACTATTACAGAAGAAAATGTATATATATTCTGTTTAGCATTGTTAAAGTGTGGCCACGTCTGTGGTAGAAAATAATAATATTAATAAAATACTATTAATAGTTTCATTCAGTTGTAGTGCTGCATTCTTCTCTTTGTTGCCTGCTATTCTACTTTCACTCATTTCTAATCACGTTTTGACTTAATGCAGTGATTGCGTTACATGTACGCTGAAAGAGAGTGCATCTTCACTATACTCAAAAACAGCTCATAAGAGTTGTGAGATCAAAGAAGGTTTGGGAGATACGTGATAAAACCCGATCGAAAAATATTCATTGCAGCAGAAATGATGGAGTAGTTTGCTGAAGACAGTGAACTAAGATGGTTGATTACCGTCAAGGAGCATCAAGGCAAAGTAACAACTATAAAGACTGTGTCTAGCGGCAGCTGCTGCAACATTTTAGCATTTACTGCAAATTATATCACCATCCAGGACCGGTACTGTCGCCGGTCGGGAGATATGTGGCAACAGATACGATTATAGCAGCAACAATGACAACAGCAACTGAAGTATCGGCGACGGCAGAGGCAACAAAGTCAGCCGCAACAGTAGCAGCAACAGGAATAGTAGAAGCTGCAACAGCAGAAGCAGCAACAGCAAGAGTTGAAGCAGCAAGAGCAACAAAGTCAGCAGCAAAAGCAGCACCAGCAACAGCAAGAAAGTTAGCAGCAACAGCAGCAGCAACAGTAGCAGCAACAGCAGGAGTAGAAGCAGCAACAGCAGCAGCAACAGTAGTAGCAACAGCAGGAGTAGAAGCAGCAACAGCAGGAGTAGAAGCAGGAACAGCAGCAGCAGCAGCAACAGCAGGAGTAGAAGCAGCAACAGCAGCAGCAACAGCAACAGCAGCTGCAACATCAACAGCAGCATCAACAGCAGCAGCAACAGCAGCGTTGCTCTGGTGTTGGGCTGCACTAACTTGGCTAACTTTGACCACTTGGCAGCCTGCGGGACAGACCCCCCCCCTCCCTCCCCCCACCTCACAACTTTCCTCAAACTTCTCGCCCACTAAGTAATGGTGTGGCGCTGCCTACTCTAACCTATTCACTTCTTGCGATTGCATGTGAGACAACTTTTTGCTTTTAAAATTTTAAGGGTGACAATGAATTTTCCCATTTGTGCCACAATAAAATCGTACGTGTCTTCACGCTCAAGACTCGTCTCCTCGTCTCCAGGTGCCTGCAAGCGTGTCGACGTTCCAGCGTGCATTTAAGCATGTATCAGGGCACCGCTGGGTTACCTCCTCTCCGCGTATTCTAGTTTATTATATGTAAGAACTCGTCTAGTGGAAAGTCTGACTCGACCGGCGGCCACAATACCACTATCACCCAACATTATATCTCTCAAGACTATGCTCGGAAGTCAGTGTTTACAAATGTACATCTTTACTTTTTCCCAGAAGTAAAAACACTGGCATCTACAATTTGGTGATTTTGCAATGTATTCTTGCGTCTTACACCGTGTATTATCGGCCAATAAGCCGATACGAGGCGTTGTGTTGTATTCTTATGTTCTCATGTACGTATATTTTAATTATTTTTGAGGATAAATATAATTTATAATTTGATTGCCAGAAGGCATGATTGTTAATTTATGTATTTTTGACGATTTGTTCTTGTTTTTTGAAAAGAAACATTCTCATAGCTCTGCACAACCGTCCGGTCCTTTTATAACTTTCGAATAATTACTTATAATTTTATAGCTTGTGAATAATTCTGTACAAATCGTCATAAGGTGGTAGACGAGAGAGAACCTTAAGGTGAAGGCATATCCTTGTACCTCTGGTAATACAGACACAGCTATTACCCCTCTTCTTCATCGCTCAGCTTCTCCTCTGGATAGTATAGGGAGTAACTTCTGGAAGTTCTAACTCCCTAACCCCTGCCCAAGACCAGGTTTGTCAAGCGAGAGCCACTACAACCCAGTTGATCCGGGATTTCTGACAGGAAACAGTTCATTTTTTTTCTTCTTAAAGTTCACTTTGGTTCCGGAAATATTTCTTATGGTTGCTGCGGGGATAGTGAAGAGCCTTGGACCTCTGATGTTCATATAGTGTTCACTGATTGTGCCTATGGCACTCTAATCTTCACTGGCTCTATTCTGAATTTATTTACATTTCGGCTCCCTTCCTGTGAATGTATTTTGAGAGCTTTGAGACGGTACAATAATTTAGGTGCTCTATCTCGTCTATGTATGTCGCATATATTCTTTGTATTCCCAATATTTTAGCAATCTCTCCTACTCTGGAAGGAGAAGTGCATGCTCAAGACGGGACAACACAAGTGATTTGAATAGGATAAGCATTGTGATGAGATCCATGGATTTTAAAGTTCTCATAATCTATCCTATTGTTGTTCTAGCTAATACTATATTTCCTTAGTTATCTTCACTAAACAAGGTCTTTAGACATAATTATTGCAAGATAATTTACAGGTCGTTTTCCTAGTATGAGGAGATCTGCTTTGGGTCTTATACTCTGTATTTCGTTTAAGTTAATTGTTTTCATTCCTAAGTACTAGCAATTTATCCCTGTTAACCATAAATGTTATTTTTCCTTTGCCCAGTCGACAAAGTTATTAACATCGGCTTGTAGTTTTGCAATGTATTTTACAAAAGTAATTTTTCATGATAATTTTTTGTGTCATCTTCAAAAAATGACACGAAGCTGGGATTTGTATTTTTGTTTGTATCTGATATGGGAATGAGAAGCAGCATTGGCCCAAAGACTGTGCCTTGAGGCACAGAGTTTTTCACTGTATTTGGACTTGATTTTGGTCACATTGTTACTTTTTGCATTTTGTTGGTCAGAAAACTAAATATCCATCGCCTCTTTTTACCTGTTGGTCCTGTTGTTCTTATTTTATGGACTGTTCTCCATGATTATATTTATCAAATCCTACATCATCAGTTTGTTTTTGTTCTGATGCTTCGGTGATTGTCAAAGTGGCTGACTGAAAGGGAGGACTTTAGTGTTCTATATCCTCTCCTCTCCACCCGTCAGCCTCTCTTCACTGGAAGGCATCTCTTCATCGATCAACTTCTGCTCTAAACTATTAAAAAAAAAGTTATAGAAATCTATATGGAGGTATATAGGGTTCTCAGAATCACTGGCGAAACTCTATGGGAAATGAAACCCATGTTTTGTTATAAAATGGTACTGTACTTGAATTTTTACGTTGTAATTCAGTTATTTCTGTGGTAAAACGTTGTTCACAATATATTGTATTGTCATAATTATTTAATTAATACATATTAACATATTTTTGATATATGTTAATATTTCTCACCCAGCGCATAGATTCGAAGCTCTTGTGGATTTTATCATTGATATATATCACATTATTGTGATTTCTCTATATATTTTCACTCCATTTGTATTAATATAATGGACAGAATTAAAAATTGTATCAATTTCCACTATAACACCTTTGATTCCATTTCAACTCGCACTTCTAAGACAAGACTTGCAACTCCTTATTCCATCATATCCCAACCAAACAAAAATATCAACTTAAGACATAGTGAACGTAACAGCACCCAACACGATCGAGGGTTTCCACTTAGGCAACGTTTAGAGCAATCATGATACACTATGAGTTCATCGTTAGGTCTTGCGTACACGCTGGTCTGAGCTCGATCACACCCTCTCTTCATCTAAACTACGGGCCAAGACAGGGACACAATAAAGATTACGGTTGAGCCTTTTCTTCTTTTGATAGCACCTCTTAAGTCTCATTCCCAGCTCCTATCATAGCCACGCTCGCACACAGCCCGAAAACACAAACCTGTTCATATTTCATAGTCAAATTCAAGTCCCCGAAAAAAACTACTTTAGAGAGACTGTCTCCAACTGCTGTGAAGAGGGAAGCAGGACTTAAGGCGCTATCCTCGCCTCAAGAACCTATAAGTATGGTCTGGAGGCAGAAATAACCAGGTCTTTAGGGAGGGCCGCGAGCAAGAGCCCCAGGCAGGGAAGGCCTTCGGGTACAACTTCACCAGTCTGGACGATGGAAGGAGGAGGCCACTGGAGACCCAGCCGACCCTGAAGTGCGCCTCTTTATTGGTCGTAAAGATGCGCCATGTTGCGGTAACTCCTGCTGGTCTCCGAGGCTCTACCCTGGCTCGCTCTGTTAACATTCTTCCCCTTTTTTCGGTCGAGGGAGTTTCTTCCTTCTCGTCGGCTCATTCTTCCCCCTTTTCATATGTGCATTCTTGTTGTTATTTTCGCATTTTATTTCTTGGCATATTTTCCTGTCGTGAGTTATTGTTTATTTTTCTTTGCCTGGTTCATTTTTGTCTATCTTCGCCTGATATACCTTTCTCAAGATATTTTATGATTTTTTTCGTATTTTATTTATATTACAGACACTTTGTTGTCCTCTTCTACACCCTAAGCTTCTGCTTCCACTTTCTCGCGTATATCTTCTGCATTCTAGCTCCTATACAGATACATCGTCTACCCTGATACCTTCTACAGATATATCGCCTACCCATATACCTTCTACAGATATATCGCCTACCCTTATACCTTCTACAGATATATCGCCTACCTTTATACCTTCTACAGATACACCGCCTACCCTTATACCTTCTACAGATACACCGCCTACCCTTATACCTTCTACAGATACATCGTCTACCCTTATACCTTCTACAGATACACCGCCTACCCTTATACCTTCTACAGATACATCGTCTACCCTTATACCTTCTACAGATACACCGCCTACCCTTATACCTTCTACAAATACACCGCCTACCCTTATACCTTCTACAGATACACCGCCTACCCTTATACCTTCTACAGATACACCGCCTACCCTTATACCTTCTACAGATACATCGCCTACTCTTATACCTTCTACAGATACACCGCCTACCCTTATACCTTCTACAGATACATCGCCTACCCTTATACCTTCTACAGATACACCGCCTACCCTTATACCTTCTACCCCCATACCTTCAAACCTTGATCACTTATTTATGTTCTTCAATATATTTTTCTTCAGTTTTATCTTTGTTTTTTTTTGTGTTGATATAAGTAATTTATTTGCGGCGTATCTGTGCTGCCTTTTCTTTTTCTTCTACGTCTGCTCCTTGACTCTCCTCTTTGTTCTTTCTTCTTATTTCAGTTCTTACATTTTAAAAATTTTATCTCACTCTTTCTTTCCGTCTCAAGACATAACCTCCCAGTTATCTTCAGGAAAATTATTATTTTCCTATGTAGTTATGAAAAGTAATCCACATAACTATATAAACTCATAGAGAAAATTAGAACGGAGGAAAATAACAATTCTAATAATAATAATAATGGGTTATGGTGACAACTCAACATGGACCTGCAAGACGATCCTCAGTGAGAGCAAGAACAGGAGCTGCTTGAGAATGTCGGGAGAAAACTGTTAGAAACTAAGTAAGTCTTTTCGACCTCTTGATTGTTCCACCAGGATAGTGAGGAGCTCACAAGCAAGGCGTGAAGTCCCTACACTATCAGCCACAGAACTCTTGGTACAGAAGTCAGAATACCAGAGACATCAATACCCCCATTACATCATAATATGAGTGGAAACTTTTGTGATCACTGCAGTTATTCTGGATACCAATTGACAGCACAGTGAAAATAGAGGGAAATGAAACAAAGGTTTATTAGAAACCTCACGAGTGATAACCAATATGTCAACCCTTCCAATTATTAAAGGGATTAGTTTACTTGATGAAAACAATCCGGAAACGTGACCGCAAATATTAAACAGCTCAAGTGAGTGTTTTTTTTTTAAAGCTAAAATATTATGTACCTAATATGTGAATACCTGAGTGAATATGTGAAAAATTGTATGTGAATATATACAATTTTAACTCATTCAATTGGCAAGTTTAAAAAAACAACATAGCAAGCTACTGAAGAATTTTACCCGTGATACAATTAGAGTCATAAATGCACATATTCAATGATTACAGTTATTATGTTTTGGATTAAAAAAACTCGCAGGTAAACACAACTTTTACTTCGACATGTTCTCCTTTTATAATGAATTTGTAACTAAAATAATAAAAAAAGTAGGATTTAACAAAAATACCTCTTCTTTTGACTCTGGGAATTCGTTTGTCTCTCACGGAAATCACTTTTTCCTCTCCCAAAATCCCTTTTTCTTCCGATTTTTTTTCCTGTTTCCTGATTCCTTTTCCCCTCTATTCCCTGAATCCTTTTTTGATTCCCGAATCGTTTTTATTCCACTTGCAGAAGCTCTTTTCCGCTCCCGATAAAATATTTGTTGACCCTGTTAAATGAAACAAAATATAATTTACATATATGTATTATATATCTTTACGTGATATTAAAGTTATAGCAAGATTTAATTGTAACATATTTCTGACTGCTGATCCTTATCAAGCATGATACAATTGTCCTCAGGATACGTCTCACTATTAACCAATTGGCAGTTATGCTTATCCATATCCCTCGTTAGTCATATCCTTTATTATACTAGAATAGTAATCCCAACGCGAAACTTGCTGTAGTCTCTGAGCGTTAATTTATTAATGTTACAACCGAAGCAAGAGATTCTTCTCTTGTTATACCAATAAGAATTTAGAATACTTGAAATGTGTCTGACTTTGTCATAACAGATATGAATACCTCGCTTCCCGAGCCTAATAGTTACGAGTTGTTAGGGATGTTCTAACTATGTTTGCCACTATATTCAGGGCTATCAGATGGATATCCCCTGAATACAGTCGAATTTTCCAAAATTACTTCGTTGACCTAGCGACATGTCCTTCATCTGGGCACTAATGAATGCTCCTCGACATATAAATATGATCTAGTTATACCACTAAAATCATCACTTCCACAGCCGTTCTCAGTACTTATATATTGTGAAATGAAAACGCTTAATATTTTCAATAATCGCCTCTTAGCCTATGGTTTTGTACCAACATTCTGTACTTTTCCTCGATAAGTAATTTATGTATTATCTTCTCTCTCTCTCTCTCCCATTGAAGTTCACATTGTTCACTTTGTCTACCAATTACCAACTTTTCCAAACTGATCACTGAGCATGTAATTTGAACACTAAATTGTGAATGACCCAATTATGGTCCTAAAGGCAGAATAACCGAAAGATGGTTGGCTGCGTCCCTAGATTTCACAACCATTTGCTACTGTGATGACCAAATAATTTGCTTTGCTCTCTTCCCTCGACGAGCAGCTGAGCTCTCCAGTATCCTGCAACTTAGGAGTTGGTCACATTATTTGTATCATGCCTGGTGACGTAGCCACATCTCCTAACGTGAAAGCAAGCTTCCTGGAGTCACCTAAATCAGGCAAAATCGCGTTTATTCTTAAAATCGCTCTTCCCTTTGTGTGTATAAGACAAGTTTACGACTGTATTCACCGGACACACCGCTGTGTAGCATAGTTTAACTTCCACATTTGCTCCTGGATAAGTATGTGTTATATATGTTCCTCTGGGTACACCTTTCATGAGAAATATTTCTCTCTTTTGGTACACTGAGATATCGTGATTGCTGGGGAAGGCGCACCAGCCTTAACATGTACACAAGTTTTGTAAGACCTTTATAATCAACAACAATACTTATGTAAAATTATCGTCAGAACCTGAAACTTAAGATTTATGGAATACAAGTCAGGAATAGAATGGCCTCTCAACATAAATAAATATTGCTTGACTTATCTCATGGGTAAAAATTATCAATTATTAGGAAAAAGCATAGAGCCAGTATGAAGATAGAGTCTACGAAGTTTAATTTCCGAGACTCTAACCTCCAGGATTCTATTATACTTACAGCGCATACACAATTATACGACTCAATAATTCTCTTGATCGCGTTCGTATTGTTAAAATGTATTTGCTACATCGTGTCCCCAGGCTCGATGCCTTTTTGTTGATAATTACTTACTCTACCGACACATTCCTTAAGGGAATCAAGGCGCATCACGTCAAATCTAGACCTCATGGAGCCCAGACCTCGCCAAGCTGGGGCGAATACATAATTCATTTTTATATGGCCGTCTGAAAAGTTCTTGCCACACTTTGGAATATAAGAGTGACTTGAAACACGCAATTCAGTTCTTGGCACGCTCGACGTTGAATATTCACGCCAACAATTAGAGCAGCACTACGTGGGTGTGAAATGAAATGATTTACACTCTTAATGGGGCTTAAAATTGAATTAATTTTCTGGTGAGTGAGCGCTCCAATCTGTATGTCCTATAGCGAATCCTAATATAAATTATATAATGCTTGTGTTTGTATTTACTATTTGGGCCTGCAGGATTGAGTTGTTAGCTCCTAGTCACCGACTTTCTACCCGTTTAACGTACTTTCCACTTAGTTTTCTTTATCATATCTATATCTAACACACACACACACACACACACACACACACACACACACACACACACACACACACACACACACACACACAAACACACACACACACACACACACACACAATAAAAGAAGCCGCCCACATCAAAACAATAACATCAGCGTCGTATGCAAGGTTGGCTAACATCAGAATGGCTTTCAAAAACCTGTATAAGGAATCCTTTAGAACCTTGTATTCCACATATGTAAGACCAATCATGGAGTATGCGGCACCAGCGTGGAGCCCGTACCTTGTCAAGCACAAGACGAAGCTGGAAAAAGTTCAAAGGTATGCTAGTCCCAGAACTAAGAGGCATGAGTTACGAGGAAAGGCTGCGTGAACTGCACCTGACGTCGCTGGAAGAGAGAAGAGTTCGGGAAGACAGGATCACCACATACAAAATTCTCAGGGGAATTTACAGGGTAGACCAGGATGGATTATTTAACACGGATGGTACGCGAACAAGGGGACACAGGTGTAAACTTAATACCCAAAATGAACCACAGGAACGGTAGAAAAAACTTTTTCAGTGCCAGAGTAGTTAACAAATAGTGTATTAGTCAGTGGTGTGGTGGAGGCTGACTCCATACACAATTTCAAATGTAGATATGATACAGCCCAATAGGCTCAGGAATCTGTACACCAGTTGATTGACGGTTGAGAGGCGGGACCAAAGAGCCAGAGCTCAACCCCCCCACAGTGAAACAAGCAGGCAAACAATTAAGATATTTCACTATGAGCAAGTCAAGTGCTCAGAAAAATGGGTCAGGGATGAGCAGTAGTAATGAAATGCTCATCAAGTTCAAAGGCCTTCATCAGATCGCCAAACACAGTGCTCCTGCATGAATGACACGGCTGACTGTCAGCGTGTGTGACACGGCTGACTGTCGGCGTGTGTGACACGGCTGACTGTCAGCGTGTGTGACACGGCTGACTGTCAGCGTGTGTGACACGGCTGACTGTCAGCGTGTGTGACACGGCTGACTGTCAGCGTGTGTGACACGGCTGACTGTCAGCGTGTGTGACACGGCTGACTGTCAGCGTGTGTGACACGGCTGACTGTCAGCGTGTGTGACACGGCTGACAGTCCTCCAGAGAGCCTTGACGTCTCATCAACACAGCTCTTGGTGCAAGTATTTCTTGAATTTTTGTGTCAGTTTCTTGATCTTTTGATGAGTTTGTTCATAAGGGATAACATTCAGTATTTCAATGTTGATTATTCCGTGTTGATTATTTTCGTGTTTAGGGCTTCTATCCCCCTGCCTAGTGCTTGCTTGCGTCTTGGGCTTTATCTAATATACAAGTGTTTTTATTCAATATTTCTCTTGCTAGGGTGATGTCATGGGCTTCTCTGATGTGATTTTTAAGGGCACGTGATTCAAGATAACAGGTCAAACGCCTCGTGAGCTTGGTTGACGTCATACCAATGTTCTAAGATTAAAGGTTACATCCTTTATGGGGGCAGGTGTATATATATTCCACGTTCATCTGTTGCTAAGGTTCATCTGTTGCTAAGATGTGAGAGAACTGCAACGTTTGTGTGAGAGAACTGCAACGTTTGTGTGAGAGAACTACAACGTTTGTATGGGAGAGCTACAACGTTTGTGTGGTGGAAGTTAGTGAGAGAACTTCGTGCCAGATGAGTACAAACTATACTGTAAGGTGAAGTAGGACTTCCAATGAGAAGTGGAACTTCGTGGACCTAATGAATCTTCGAGCTGTATAGAGAGCTATACATCGTCTGAGTGAAGCGTTTGGAGAGAGCTTCACTGACATTAAAGGAGGACTTCATTGTAGCTGATTGGTGGTGCTGCAGGAGTGCCTTCCATACTTTGAGGACCCAGATGATGATTGTAGTAGGGGACCTCGAATAATAGAATAGAGGATCATAAGGACCTCGATATCTAAGGGAGTGCTTGATTGGGTTTTTGGCGTGAATGGCGCAGTGCAAGGTGAGAGATTGATGCTTTTGTAGAGTAGGAAATATATGAATTTTATACGGGTCATGTATTTGTGTCGCATTCCGTGTATTGGGAGTCCTGTATCCCTGCTAAGTCACACAGGTTGTCAGGTAGAATTTCCTTAACCAGGTCATCTGATGCTGAGGAGGAAGACAGGATGGCTGGGACAGCAATTTGGGTGGCTTTGCGGACACCCAAGCCACCGAGTCTGACAGGAAGAGTGACTTGTTTCCAATGACATTCGTTGAGGGTGAGGTTAACAACTTTTTTTAGCATGGTCTTCATATATATACATTATATTGCCCTACAAGGCTTCCCGGAGGCTACATATCCTCTTCTTCGAGGCCACGGATCCCTTCAAACCCAACTATCTCTGATCATCTGGCGAATTTTTAAATTCTCTTCTCACTAATTAACATGTTGTCCAGGCAGGTGGTTGGAATTTTCTAACGATTGGCCTGGAGCAGGTCGTGCCTCACGCCCTCACTAACAGCGGACTGCCACCAGTTTGCTCAAGGAAACTGCCGCCAGGCTCTTATTCCATTAGTAAGTCAGGGGACTGATGGAACAGCAGGACAATAGCTTTTGTTGCGACAGGTGAAGGCGCTCAGCCAGGCCCACCTCTCGTTGTTATTTTTGCTTCAGAGGGTAGGTGATGTAAGGCGTCTTAATGCGACTGTTGTCGATGTTCGTGAAGGTAAGCACCTGAATCTCTCTCTCTCGATGTTCGTGAAGGTAAGCAGCCACAGCTCTCCTGTTGTAGATGATGAATGTGAACAGTTAACTTTCTTCACATCAACTTTGTAGATGTAAAAAAGTAATCAGTTCACATTCACATCAACTTTGTTGATGTGAATGTGAACTTTCTTGTGGTTGTTAAGAGTGAAGGCGAGCAGCCAATTGTTGTCTCAAGACCACACTATTTTAGGTGAAGGTGATTCTTCTTCTGCTGGATGTGAATGATGGCTGCCGAGCCACGACGGTAAAATACCTGCTGTTATATACCTGTCTGATACATTAGTGTGCTCCGTCTTCCATATTTACGGAAGGAGTCCTTCGCTTAGTCAGGACACGGAGAGAGGTCGTTCGTCTGATGTACCATGACGGATCAGATCACTCTGATCTCAAGGTAATCCAACTCATATTTTGTCGACCAGACCACACACTAGAAGGTGAAGGGACGACGACGTTTCGGTCCGTCCTGGACCATTCTCAAGTCGATTCGACTTGAGAATGGTTCAAAATATGAGAATGATATTCCATTCTCATATTTTGTATTCCTCCGTTCCCCTCAAATTATCACACTAAATGTCGTTCTTTCATACCAACAGTTATCAAAATACATTTTTGGGAGGAGGTTTAATAATGTCTAAAACAATATTGAGTGTTGACAGCCAGAGAATATTGGGATAAATCTGAGTTGAGGGATTTTATGTATTATGTCTCTCGGGGCGGATGGAAGGTTTAATATATGTTTAATTAAAAGGCGAGATTTGCTAAACTTGTTACATTCATTTAAAGACGATTTTAAGAAACTCGCGTTGCTGAATAAAAACTTCTTGTGATGTGCGCGCGTTTGTGTGTGTGTGTGTGTGTGTGTGTGTGTGTGTGTGTGTGTGTGCGCGCTTGTGTGTGTGTGTGTGCGCGCTTGTGTGTGTGTGTGTGTGTGTGTGTGTGTATTTAGCAGTTTCTGACACATACACTAGTACATACCATAATATAGTACCACCACCCTTGTACGTACAATGTATAGAACCACCATTCTGTGCTACAGTAATTAAAGTCATTATAAACAGCTGACCTCCTGGTATTTACAGCACAAATGAAAATATATTTCGGAGAGAGAGAAAATTGTTCATCTGATTCCCATTAGTGTCAACATTTGTCGGGCGATCTATCGTCTGCTTCCCATCTCACTTCTCCGCCTACACAATACTTTTCCATAGTGATTTTATAATGCCATCTCTCTCCCCCCCTTCTCTTCCACTGCGTGTCATCAAGTTATCATGTTTTCTCACGATGTTGAGTGGAACTAAAACAGTCCATGTCCACTCTTCCCTCCGCCGTGTGTACGGCTTTACTCAGTAAGCATAATACCCTCAAAGAGATCAGACGGAGGTCCTACTTCTATATACATATGTATAATGCCATCGTGTATAAACGGTATTAACCGAACGTCCAATTTGTTGTGCTTAGCCTTGGGTAAATAACTGTCAGGTTGGACGTCGCGTCTTATAGTGTTCTGTCAGTTGAGACGTCGGCGTTCTTCTCATCCGGATATTCTCACTTGAATGTGCCTCTAAGGTTGAGACTTAGCTCCTGAGCCCCGTCTGGGGCTACATTTACATGTGTACTCACCTAATTGTACTTACCTAATTGTACTTGCGGGGGTTGAGCTCTGGCTCTTTGGTCCCGCCTCTCAACCGTCAATCAACTGGTGAACAGATTCCTGAGCCTGAAATACACAAATATGTATTTGTGTTCGTATGTGAGAGTGGTAAACTTACGCTACCCCCCCCCCCCTGCAGAGCACCACTCTGCTCTCGGCCTCTCCCGCGTAAACACGGGAATAACACGTTGTTTATCCTTCCAGAATAGCACCATTGGCTGTGTCGTGCTGTCGGAAGTGGCCCGTGAGTGTCAATACTGGGGGGCCAGGGGGTGGCACTCCCTGATCGATCCCAGCCCTCTGTGCGCGGGCTGGGCTAAGAACCTTGATATACTTAATTAATGAAGGCATTAGACCAGCTCCTGTTGGTCGTCGTGTCTGGCGGGTGAAGTGACAGCTGCGTCAAGCAACGACGTGCTGGAGCTTCCAGCGGTCGCCGTAAGATGTGGAATATGAGGTCGCTTCAGGGTCTTTTTTGGGGGGAGTTTCTTGCGGGGGCTATTTACATATAAACAAGATGTATGCACAAAACTTTTAATTAGCGTAGGAGGTGTAGGACAAAGAATGGCTGGAAAGACTGGAATCAATAGCTGGGACGTGTGCCCTGCACCCTGTGTGTGGCGTGGAGAGTGTCCTGCATCCTGTGTGTGGCGTGGAGAGTGTCCTGCATCCTGTGTGTGGCGTGGAGAGTGTCCTGCATCCTGTGTGTGGCTGGAGAGTGTCCTGCATCCTGTGTGTGGCGTGGAGAGTGTCCTGCATCCTGTGTGTGGCGTGGAGAGTGTCCTGCATCATGTGTGTGGCGTGGAGTGTGCCCGGCACCCTGTGTGTGGCGTGGAGTATGCCCGGCACCCTGTGTGTGGCGTGGAGTATGCCCGGCACCCTGTGTGTGGCGTGGAGTATGCCCGACACCCTGTGAGGGGCGTGGAGTGTGCCCGGCACCCTTTGTGTGGCGTGGAGTATGCCCGGCACCCTGTGTGTGGCGTGGAGTATGCCCGGCACCCTGTGTGTGGCGTGGAGTATGCCCGGCACCCTGTGTGTGGCGTGGAGTATGCCCGGCACATTGGTATACCATGATTTATTTGCTTTGTATTCGAATAGAAAGGAAGCAGACAGGTTGCTGCCACTGCATGACGAACCAGAGACAGCAGACTGGTTGGCTGCAACAACTCGTCTAGAGACAGCCGCTGGAGGAGCAGCGGCGGAGCAGCTCTAAACACATTAACCAGCCACGTTATTTGCCGTCGCTCTTGTGCTTATCGTTTGTCAATACTCCAACCTTCATGCTAACCTCTCCTCGTTGTCTCTTACGAAGACGTGCTGGCGCTGCTCTTGGGCTTTACCTTCGCCTTTTCCTGAGCTCAGAGGCAATTCCTGCTTCAATTCTGAATCAGATTTTAGTAAATGCTTCGAAAAAAGGTTCAGTGAAAATTCTCTACAAAAATTTTGAAAAAAGGCATATGTTCCTTATATTAAAAACAAAAGGAATAATGTATTTAGATTTATGGAATCTTCCTGACAGAAAACGAATTTCTAAGAAAACAATTTCTCTGTTAAAACAGAGAAATTTGGTAGAATCTTATTGGGCTAATTCAGGTGATTGTCACGGATGCAACACTAAGTTTGTCTAATGTTCTACTGGCGGTGTTCTTCACAGCTGTTCCCCCAGACACATTACCTGCCTGGCTGCTTTACAGCTGCTGCTGACGCTGCTGCTACATATATATATATATATATATATATATATATATATATATATATATATATATATATATATATACCTCCCTCACGTTATAACTGTTTTCGTTTTGTTAATAAAGCGTTAACTGTATTAACATTAACTGTAATCTAACATGGGTTACAGAACAATAACCACGATAAAAGCAGCTACAGGGTGAGCTACAATAATAAAATATAATAACAAAAGGAGCTACACGTCGTAGAATACCACCCGGCCATATCCACCCATGTCGGGCACCTACCCCACAGTAATCACTGTGCAAAGTTATGTAAAGGTAACTAACGTCTGATCAAAAACTTCGGACAGACATTCCTTTTTATATATAGATAAATGCCGTGTTGTATCTGACTTCACGGTAAAAATATATATCAAAGCATATATCACTAAGCTTGGCAGAAGACGACGGGCTCACCATAGCCCGTGCTACTTGGAGCTTTTTGTTCCAACAACATTGGCAGAGGATTGATGCAGTGTTAGACCCAGTGAAAGGACACCTCGAGCCCACAGGAAAGCTGCAAAACATCCCAGTAACAGTGTCCTGCATGATCTACAGCTGCGATTATCCCTTTGGGGGGGGAGTTTGGTCATTATCTCTGTCAACGACGCCATCTGCACTGTTGGCACTGGACGTGGCGACAGGAATATGGCAATGGTCCATTTGATGTGTGGCACCATTGACAACCCCCCACCCACCCACCCCTAAGGCCGCCAGGAACATAAATGAGCCGTGTACAGTCGGAAAATACTAGCTAGTGACGATGATTTGATATGGTGGCGATGATGACGGGATGATTGGTTATAATAATTCACGATGATGATGATGGTGATGGTGGTGATGATGATGATTTAGGATGATGGCGGTACCATGGATATAAGACCATGAAGCAATGGCTTCTCGACACACACACACGTCTATATCTTCAGACGTACTGGAAATCAAATGTGAAATTGCTTCTACTGCCTCCCACCCCAGTACCCTTCAGTACCCCCCAGTACCCTCCAGTACCCTCCAGTACCCCCCAGTACCCTCCAGTACCCTCCAGTACCCTCCCCCTGCCCCTTATCCTTCCCCAGTACCCTACACCTACCCACTCCCTTCCCCAGTGCACTCCCTTCATGTCCTGGATCGTCTGACCCTTTGCTCCACCCTATCCTGCTCCATCCACATCAAACAGTGTGTCCCTTTTCGGTCCGTCAATGCCGTTGAGTAACTTATATGTTGTGATCATGTCCTCTAGACTCCTCAAGAGTTCTTCAAGGTACGGGTTCGAGCCCCGGTACTGCGTCGCGAGATGTCTTAAACTGGGTCGTAAGGAATAACAAGTACTGATATACTACGCATATCAACGGTATACTTTGCAAATATAAGTCTTGTTAAGTGTTAGCAAATGGTTAAGTATTAAATGTTGTTAAGTGTTAACTGATTTTAATACTTTTTTCCCCTTAAGAAAAGTTTATATTTCTGCAGGTAAAGTATTAAGTAAAAGAGCCATTACTTTTTGAGGCGCTGGAACCAATCGTAACAACTTAGCAACTTAGTAGATAATAAGTTGATCAAGTTTGGATCAAATTCATCGACTTGTCTTAATATAAGAAATTATATTAAGACTCGGAAACCGATCATCATCGTCTGTCATGATTTTGTATCGTTTCAAATTAATATAAATTATTAAGTAATTTGATTGTTTTTTCAATTAATACTTTTTGTGATGAAATGTATGAGAGAGGTTATATTTATGACACTATAAGTATAGTAGAGTTGTAAAGATTTTGGCACTGTCATGGTGTGTGTGTGGCACTGTCATGGTGTGTGTGTGGCACTGTCATGGTGTGTGTGGCACTGTCATGGTGTGTGTGTGGCACTGTCATTGTATGTGTGGCACTGTCATGGTGTGTGTGTGGCACTGTCATTGTATGTGTGGTACTGTCATGGTGTGTGTGGCACTGTCATGGTGTGTGTGGCACTGTCACGGTGTGTGTGTGGCACTGTCATGGTGTGTGTGGCACTGTCACGGTGTGTGGCACTGTCATGGTGTCTGTGGCACTGTCATGGTGTCTGTGACACTGTCATGGTGTGTGTGGCACTGTCATGGTGCCTGTGGCACTGTCATGGTGTGTGTGGCACTGTCATGGTGTCTGTGGCACTGTCATGGTGTCTGTGGCACTGTCATGGTGTGTGTGGCATTGTCATGGTGCCTGTGGCACTGTCACGGTGTGTGTGGCACTGTCATGTTGTGTGTGGCACTGTCATGTTGTGTGTGGCACTGTCACGGTGTGTGTGGCACTGTCATGGTGTGTGTGGCACTGTCACGGTGTGTATGGCACTGTCATTGTATGTGTGGCACTGTCATGGTGTGTGTGTGGCACTGTCATGGTGTCTGTGGCACTGTCATGGTGTGTGTGTGGCACTGTCATGGTGTGTGTGTGGCACTGTCATGGTGTGTGTGTGGCACTGTCATGGTGTCTGTGGCACTGTCATGGTGTCTGTGGCACTGTCATGGTGTCTGTGGCACTGTCATGGTCTGTAGGGTATTCGGTGGTGGCCTGTGTTTCTCTGCCTCCTCTCTCTACCTCCTGTTCTCTATCTCTCAGTGCACAAAACGTGTTCGGACAACGTTGACACAACGACGTCGACTCCATCCACCCTATTACACTCCCCATACAATCACTATTCACCATGCAAAGTTGTGGCTAACTAATCACAATCGTCTGACCTCCAACCATAAACAGACAGACATTGATTGTTGTTTAATAGATGTAGCTGTCAGACGGTTTCAGACTAGACACAAGAATACAGTCGTGAGGATATGTGATCTTGCTGAACTGGATTGCGGGAAAACATGGTTTAAAAACCTCGTTTTAAGGCTATTTGTCCAGCAATCTAAGTTCTCGCTTTGTTAATTCATCTTCGTATTTCCATTGTGGTCTCACGTACGTTGTGGAGTGTTCTGTATTGTTCCGTGTTTAGAGTCTAGAAAGCTGTTATTATATTTGTCCAAGTTACCGTTTGCCGCCGATGTTATCAAGTTTGTGAGCTTCAGCGATGAGTTCGATGTGTCATCCAATTTTGACTCGCATTCCGTTTTCTATTCAGGAATATATTACCCTCTCAAGTGATGCTGTTGGGCTGGCGGTGTTGGTCTGATGCTGGCTTAGGTATCCTGCTCTGGGAAGGAGTATGGAAGGTGTGTGTGTTTACTAGTTGTGTTTACTAGTTGTGTTTTTACGGGGGTTGAGCTTTGCTCTTTCGGCCCGCCTCTCAACTGTCAATCAACTGTTTACTAACTACTTTTTTTTTCCACACCGTGTACTCACCTAATTGTACTCACCTAATTGTGCTTGCGGGGGTTGAGCTCTGGCTCTTTGGTCCCGCCTCTCAACCGTCAATCAACTGGTGTACAGATTCCTGAGCCTATTGGGCTCTATCATATCTACATTTGAAACTGTGAATGGAGTCAGCCTCCACCACATCACTTCCTAATGCATTCCATTTGCTAACTACTCTGACACTGAAAAAGTTCTTTCTAACGTCTCTGTGGCTCATTTGGGTACTCAGCTTCCACCTGTGTCCCCTTGTTCGCGTCCCACCAGTGTTGAAAAGTTCATCCTTGTTTACCCGGTCGATTCCCCTGAGGATTTTGTAGGTTGTGATCATGTCCCCCCTTACTCTTCTGTCTTCCAGTGTCGTGAGGTGCATTTCCCGCAGCCTTTCCTCATAACTCATGCCTCTTAGTTCTGGGACTAGTCTAGTAGCATACCTTTGGACTTTTTCCAGCTTCGTCTTGTGCTTGACAAGGTACGGGCTCCATGCTGGGGCCGCATACTCCAGGATTGGTCTTACATATGTGGTGTACAAGATTCTGAATGATTCCTTACACAGGTTCCTGAACGCCGTTCTGATGTTAGCCAGCCTCGCATATGCCGCAGACGTTATTCTCTTTATGTGGGCTTCAGGAGACAGGTTTGGTGTGATATCAACTCCTAGATCTTTCTCTCTGTCTGTTTCATTAAGTACTTCATCTCCTATTCTGTATCCTGTGCCTGGCCTCCTGTTTCCACTGCCTAGTTTCATTACTTTGCATTTACTCGGGTTGAACTTCAACAGCCATTTGTTGGACCATTCACTCAGTCTATCCAGGTCATCTTGTAGCCTCCTACTATCATCCTCTGTTTCAATCCTCCTCATAATTTTTGCATCGTCGGCAAACATTGAGAGGAACGAATCTATACCCTCTGGGAGATCATTTACACATCATCATGTGTGTGTGTGTGTGTGTGTGTGTGTGTGTGTGTGTGTGTGTGTGTGTGTGTGTGTGTGTGTGTGTGTGTGTGCGCGCGTGTGTGTGTAGCACTATCTGAGCGCGTCAGAAACCGTCACACAACTCGGGGACAGGGAACCCGGTGGATTCGCGATTAAGTTTGTCAGGTATGATCAATGTTGTCTGGAGTGTTGATGCGTGTGCCACCTTACTCAGAGGCACCCCACTTGCTCACCACCACCACAACCACCAGCTCACCACCACCACCACCACCACCACCACCACCACCACCACCACCACCACCACCCTCCCCCCCCCCCCAGCTCACCACCACCACCACCACCCTCCCCCCCCCAGCTCACCACCACCACCACCACCCTCCCCCCCCCAGCTCACCACCACCACCCCCAATCCACCACCACCACCACCAGCTCACCACCACCACCACCACCACCACCCTCCCCCCCCCAGCTCACCACCACCACCCCCAATCCACCACCACCACCACCAGCTCACCACCACCACCACCACCAGCTCACCACCATCACCACCACCACCCTCCCCCCCCAAGCTCACCACCACCACCTCCGTCTCCACACAAACTAACAAGACTCCCTATAATAAGCAAATGAATAGTGTCATCAGCGAGGAAGAGCGCGCGGGGGGGGGAGGACACTAAAGTTGTGAGGCAAGTTACAGGCATGGAGACACCGGTGAGTGGACGGAGGTAAAGGGACAGGCAGACAGACAAACAGACAGGAGGACAGACAGACAGACAGACAGACAGACAGACAGACAGACAGACAGACAGACAGACAGACAGACAGACAGGAGGACAGACAGACAGGCAGACAGACAAACAGACAGGAGGACAGACAGACAGACAGACAGACAGACAGACAGACAGACAGACAGACAGACAGACAGACAGACAGACAGGCAGACAGACAAACAGACAGGAGGACAGACAGACAGACAGACAGACAGGACGACAGACAGGTACATATATTAGTTCTCATAAACAAGTATGGAAGGAAGAGATCTCTATATTCCCTCGCGACTTGAACACACTGTAAGATCACACTTCACTCAACCAAGCAGGAGAGAGTAAGTAGAGGAGACATGATCGCAACATATAAATACTAAGGAGAATTGACTATGTGGACAAAGACAAACTCTAACATGAGTGAAAATAGGACGAGAGGATGCAAGTGGAAACTCGAAACGCAGATTTCTTACAAATATTACAAAATCTTCGTACCCTCCATGTGTGGTCAACAAATACTGAAAGAAGAGGTTGTGGAAGCCACCTCCATTCACAACTTTAAGGCCAAATTCGACGTAAATTATAATTCTACAGGAGTTAAATTATAACCCAGAGTACAACATGGCTAGCAGGCTAGACCTGCTAGTTATAAGGTAGCAGGCTATTGGTACTAAATCCCACATCCCATGCTGATAGGTTAGTACTGTTAGGTAAGTATTTGACACGCTCCAAGGTCAGACCTCACACACGCTCCAAGGTCAGACCTCACACACGCTCCAAGGTCAAACCTCACA
This sequence comes from Procambarus clarkii, assembly GCF_040958095.1. NCBI lineage: Eukaryota > Metazoa > Arthropoda > Malacostraca > Decapoda > Cambaridae > Procambarus > Procambarus clarkii. The sequence continues at coordinate 2,303,062 of NC_091200.1, read as the reverse complement.
CACGCTCCAAGGTCAAACCTCACACACGCTCCAAGGTCAGACCTCACACACGCTCCAAGGTCAGACCTCACACACGCTCCAAGGTCAGACCTCACACACGCTCCAAGGTCAGACCTCACACGCTCCAAGGTCAGCCCTCACACATGCTCCAAGGTCAGCCCTCACACGCTCCAAGGTCAAACCACACACGCTCCATGGTCAGCCCTCTCACGCTCCAAGGTCAGACCTCACACACGCTCCAAGGTCAGCCCTCTCACGCTCCAAGGTCAGACCTCACACACGCTCCAAGGTCAGCCCTCTCACGCTCCAAGGTCAGACCTCACACACGCTCCAAGGTCAGCCCTCTCATGCTCCAAGGTCAAACCTTAGCCTCTGGATTTCCCACGTGCCTAAACATTTTGCGGTAATCAAGAGGCAAGAGCTTTAATTACGTTCGTCCAACGTCAAAATTATAAGAGATTACCTGACAACAGTCCGCCATGCATGGGACCTAATCCAGTCATGGACCTGACTTCGGTGGCATGCAGATTTAATTTGATGATATCGCGTCATCCAGGTCAGCAGCGCTTGTCACCCCTGGCCGAGCAGGAATGGTGGCTAACGAGTGGGGTGGTGGGGCACTGTGCCATAGTGGTGTATGGTGTCAGGACTCACTATCACACTCGTTAGTGTCTGGTCCTCATTCATACTGACACACACTCATCTCGTTACCCCCTCTCTCACAGGGTCGCACTCTCACTGCCAGTGTCGCACTCTCACTTAGTACCACTCACAGTACTTCCCTCAGTACCACACTTACAGTACCTCCCTCAGTACCACACTCACAGTACCTCCCTCAGTACCACACTCACAGTACCTCCCTCAGTACCACACTCACAGTACCTCCCTCAGTACCACACTCATAGTACCTCACGCAATAAATTCAGTATCTCACCCATTCCATTCACTTGGGCTGTAGGAAACTCGAACCCTGGACCCCACGCCTGAGAGGCCGAAGCTCAATCGACTGAGCTATGAGTAGTCTTCTTAATAAGAAAAGTTTCCAGAAGCAGCATCTGCCAAACTGGAATTTTCGACATTTCCCCTGACTACTACTACTGAGGCCCAGAGGAAATACTGACCCATGTCTGTGAGACCCAGCCTCACACACCTGGCGTCCAGGGTTCGAGACCCTTACAGCCCAGGTGAATGGCGTGTTTAACGAAAGTGTGGATGGTAATTTATATCTCACCCACTTGCAGAAAAATAAATGGCAAATTGCTCTGAATTATTGAAAATGACTATTCAAATTTATCATGACAGATAGTTCGTTTAAAAAGGAAATATCCGGTATATATATATAGCTCCTCCAGTGTCCTGTATTGTTGCCATGACCGAATATTCATGACATGCAAATTTCCAAGAAAGCTATTTGTTAGAGCATTATCTTGAAGATTCCAAATTTCACATCTTCAAGAAACTGTCCCATCTCAGAAACAGAGTGAGGAGGGAAGGAAGTTAAGAGAGGTCAGTGTGAGGGGGAAGGAGGAGAGAGAGAGAGGGGCTAGTGTGAGGGGCAAGGAGGGGAGAGAGAGAGAGAGAGAGAGAGAGAGGGGCTAGTGTGAGGGGCAAGGAGGAGAGAGAGAGAGAGAGAGAGAGAGAGAGAGAGAGAGAGAGAGAGAGAGAGAGAGAGAGAGAGAGAGAGAGAGAGAGAGAGAGGGAGTTAGTATGATGAAGAGGTTGGAAAGATGAGGACCTGCAGTGTGAGTGGTGAGGTATTACGCTATTGTTTACCTCTCCCGAGCTACGTGTGCTAGTGAGGGAAGGAGAGCAGGTGAGGGAAGATATTTAGCGTGTAGGGTGAAGGACGGATATAGGCAGGAAGTCTACGCAAGATGCTGGGGAAAGGTGAAGAGTAGGGAGAAGAGAGAGAGAGAGAGAGAGAGAGAGAGAGAGAGAGAGAGAGAGAGAGAGCAAATGGGAAGAGAGAATGAAAAGGGTGAGAAGGTGTGTATGAGAATGTAGAGTAACGGTACAGGAGCTTCTGTCTCAGCGAGAGAAGGATAGAGGAAGCCTGAGAAGGAAATAAGGATGAAGATGTAAGAACCAAAGAAAGGAAAATAATTATGCGACTGTATACCAATCTTAAGGTGTGTGGACTTGGGTACATAACGACCCACCTGGACCTGTCAGTATGGCGTGTAGGGAAGCAGCTCGTCCTCCTTACCTTTCCCAACGTCAAGAAACTGTCGTACTATAGTACCCCTTATCCTAACCTACCAGAGAACCCACTAATATAAAACGGGACATATGTCAATTTCGCGAACCGTTCCCATTTTCTTGCACTACAGCTTTTGGTCTTAACTAAAATATACGTCAAAATGCGTCGTGGTATTAAGAGAACGGGTTGCTTAAACACGAAGGGAGACTTAACTATCGGACACCAAATCTCTCCACTTTTTCCGTCTCGAATAGTAAATTAAAATTTAACATCCTCGTGTCTAGCCCACGAATCCTTTGATCTAAATGGCGCCGCATTTAGTTATTCCTTATTATAATACACTTGTTAAACATTCGACTTGAATCCCACGATTTATAAATGTGGGATTTTGTCTGGAACCATTGCTCGTTACTAGACACTTTTGAGAATAACTAATATCTATGTTTTCGCATTCATAGGAAGCCAGCGATGGAAAATAGTTCTGTTCCAATTTGGCAGCGATTCACAGCTATCAACGTGGAGGCCAGCCCCCTCCCCTGCGTGATAGTTCCAATGAACAACATAATTCCTATAGTCTTTGAAGTCGTTTAATTATGTGGGGAAAAATAGGCACTGCCCCGCCTCGCAGCAGGGGCGGACGGGGGCGGTAATTGATGGCTCCCCGGATAGTCGTAACTTTCTGCTATAATCCCGGCCCTGTGACTACTGACTGATGGCTTCAGTGTTGTTTATACGCCCTTACGCTGAACCTTCCTCATACACGCAATCATGTTGTACCTTCCTGATGCACGCAATCATGTTGTACTTTTCTGATGCACGCAATCATGTTGTACCTTCCTGATGCACGCAATCATGTTGTGCCTTTCTGATGCACGCAATCATGTTGTATCTTCTTGTTTCACGCAATCATGTTGTACCTTCCTGATGCACGCAATCATCTTGTGCCTTCCTGATGCACGCAATCATGTTGTATCTTCCTGATGCACGCAATCATGTTGTACCTTCCTGATGCACGCAATCATGTTGTATCTTCTTGTTTCACGCAATCATGTTGTACCTTCCTGATGCACGCAATCACGTTGTAAATTCCTGATGCACGCAATCATGTTGTATCTTCTTGTTTCACGCAATCACGTTGTAAATTCCTGATGCACGCAATCATGTTGTGCCTTCTTGTTTCACGCAATCACGTTGTGCCTTTCTGATGCACGCAATCATGTTGTACCTTCCTGACGCACGCAATCACGTTGTACCTTCCTGATGCACGCAATCGTGTTGTATCTTTCTGATGCACGCAATCATGTACCTTCCTGATGCACGCAATCATGTTGTACCTTCCTGATGCACGCAATCATGTTCTTTCTTCCTGATGCACGCAATCATGTTGTACCTTCCTGACGCACGCAATCACGTTGTACCTTCCTGATGCACGCAATCGTGTTGTATCTTTCTGATGCACGCAATCATGTTGTACCTTCCTGATGCACGCAATCATGTTGTACCTTCCTGATGCACGCAATCATGTTCTTTCTTCCTGATGCATGCAATCATGTTGTACCTTTTTGATTCACGCAATCACGTTGTACCTTCCTGGCTCAAATTTGACTGGGCCCAAATCTATAACTTTTCACCCCTGTTCATCCAGCTGTGACCGTGGCCTGGTTGTAAATCGATTGATGGGTCGTGTGCCTGGGAAAATTAGTAAAATAAGGCTTACTATGAGCAGTGGGAAGGAAAAGTTTTAAGCCTGCTAACAGATGTCAAGAATCCTGTACTCCTGAACCCGCCTGCGCAGATAAAAATATCAAGTAATGGCAATATTTTGGATCTTGATAAACACAAATAAATTAAAAATTTACATCTTGTCGTGGATACATGTGTGATTAAAGTACATATTGAACCTGTGGCTGTGTTCAGTATATATCCCCAGGGCCTGGTAGTGTCTCCGGGGCTGTCTTCACTATGTATCTCAAGCAGTGTATGGGACCTGTTCTCTCTCCCACCCCTCCAGAGAGTCTCTCTCTCTCTCTCTCTCTCTCTCTCTCTCTCTCTCTCTCTCTCTCTCTCTCTCTCTCGTTCTCTCTCTCTCTCTCTCTCTCTCTCTCTCTCTCTCTCTCTCTCTCTCTCTCTCTCTCCCTCTCTCTCTCTCTCTCTCTCTCTCTCTCTCTCTCTCTCTCTCTCTCTCTCTCTCTCTCTTTCTCTCCCGCCCTTCCTGTGTGTGTGTGTCTATCACCCACATGATTCGCTGCTACATAAAAACCTTATATATAAAGATTTGTGGCGACCGATGTGCAGTATGAGAGGAGACGTCAGCGAGGAAATGACCCCCACAAGTTTCTTATTCTTGAGGAGCTGGAGGCGTGAGAGACAGTCTCTCTCTTTCCCTGGGAGTCTGAAGCTTATATAAGGTGTGATGAGAGGGTCCTTGTTCAATACCCTTCTTGTACCCCTGGGGGGATGCTCAAGCTTTATCCTTGCATTACCCTGTGTCACATATATTGCCGCGAGAGCCTCGGGGAACGAGAAAGCTGTCCCATCTGAGGAGATGATGGAATGGAAGGGACGGGGGATGGGGTTGGGGCGGCCTGGTGCGGGGTTACCTGTAAGACGTTCCGGACATATTCATTCACGTTCTTCGTTCACGTCGCCACGATCATGGGAAAGCCTGAGGTGTTGTGTGTAGATGTGAGGACGGTGGTGACTCAAGCAGAATGTGACTAGGATGGTGGGTGAGAGAGTTATTTCAAACAATCTGTATATTTGTTTTGTTTAGCACACACACACACACACACACACACACACACACACACACACACACACACACACACACACACACACACACACACACACACACACACACTTTTAGAACTGGTGAATTGATTGCGCAATTGGATATGATTTTGCAAAATTTCTGTTCCGGGAAGTGGCGATGGAAGTCTATTGTGGTGTATTAGTGGAGCTTCGGCAGCGGAAGGTGCCCCATCACGCCAGCGGACGGCATTCAGCACCAGTGATGCCGAATAAAGGTGGAATTGAAAGGGGCTTTGAAATTGCAGAATATTCCCATTTTAATTATTCTAAATTTAATGATTAATCCATAAGTTAAGACTGCAGTTTTGTAGTTGTAGGTTACATCTATATGTCAGTTTAGTGTGTAATTGAACTCGTTTCCCTAGTGCTGAACATCACTGTGGTGTAATGGGACCCCCTGTCACCAGTGCTGAACATCACTGTGGTGTAATAGGACCCCCTGTCACCAGTGCTGAACATCACTGTGATGTAATGGGACCCCCTTTCACCAGTGCTGAACATCACTGTGATGTAATAGGACCCCCTGTCACCAGTGCTGAACATCACTGTGGTGTAATGGGACCCCCTTTCACCAGTGCTGAACATCACTGTGGTGTAATGGGACCCCCTGTCACCAGTGCTGAACATCACTGTGGTGTAATAGGACCCCCCTGTCACCAGTGCTGAACATCACTGTGGTGTAATGGGACCCCTTGTCACCAGTGCTGAACATCACTGTGGTGTAATAGGACCCCCCTGTCACCAGTGCTGAACATCACTGTGATGTAATGGGACCCCCTGTCACCAGTGCTGAACATCACTGTGATGTATCAGAGGACCGCCACCGCCGGCGCATATGACGTGAATCAACATAGTTGCTGGAACCAGAAAAAAGAACCAAATCAAGACTTTGTTAATATAGCTGAGAAGTCCAAGAAAAAGTCCACACAAGCAGTAATCTATTCCTTGTTCACGATAACACTTTTCACGATTTTGCTCTTCAAGACCAACTCTCGGGATAAGATGGAATGAACGAATAAAAATCTAAATCCTGAATCTAAACTCATAAGAGTGTCTGAAGGATTAATGTGGATTAAAGAAGTTGTTTGGAACGGGTGAGAGGTTCCAGACTCTCTATGTTTGTTGAGACAGATTATTACGAAACATTTAAGATTGAAGATAGTCTTCACTGTGGACTGACGAGGTAAACACGACAAATGGCTGAAACAACTTTTAATTTGTTTTACAAGACAACAATTTTTTGTTTAAGCTCCGGTTCACGAGGATGAATTTTCATACAAAATAAATAGGTCACCAAAATAAAGCCTAACCAAAAAGGTCTGAATTTATAGAAAAACACATAAATTAGAGGGACGAAAATGTGTCTGGAAAACGTAAGCTTTGTACCGTGTAATAACAGAGGCACTTTGCATGATGAATTTTATTTGTGCCAGGGATAATGGCACTGGCATTCAGGCGACGCCGTGAATGCCGACACATTAATCCATTGCAGCGAGCCTGCCAAGGACCTCGTTCTTGAAAATGCAACAGCGAACAAAGGCAGTTTACCCCCCCTCTTTAAACTGTCCCACGGTCCAATTATAGCCACTAAGAAAAATGTTATTTCAAAATTCAAAATACAGTAATTGTTGTTTTTGGTTTATTTTTTCTTTGCACGTCAGGAAAAATCTTGGCTTCACTGTAATGGTGTCGGATGGGAGGTGTTTAATTCCTACTGTGGTAAATATGCCGTAAGCATATCCTCTCTGCGCGTTGTATGACCTAACATTAGACCTATACAACATTATAACCTATACATTACCTAGTAAAGGTTGGGATCTGCAACCCCCGAGATATCAATAATCAACTCTGGCACAGCGGCTATCAATCATCACCCAAAATGTCCTCCTGGAAGAAAAAGAACCGTCGCTGACACGTTTTGCGCAAGTGTCCGTGGCAGCTTAGTCAAGCAGGAGCATTATGGATAAAGCTTGTTCAATGTTAGGAGCAAATCTAGCATGCAGTAGCATTCTACATGAAGCAAGCCCTGAGCGTCAGCGGGACACTTGGACAAATAGGTTCAAGTGGATCAGACAAGCTTTGTGCGAGGATCAGCGACCACTTGGAGCAGGAGGTGGACCTCGACGAGCGTGCTGGGTCACACCGGCTCACGCGCTAAGCCCGAGAGAGCGTGAGAGCCGCCGAGGAGCGGCCCCTCTACATGCTATCAATACTGCAGAGGAAGAGAATAGCTTCAAGGACCAGTTCGTGCCGGCGCCACGGGTGACAAACCGTCTTCAGAAATAAAGACCAAGTGCTCGTTAAGCCAACTGTCAAATTCCTTGTCTGTACATTTTGTCTGTACATTTTACGCTCGACTCACACAACTTGCCTGAGGCCAAGCTCGTCACAGTGTTGGCCGGCTCCCCATGACGCATTTATCACATCATATTGTGTATTCAAAATAGGGTTGAACCTATTCAAATAGGTTCAAAATAGGTACAGGGAATACCTCCACACACAAATAGAGTGTGTGGAGGTATTCCCTGTAAAACAACATAACCCTCTACTATTTTTTTTACCCCACCGGAGCTCGCGTGAACAGACTCCAAAAAAAAATAAGAGATTTTCATTGAACGGAGCATTTTTTTACGTGGACTTTTTTATCCCCCTCCGGCTAAACATGCTAAACTTTTTTAATGCTCTCAGAAATTTAAAAGTAACTATTTACTTCCACCATGTTTAGTATACACCTAAAGCTTGGATTTTATAGGGGCAAGAGCAAAATAATCAGGTCGATTCACATTTTCCATAGTAGTATTTTTTGGATTTTTTTTTTCAAATCCGAAACTGGTTCATGGATTTTCATGACAGAAACATTTTGTAAAAACCTTTCGTTTCTTACTCTCCTGAATAGAGACTTCGATGAGGTTTGATGAGTTTGATGAGGTTTGATGAGTTTGGTTATTATCCTCATTAATCCAAATTAGTAATCCAAATTTTGGGATTTCGTTCTGTGGCTGATCAAGTGGATTTAGTTATCTTAAATAGACCTGTCCAACATCATTTCCTATTTCTGCGTGCATCTTAATTGATGCTGCCGAATTATTCGTCTTCTTGAATTATTCTCTTAATTATCAAGATTGATCCACTTGTCTTATCGTCACTGGCTGATTCAGACACTTTTAATTATGTAATCAGGAACAAAATATTTTTAATTAGGAGCGATGTTCTTGTAATTGGAAGTGATATTTTTCTATTTCTGAATTGAATCGCAATAATTCCTGGTTGCAAGGGCGCATCCATCTAATACTTAGATTTTTAGTACACGTTCAGGCACACTTCAGTACACTTATGTACACTTAAGTGCATTATTTAGGGGCAATGAGATGAACCTATTACATGGTTTAAGTATACCGTACTTGGTGCATTTGAAGAGGCGTTGGGGGTAGAACTCCTTGACCACAGCCAGAGTGCAGGCGGGCGATGAGTAAAGCCCTGACTAGGTTTCAGTGGAAGCCTCAGGTGACCTAGAGGGTTAAGTGAAGCCTCAGGTCAGCTAGAGGGTTCAGTGAAAGCCTCAGGTCAGCTAGAGGGTTCAGTGAAGCCTCAGATCACCTAGAGGGTTCACACGAAGCCTCAGGTCACCTAGAAGGGTTCAGTCAATTCCCAGGTTACACTATTTTTAAGCATATCGTTACTTATGACGAGTGCTTGGCAGTGTCCAGTGGGCAGCTTCGAATCCTCTGATTAATACTGATTTTCTTTAGAACATGCTATAATGACAGTACACATTACATGATATTAGTGCATGGCTTAGTAGCAGTGTGCTATGGTGCATGACTGAAGAACAGTACACTGTAGTTTATGCAGTACGCTCAGTGCAATTAGCACAGGTTGTAGCCTCCTTAAGTCACTATACACCACCTTCTCTCTCTTTCACATTCCACAGAGCCTAACACGTTTTCATTACTTGTCACAAACCGGTAACCTACTGAAAAATATTTCAATATGAGTCACTGTTACAGTAAGTTATACTGGACAAACTAATCCTTAGAGTGTGTATAAAATGAGTGGACTTCAAATTGCAGCCTGTGTACACTTTCTGGCAATTGTTGTTCAGAGGAGCGCAAGGTAAAGCAGGCATTCATTATATATTCATGGTCCTCGTTACGTGGGTGCCATGGTCCTTACGAAGGTACCATGGTCCCCGTCACGCAAGTGCCATGGACCATGAGAGTCCAATGTCCCTTAAGCCAGTATTGATCGTTTTTTGTGATGTCACTCACACCTACTGCACCAGACCACCAATGAAAATGTTAGCTAACACCACACCATCACCAGACAACCAATGGGAACGTCAGCTAACACCACACTATCAACAGACAACCAATGGGAATGTGGTCTTCTCTACTGACAGGAGGTTAACACACACAGCTCTATTAACACACTCGCATGGTAATATATATTACTGTATATATAATATAAAAAAATATAAATATATTAATTTTTCTCGTGTATTGCTGTATTTATCCCTTTGTAGTTTATATTTGCTTCTGAGGCTGCTAAGTTCTATCTTAGTCAAACATGTTAGGGTCTTTAAAAGCATAAAATTTGCATTGTTGTGGTAATTAAAGTGAAAACCCCAAGGAAATACAGAGATTTAGGCTAGACTCATTTATCTAACCCACCTATTAATATTCGGTAATGTCTGCAAGAACGACGCTTCCCAAAATAAACTAATATATAAATAGATTAATAATTATTCCTAATTAATCTTCATTATTAGCAGTAGGTTTAACACTACTGCTTTCCTTTCATTCGCACGCGTGCGTGTAATTACCTAAGTGTAGTTACCGGATGAGAGCTACGCTCGTGGTGTCCCGTCTTCCCAGCACTCTTTGTCATATAACGCTTTGAAACTACTGACGGTCTTGGCCTCCACCACCTTCTCACTTAACTTGTTCCAACCGTCTACCACTCTATTTGCGTGCGTGCGTATGCGTGCGTGTGCGTGCATTATGGAATTAGCGAGAGCGGGAGTCTCCCGGCGGGCGTGTGGAGAACCGGTTCCCCGGGGGGAGGCAGGAGGCAGCGGCCGGTGTAACAAAATAGGTGATAAAGTCTGCTTTACGCATCCCATAAACCCTGGCCGAAGAGTCCACACAACATAAACCTGGCACCGGGACCCGCTGCTTCACTCATCCTTCCCGCAAATTTATGTCCCGAGATAAATATGTAATGTGGCTAAATTTTTCCTCCCACACCACAACAATTTTTCCGATGTATGCCGGCGCTAACATTTTTAATATTGAGTACTGCGTATATTTTTGCTGCTTGCTGCGCTCCTGTTGATTGCGTGTAATCTTTGTAAATATTAAATCTTTGTGTCAAAACTTTATTATTTAAACTTTTAAGTCATATGGTGAAGTACGGGCTTTTGAGCATATAAACGTATATAGGTAAATCCATCTAGTATTCCTGGTAGAATACTAGTATTCTAGAATACTAATAATCCAGGTAGCTAGTAATCCCTTCCCCCATTCCCCACCATCAAGTAACCTGCCAGTGCTACAATCAGTGCTCCTCCCATTAGCAGGGAGCTGACTTTAACGAGGGCAAAAACAAACAGATCCTTAAAATCCGGTAATAATGCTGAGTAAATGTCAAATAAAGCAGCACTCACATAAAGGACTGAGGCCACAAACCTGATGTAATAGCAATATTAGAAACAAAAATAACGGGAATGATCATAAATGCAATATTCCTGCAGAGAATATCAAATAATAAGAAACATAACAGAGGGAGGAGAGAGATGAGTGGCACTTCTGGCCATAAGAAACAAGATTTGTAAACAGATCATTACTGAGGAGAACAAATAATTATGCAGACTACATCATGGGAATTAGTTCAGTGGAAGAGAGGAGGTGGTTGTGTCAGTGGTCAACCGCTCCCCAGAAAATCACAGAATCACAGAATATTTTATTTTAATAATAAAAAATTACATCCAGAGCTTGCATCGTATTTACTAGTAGCAAACCTATAAAAGGAACAGGTTTGTGTCCTATACAGAAACCTATAAAAGGAAGTCTTTGAAAATGTAATAAGTTATTACGAAACGCGTTTAAGCGTCGCGTCAGACTAGAAATAAAAATGAATTTTGCAGAATTGGTTTTTCAATTACCATCGACAGTAAAAAGAAACATAAGAAATATTGAGAAAATTCGTGTTAGAATTATTAATCTTACTTTTTTCGGTCATATTTAACAACATATATATATATATATATATATATATATATATATATATATATATATATATATATATATATATATATATATATATATATATATATATATATAATATGAAAACGTTTTCATATTATATATATATATATATATATATATATATATATATATATATATATATAATATGAAAACGTTGTACTGAACGGGGCGAGAATAGCTTGAGCTACCTCATCCCTTTGTGCATATTTATTCCTTAATAAACTTACTTCAATTGCAATTGCAATTTTATTGCTATATAATTATTTACTGTCGTGTAGATTTCCCAACAAATTATTTTGATACGTTTTACACGGTTATTGACTCACTGAATGTGTGCCGAGAGCCGAAGAGCCGAATTGTGTTAGTGTGATGCAGTAGTTAGCATGTGATACACAGGTTCGAGCCCTGAGCAGAGTGAGGACGATTGGGCACCGTTTTTCCCTTCACTGTTCATGCACGTGCGCCCCAGCAGAATTCAGAAACCTTGTTGCAAAGCGATAAGTGAAACGTGTTTTGGGGATTAAATAAGTAAGAAAAATAGTTAAGGTTGAGCTAAGGGGGAAAAAGAGAGAGAGAGAGAGAGAGAGAGAGAGAGAGAGAGAGAGAGAGAGAGGGAGAGAAAGATTTTAGCCAGCAAACAGGAGTCAGAATACCTCTGCAGCAATTTCTAAAAAAAATCAAACCAAAGAGTTTCATTACAGTTGTGAGGGAGAGCTACGATAAGAAGGACTAAGTTATGGCGGACGTAAATATGGCGAGCCAACATTTCCTTTACCCCATAACTTTCACCTTTTACGAGAAACTTAACCACCAAGGAGGCTTTATGGCAATTAATAACTACTAATTCGGAAAGTGTCAAGATTGTGGCGGAAGCTTTAGGAGTAGCTAAGGTGGCTGCGAGTGGGTTCTTGAAGCTGAGACTGGGAGCTGCTGGGGAAGCTGAGACTGGGAGCTGCTGAGGAAGCTGAGACTGGGAGCTGCTGGGGAAGCTGAGACTGGGAGCTGCTGGGGAAGCTGAGACTGGGAGCTGCTGGGGAAGCTGAGACTGGGAGCTGCTGAGGAAGCTGAGACTGGGAGCTGCTGGGGAAGCTGAGACTGGGAGCTGCTGGGGAAGCTGAGACTGGGAGCTGCTGGGGAAGCTGAGACTGGGAGCTGCTGGGGAAGCTGAGACTGGGAGCTGCTGGGGAAGCTGAGACTGGGAGCTGCTGGGGAAGCTGAGACTGGGAGCTGAGACTGGGAGCTGCTGGGGAAGCTGAGACTGGGAGCTGCTGGGGAAGCTGAGACTGGGAGCTGAGACTGGGAGCTGCTGGGGAAGCTGAGACTAGGAGCTGCTGGGGAAGCTGAGACTGGGAGCTGCTGAGGAAGCTGAGACTGGGAGCTGCTGGGGAAGCTGAGACTGGGAGCTGCTGGGGAAGCTGAGACTGGGAGCTGCTGGGGAAGCTGAGACTGGGAGCTGCTGGGGAAGCTGAGACTGGGAGCTGCTGGGGAAGCTGAGACTGGGAGCTGCTGGGGAAGCTGAGACTGGGAGCTGCTGGGGAAGCTGAGACTGGGAGCTGCTGGGGAAGCTGAGACTAGGAGCTGCTGGGGAAGCTGAGACTGGGAGCTGCTGGGGAAGCTGAGACTGGGAGCTGCTGGGGAAGCTGAGACTGGGAGCTGCTGGGGAAGCTGAGACTGCGTACTTCCTTTCAAGCGCTCACTTCCAAGTTCTTGCAGAATCTAGCGATGAGTCTAAGCTCAGTTTTTTTACATACAAATCAGTGCAATTGATGCAATGGCCTCCTTCCCTGAGCTTTGCATTTTCTTATGAAAGAATGCACTGAGGTTCCCTCAATACGTCTAATTCTAACCCATGTGTTCCTTATTTTGAATACTTCAAAGCGTTATACAGATTTCAAAGAAATGCAATTAGCAACAGACCTTGTGACCCAAACTTTGGCTGTGTATGAAACGTTTCTGGAGGTACAAAGAGTGTAAAGCTTGGCTTCAAGGGAAAATAATTGTCAATTTTATATTTTAATGATACACTATATTACACAGTTTGGTAAGCTGCTCCATGTGCTTACTGCTCGATTAAAGACAATGCATTTTGCTTAGTTTGACTGAAAACTTAAATTAATATTAAAGCCGTTGTTTAAGGTGATATTAAACAATGTAGAATACAAGTAATGATCATAAATGCTTAAATCGCTTCTTATTCTTCCGCTTCCAAGACTTAATAAATTTAGCTCATTTAATCGGTACTCGTCTGATTTATTTCTAATTCTCCGTACTTTTTTTGCCTGACGCCTGTCAAGACGCTCCTGTCACGCGTCACACCACTGTCAGACTGCCAGGGAGGGTCCATTGGCTCCCCAGACATGATGTCTCGTCTGTGAGCCCAGTATACCGTTACGGGACTGTTTTCTAAATGTTCAGTCATCTCATTTCTGTTCATCCTTCTAGGTACAGTAACATTAGCCTGTTGTTCAGCAGCTCGTGTTTTCTCAACTGTTTTCTCAACTCCCCCTGGTCTAGAGGGGGAGAAGGGGAGGCGACCTAGGTTTATGGTTGGTGGAGGAGCTGAGAATTAGTGTGTGCTGGAGGAGCCGAGACTGTGTTTATGTTTGTAGAGGAGCTGAGACTGGTTCATGCTGGAGGAGGAGCTGCGACTGTGGTGGCGGTTGAAGGGAAGCTGAGCTAGTGAGACCAATGGGGGGTGAGTTTCTCATGGATACCTTCTGAGAGTCACATCAGTAACGCCAGATTTAGAGGAAATTCAGATCCCAAAAGTTTACTACAGTCCAGTACAAGAATATCGACATGAGAAGCACGAAATAATATCAGCATTGATGTGGCTGTAATGGCCCGGGGGCAGAGATAACTCAAAGGTTTAGTATGGAATTACTCCTTAATAACGTCAGGAAACAACCTCAGTTGAACAATACCTGTGAGTGTAAATGTGTTAACTGAAGATGCCAGAAACACACCGAGACTCGCCATTTTCTGGTGAATCTCGGCAGAAAAATGGCTCCCACACAAACACATATTGGTTGGATGAGGCTCGCTGAAACAAAAACAAAAAAGACGCAGGTAATTAACCAGGATTCAGAGGGATGCAAACACACAACATTTCATGCCATATTTTTACGTACACTCCTGTCAGTTCTACTGAGCAGCCTATAATTTTACATTCCCCTTTACGCACGCACGAACAAATTTATAGATGTTTACAAATGTGTAAACGTAAGAGGAGCATCAGAAAATTATGAAAATGACAGTGATCAAAATTACTCCCCAGCCGTATAAGAAGGAATATGAGTGTACCAAGAGATGTACGTACGCATGATGGCTTGTTACCAGTTGATAGTGGTAGGAGAGGAGGTGACCCAAGACCACACACTCACAGGTATTGAGGTAACGGCGAAGGAAGGAACGAGACAACGGGCGCCACAACGTGAAACGGGAACCGTTTAGATCAATGTATGACCATGTTTGTCAAAACCTCAAAACCTGTATTGGCCATCGGCATGCCTCTGATCTTTAATGACTAGCGATAGGAGACTTACCCACCCGTTGAAGGAAGAGTTGTTCACCCGTTGAAGGGAGAGTTGCGCACATGCTGAATAGGTGTAGTGGCAGAGAATTGTGGAGTTGATGTTGCATGAGCAAGGATTAGAGAAATTATATCTCCTGCGGCTGTTACTATTGACAAACTATTTGCAATTAATAGACTACTTATAGTCTGGACGAATGGGATGTGACTCTTCCCGGAAAGTCAGCAATGGCGAGTACAAGTTAACCTTTTCCTTCGTCTGTGGTGGGCGGCTACTGAGCCACTGGTTCTGTGACGGCTGTTTCAACGTAAGGCAGGGAACGCAACTGACGGAATGGTAAACGCAGTTGTCAAGTGAGTGGTAGGAGAGGCTGGCCTCCGTCATTTTTGTGATTTCCTAAAATGTCCCGTCTGTTGGACAGGACATTTCGGGAAATCGCAACATGAGCGTCTCCGCAATGTACATGTTCTTGATGCTGTGCAAGGCATTTCCGGAAATGGTATTGCCCAAGCAAATGCTGCATTTTCCTTACAGTAAGAGTTCATTTCCGTATACAGATGTCATATATAAAAAACACAGAACACTGAGCAGGAAGTGCTTCCCCTTCGTTATTGGAGTTGATGTTGGTGATACGCACAAGCACCTGAAGCCATTGTTTGTTTTGGGTTGCTTGATCAGATGACCCGAACATCAACTTGAGTTTTGGCCGCTGGTTATTTTCTTTAATGGTGACTTTGGCCGAAATAACAGTCAAGGTTGGGTTTAAGTTGTTGACGCTCTCAACAGTCTAAGTGATAGGCTCGTCTGCTATCCAGAACTGATGCGTAGGACAAAGATGGTCCTTTCAGCCTGGAAACGCCTTGGAGGAAGTAGCAAGAGGCTGGCCTCTTGCAATTGAGGGCTGAATTGCAGAGTCAATAAGTTTCTGAATGGCCTCTTCATTGGAGGAAATTGGAGGAAACGTCGCTACCATCATCTAAGATGTCGAAAGATGTCATGTCGTCGGTGATGTCACCGAGAATGTGGAGTATGTCACTCCGGTTGAAATGGTGGGACCCCCGAAATCGAGCTTTGATCTTGCAGATCCTCGTGGTCCCAATAGATGAGTACCACAAGGTACTCATACGTAAACAAATCCACAAGGGCCGTGACGAGGATTACTCATACGTGCAGGGTTTTCACCTGTTAACGTCTCAATGGCCCCGAATTAACGATGTGAGAACACTGGCTGTGATGCCGGCTTCTACTCACTATGATTACAAAAAAACAGTATTCCTTGCAAGTGGGTTTCCAGTCACGACTCTCCTCGTCAGCACCTCCTCCAGGAGCGCCGTCATTACACCGGGAAGAGGTGAGAGGAAGTTAAGCGCCAAGACTGGTTCTTGCGGAGCAATAAAAGTGAGCGTGACTGAGGTGAGAGTCGGGTCCGCCCTCACTCTCCCCAACCCCCCCTCACTTCCCACAGCGGTGACCTGCTTGCTCCGACCTTGTTAAGGTGACCTCGCTGTTCTGAAGCTCTCGCTCGCTAATCTCCCTTAATACTCCCCTCTTTTCCTTTTGAGAATATGGTTCGCTGACTGTTGCTGATTTTCCCTGTCTAGCCTGCCTGGCCTGCCTGGCCTGCCTGGCCTGCCTGGCTTGCCTGGCCTGCCTGGCTTGCCTGACCTGCCTGGCCTGCCTGGCCTGCCTGGTCTGTCTGGCCTGCCTGGCCTGCCTGGCCTGCCTGACCTGCCTGGCCTGCCTGGCCTGCCTGACCTGCCTGGCCTGCCTGGCCTGCCTGGCTTGCCTGGCCTGCCTGGCTTGCCTGACCTGCCTGGCCTGCCTGGCCTGCCTGGTCTGTCTGGCCTGCCTGGCCTGCCTGGCCTGCCTGACCTGCCTGGCCTGCCTGGCCTGCCTGACCTGCCTGGCCTGCCTGGCCTGCCTGGCTTGCCTGACCTGCCTGGCCTGCCTGGCCTGCCTGGCCTGCCTGGTCTGTCTGGCCTGCCTGGCCTGCCTGGCCTACCTGGCCTGCCTGGCCTGCCTGGCCTGCCTGGCCTGCCTGGCCTGTCTGGCCTGCCTGGCCTGCCTGGCCTGCCTGGCCTGTCTGGCCTGCCTGGCCTGTCTGGCCTACCTGGCCTGCCTGGCCTGCCTGGCTTGCCTGGTCTGTCTGGCCTGCCTGGCCTGCCTGGCCTGCCTGACCTGCCTGGCCTGCCTGACCTGCCTGGCCTGTCTGGCCTGCCTGGCCTGCCTGGCTTGCCTGACCTGCCTGGCCTGCCTGGCCTGCCTGGCCTGCCTGGCCTGCCTGGTCTGTCTGGCCTGCCTGGCCTGCCTGGCCTGCCTGGCCTGCCTGGCCTGTCTGGCCTGCCTGGCCTGCCTGGCCTGCCTGGCCTGCCTGGCCTGCCTGGTCTGTCTGGCCTGCCTGGCCTGCCTGGCCTGCCTGGCCTACCTGGCCTGCCTGGCCTGCCTGGCCTGCCTGGCCTGCCTGGCCTGCCTGGCCTGTCTGGCCTGCCTGGCCTGTCTGGCCTACCTGGCCTGCCTGGCCTGCCTGGCCTGCCTGGTCTGTCTGGCCTGCCTGGCCTGCCTGGCCTGCCTGACCTGCCTGGCCTGCCTGGCCTGCCTGACCTGCCTGGCCTGTCTGGCCTGCCTGGCCTGCCTGGCTTGCCTGACCTGCCTGGCCTGCCTGGCCTGCCTGGCCTGCCTGGCCTGCCTGGCCTGCCTGGTCTGTCTGGCCTGCCTGGCCTGCCTGGCCTGCCTGGCCTACCTGGCCTGCCTGGCCTGCCTGGCCTGCCTGGCCTGCCTGGCCTGCCTGGCCTGCCTGGCCTGCCTGGCCTGCCTGGCCTGTCTGGCCTGCCTGGCCTGTCTGGCCTACCTGGCCTGCCTGGCCTGCCTGGCCTGCCTGGTCTGTCTGGCCTGCCTGGCCTGCCTGGCCTGCCTGACCTGCCTGGCCTGTCTGGCCTACCTGGCCTGCCTGACCTGCCTGGCCTGCCTGACCTGCCTGGCCTGCCTGACCTGCCTGGCCTACCTGGCCTGCCTGGCCTGCCTGGCCTGCCTGACCTGCCTGACCTGCCTGGCCTGCCTGACCTGCCTGGCCTGCCTGACCTGCCTGGCCTGCCTGACCTGCCTGGCCTACCTGGCCTGCCTGGCCTGCCTGGCCTGCCTGACCTGCCTGGCCTGCCTGACCTGCCTGGCCAATCTGGCCTGCCTGGCCTGCCTGGCCTGCCTGGCCTGCCTGGTCTGTCTGGCCTGCCTGGTCTGCCTGGCCTGCCTGGCCTGCCTGGCCTGCCTGGCCTGTCTGGCCTGCCTGGCCTACCTGGCCTGCCTGACCTGCCTGGCCTGCCTGGCCTACCTGGCCTGCCTGACCTGCCTGGCCTGCCTGGCCTGCCTGGCCTACCTGGCCTGCCTGGCCTGCCTGGCCTACCTGGCCTGCCTGGCCTACCTGGCCTGCCTGGCCTACCTGGCCTGCCTGGCCACTTAGCGGCCGTCTTGTCAAAATGTTTGGTGTTTATCGTAGAAAATATGTTTGTTTGTTTTTGGGTATTACTTATTGCATTTGTATTCTTCTTTAATCATTGTGATTATTATCGCACAGTGAACTCACATTAACGGAATGTATTAACGAGGAAAGCTGCAGGAGCTGTGAAGGAGGGATTCGAACTGGCTCATTTGCTTCTCCATGTCGTGGCGTGGTGGTCTAGGACGCTAGCTTGGGAGTACCAAGTAACCGGGTTCGAGTCCCCCTCATCGCTCCAATTGATTTTCTGTTGATTATTATTATTATTAGTGATTACAATATTCTTTACTTGGGAAATGTCTCAAAAACTACGAAGATGCTCCACACGCCTCAAAAATGTTATCTTCATCAAATCTTCTTAAAAATATATATAAAAATATTATCTTGTCAAGTAATGTCCGTCGACACGATAATAACAACATTGTTCACCGGAGCAGACACCGGCTGGTCCTCGTTCGGAGCTTTATAATCAGGTTCGCTTTAATAAAGATTGCTCGTTATCCGTTAGGAATAACGAGCAATTCCGAGAGTACGAGAGTACGTTCCCGTATCTGGAACGTACGGGACACGTTGTGCTGCTGAATGTCTTGTTTCTGACGTGAACGTCACGTGTTGTTCCTATGGCTGGTCCTTGGGGTCGGGAACATCCACAGTGGCCAAGTCTGGGGGCGCCGCCCTGGACCGTGTCGGGTGTTCTTCACCGTCATCTGAAATACACGTGGTTCCCCCCTTTCACTTCCGTCTGGAACATGGGTAGTAGTGCCCTTCTCGTGGGCCTCGAATTGTTTTGAATAGAATTACTTACATAATAGACAAAACTCGGGAAGTAGGAAGATTACAAATTCTTGAAGCCTTTCATATCAAAGCCGAACAACCCGCCATAAATACCCAAATAACGGAATAATTCACTCTACCAACAACTATTCTGCCCGAAACGCTGCGCGTACTAGTGGCTTTACAAGATTGTAATTACTATACTATGTATCCTTACAATCCTAATGTACCTTCTTGTATATAAATAAATAAATAAATAAATAAATAAATAAATGAGAGAACAAGACCGGAACGTGAAGATGCCAACGTTGACGATACTGCTCAAATCACCAGGTCATAAGTACTGAAGAGTACTTATGAAGTGTGAGGGAGACTGAAGTGTGAGGGAAGAGACTTTTGGCTGAAGTGTGAGGGAGAATACCGCACGAGAATGAAATAGTATGCAAATGGCCAAGGATTAAACTGAAAATGGAGGAGTATGACAAGTGGAGCCTCAAGTCCCATAATCTTCCTAACATTTGTACATGATGTAGACTCATTGTGTCACTGTTCGCAGATGACACAAAGCTGACCAGAAAAGTGTGGAGGTCAACTTGTGACCTCCACACTTAAATGTTCTTCTCCACACTTGTGGAGGTCAAAGCTGACCTCTACAAGTGATAATTACAAAAAGCTTCAGGAATATCTAGATAGATTAAATGTGTCCAACAAGTAGTTGATTGACTTCAACTTCAAAAAAATGCCATTTTATGAGGTTGTGAACATGCGGATGGATGCTGAAGGAACTATACATAATGATAGTGAGAGGAAGAGACCTGAGAGCAGGTTTATGACACCGAACCTATCACCCGAGGCACACAAACATTTACATCAATGGACGGAAGGTTGTGGAGTATCAGGCAGACTTCTGGAATCAAGATAAGGATGGTTTACGATCGCAGTCTTCTTCAAGTGTCCGACCAGCGCAGGAATATTCATTTCCGGCAACGGGTCCACTCCTCCAAATGCATAAATCGAAAACCAAATAATAATAATAATAATAATAATTTTTATTTTGGTAAGGTACATACATAAAGAGATTTTACAAAGTTTGTTGGGTTAATAGATAGAGTTAGTACATACAATGCCTAAAGCCACTATTACGCAAAGCGTTTCGGGCAGGAAACAGTGCTGAATAGTGGCTGAATTGACTGGGCTGAGCCAGGAGTACAGACTAAGGTTATTGAACCTCACGTAGCATGAAAAATAAATAGCTAGAGGGGAGGAAATGATCCGGACATAAAAAAATACCCGGGTCCCGGTAGTACAGTCGAATTCGTTCTCAAATCACAATCGAGAATTCCGGGTTCGAATCCAGGGCGGGACAGAAATGGTTGGGTGCAATTTCCTATCGCCTAATGCACCAGTTCACCTAACAGTAAGTTAGGTGAACTTTGTGAACCCAGGAGTTATTGAGCTTGTTGTGAGGCTGCATGCTGGACGGGGTCAGTAATTCGACCTGGGGGGGGGAGGGAGAGGAGAAGAGACATTAACATAATCCTAACATGTATGAATACACTCTGGCTGCCTGTCCCCCGACACAATAAATGAAGGTTAATATTTTTTTAATAAATCATCAACTGGAGTAGAATATTTATGTTTAGAACATAAAAAATATGTTCTCAACATCAATTTATATTGAGAACATTTAAATAAATGTAAATGAACATAAACATTTACGTTGAGAACATAAGTGCTGTGTAAGGGATGGCCAGAGGAGGCCTCGGGTCACACACAGGTATGAAAGTTGCAGAAGTAACTAAACACTTCCTCAATGTGTGGCAAGTGAACAATGGTAATGAACTAGAAGGGGAAAATGCACAGAATAACATCCTTCAGAATATTAATTAAAATAATATATTGCATGAAATATTCGTTGACTCGTTGAATTAGAAGATAGTCCGAATGGCCGAGCCCTGGGGCTGAAGCTCAACACTTCAGTACATAGGAATATAAATATAATGCTAATCTGAGGAAGGACATTGTCTTATACTCGCGCCCACGTGTCGAAAGCTCGGGCATTTTTTGGGCAAAAATAAATGACAAGGAAAAGTTAAGTAGCTGCCCAAGTGGTCAGGCCATCGAATTGTTGTAAATATCTCCAGGGAGAGAGGGAGGGTGTTTTGTGCTAGAGTGGCGGCTCTAGTGGTCACTGGGATGGTCCAGAGGTGGTCACTGGATGGTCCAGAGGTGGTCACTGGGATGGTCCAGAGGTGGTCACTGGGATGGTCCAGAGGTGATCTCTGGGATGGTCCAGAGGTGATCACTGGGATGGTCCAGAGGTAGTCACTGGGATGGTCCAGAGGTAGTCACTGGGATGGTCCAGAGGTGGTCATTGGGATGGTCCAGAGGTGGTCACTGGGATGGTCCAAGGCTGGTCACTGGATGGTCCAGAGGTGGTCACTGGGATGGTCCAGGGCAGGTCACTGGATGGTCCAGAGGTGGTCACTGTGATGGTCCAGGGCAGGTCACTGGATGGTCCAGGGCAGGTCACTGGATGGTCCAGAGGTGGTCACTGTGATGGTCCAAGGCTGGTCACTGGATGGTCCAGAGGTGGTCACTGTGATGGTCCAAGGCTGGTCACTGGATGGTCCAGAGGTGGTCACTGTGATGGTCCAAGGCTGGTCACTGGATGGTCCAGAGGTGGTCACTGTGATGGTCCAAGGCTGGTCACTGGATGGTCCAGAGGTGGTCACTGTGATGGTCCAGGGCAGGTCACTGGATGGTCCAGGGCAGGTCACTGGATGGTCCAAGGCTGGTCACTGGATGGTCCAGAGGTGGTCACTGGATGGTCCAGGGCAAGTCACTGGATGGTCCAGGGCAGGTCACTGGATGGTCCAAGGCTGGTCACTGGATGGTCCAGAGGTGGTCACTGGATGGTCCAGGGCAAGTCACTGGATGGTCCAGGGCAGGTCACTGGATGGTCCAGAGGTGGTCACTGTGATGGTCCAGGGCAGGTCACTGGATGGTCCAGAGGTGGTCACTGTGATGGTCCAGGGCAGGTCACTGGATGGTCCAGGGCAGGTCACTGGATGGTCCAAGGCTGGTCACTGGATGGTCCAGAGGTGGTCACTGGATGGTCCAGGGCAAGTCACTGGATGGTCCAGGGCAGGTCACTGGATGGTCCAGGGCAGGTCACTGTGATGGTCCAGGGCAAGTCACTGGATGGTCCAGGGCAGGTCACTGGATGGTCCAAGGCAAGTCACTGGATGGTCCAGGGCAAGTCACTGGATGGTCCAAGGCAAGTCACTGGATGGTCCAGGGCAAGTCACTGGATGGTCCAGGGCAGGTCACTGGATGGTCCAGGGCAGGTCACTGTGATGGTCCAGGGCAGGTCACTGGATGGTCCAAGGCAAGTCACTGGATGGTCCAGGGCAAGTCACTGGATGGTCCAGGGCAGGTCACTGGATGGTCCAGAGGTGGTCACTGTGATGGTCCAGGGCAGGTCACTGGATGGTCCAGGGCAGGTCACTGTGATGGTCCAGGGCAGGTCACTGGGATGGTCCAAGGCTGGTCACTGGATGGTCCAGGGCTGGTCACTGGATGGTCCAGGGCAGGTCACTGGATGGTCCAGGGCAGGTCACTGGATGGTCCAGGGCTGGTCACTGGATGGTCCAGGGCAGGTCACTGGATGGTCCAGGGCAGGTCACTGGATGGTCCAAGGCTGGTCACTGGATGGTCCAGGGCAGGTCACTGGATGGTCCAGGGCAGGTCACTGGATGGTCCAGGGCAGGTCACTGGATGGCCCAGGGCAGGTCACTGGGATGGTCCAGGGGGGGAGGTGGTAAATTATTTTTGTTTCTCAATCATGTTGTGGCAGCATTAAATATGGTTTAATTATGATGAAATGTTGTGTGTTCTGTTCTTTAACAACTTATAACACAATGAGAGGGTTATCTTGAGGTTATCTTGAGATGATTTCGGGGCTTTTAAGTGTCCCCGCGGCCCGGTCCTCGACCAGGCCTCCACCCCCAGGAAGCAGCCCGTGACAGCTGACTAACACCCAGGTACCTATTTTACTGCTAGGTAACAGGGGCATTCAGGGTGAAAGAAACTTTGCCCATTTGTTTCCGCCTCGTGCGGGAATCGAACCCGCGCCACAGAATTACGAGTCCTGCGCGCTATCCACCAGGCTACGAGGCCCCGCAAACCAATTAAACACAAATTTGCTCCATTCTAATAGACCGGCCTAAAAAAACACATAATTTTGAAAACTGATTATCATACCGTCTCATTATGTTACAAATCACATATAATCCAACACAAAATTTCAGCCAAATTTAACTACATTTAATGCCGCCGCCAGATAATTAAAATTTCTACAACATTTTTTTTTTACCTAATCACATACCATAATAGAAGTTGATTAGATGTTGATCAGATACTAAGATCATTCTGCTGCGTTCATCGATTTGCTCACCCTCTTGATTGAGCAATTCTCCTGATAATTTCACTCCGTTTGAAAATATATTTTTGAGTATTCTTTCATCTGTCTTATACTGTGAGCTCATGGTGGATTTTTAGTAGAGTTTTACGGGAAGGATTGTTTGCTGTTGCTGTTATCTTGAGGTTATCTTGAGATGATTTCGGGGCTTTTAGTGTCCCCGCGGCCCGGTCCTCGACCAGGCCTCCACCCCCAGGAAGCAGCCCGTGACAGCTGACTAACACCCAGGTACCTATTTTACTGCTAGGTAACAGGGGCATAGGGTGAAAGAAACTCTGCCCATTGTTTCTCGCCGGCGCCTGGGATCGAACCCAGGACCACAGGATCACAAGTCCAGCGTGCTGTCCGCTCGGCCGACCGGCTCCTCTGTTGTTGTTCTCTGTTGTCCCATTTGTCTAAATGCCTTCTGATATGGGTCTTGACTTCTCTATTCGTGTACACGTTGTTTATCAATACTTGAAGGTTCCTGTTCAATTCTGGATGTATGTTATGCCAGTCAGAACAATGTGTAGGAGTTCTGCGGATACATGAGTTGATCACAGATATAAGACCAGTGTGTCTTTCTCGCTCACAATCATCACTCACTTTCCCCGTCCGTTCCAATCCCAGTGTTGTAGAGTCGTAATGTTGTTGTTGTTGTGGAGTTGCTTTCTCCCGATGACTTCCCTCTCCTTGGCGCCATCTCCAACCTGCACCACCTTTGGCGCTCTCGTCAGCCACTATAATTAAATGTCTATACACGAAAACATTCTCCTACTTTCACTGCAGGTTAATCCTGACCCCTCAAACCGAACTGTCAGGCTGTGACTTTAGAAGCTTCTCCCTTCACTGGAGAAATACAGTGGCCCTATTCATAGGCTACCACTACCAATACTGCAATCACACTGACATTGTCTCGGTCCTGCACTCTTTACCTTCTGCAGCAAATCCTCGCTTGACCAGGGCTGTTCGCTCGATGTTAGTCGAGAGCTTCAGGCTTGCTTGTGAGAATAACAATTTCCCCACCCGTCTTCACGGAAGTTCTATTCAGTCTGGATGCAGAGAAAAGAGGTCCAAGAACCACTGTCATTCCGTGAGATGTGTTGGGGGTCATGAAGCAGGTCTCGCACTCCCTCACGCCACACTAACTCTTGCAGATGTAAACTTCTTTGCTTGAAATTGTTGCCTCGGTCATTGCTGTACCACGTGGGCCGTCTTGACTATTCTTTTCAAGTCACTAGCTTGACTTGGCTTCGTTTCATTGCATTAAATATTCATTGATTAAGGAATGCCTCTCAGAACGTCTACCGTTTTCAAGCTCTCAGGTTAAAGTGAGGCTCCAGGGGCCAATGAACGGCCTCGTACCTCACCCTGTGGGAGTTACGTAACCTCTGGTCACGATCTGATTGGCAGGACGATATAAAAAGTAAACCAATCAGGTTACACACGTACATGCCCCCCCCCCCCCTCTAGCCTGACCCCTTTTATGGTGGGCATGAAAATATTGCCTGAAGCGAAGTCATTTATCCGTCACCATGTTTCAAAACCCAGAGCCCGAGGCTACCCTTAGAAATTCACGTTCACAAAAATATCACAGCAAATGTAAATCCTATTTCCACCTAGCTTGAACTAAGCGTTAGCATGGTAACTTTTGGTAACTAGAAAAGATTGGTAACGATAAAAGTAACTTTGGTTACCAAGTTACTTTGGTAAATAAATTTTCTTACACGTTCATTAGAAAAGCTTGGTAACGATAGAAGTAACTTTGGTTACCAAGTTACTTTGGTAAATAAGTTCTCTTAAACGTTTATTAAGATGTATGTACCTTGCAAGGAGTAGGAGACGGTGTAACGACTGAGGCGCTCCCATTAGTGTTTTCACATATTTGTTTTAGATAAAGATATATACATCGATAGACGTTATTGATAGATAGATATACTGCGACAGGTACTGAAACAAAGATAGAGAGAACAAGAGAACAAGGCGAATGGGGAGAGTGTGTAGTCGACAAGAGAGAAGTGGGCCAGAGCGGCGCAGGTGCGGCCCCTCACCGCAAAAATAGCTATTCTGCTATTTCCACAGAACCCCAGCTTGTGCACAGGACCCGGACGGAAAATCTACGCGCATTATTTTCAAGTCATCGTGTACGCCAGACAATTGCTCACCACTCTCATATTGGCTGATTTAATGGAATGGGGGAGAGGCACAAAGGTAGCCTCGCAAAGGTATACTGGTCATCTGCTACAGGTAAAAGGTAATTACATCGCAGACAATGTATCGATGGCGAGACGAACACAAATTAATTTTCTTGTGATTGCATTGCCGCTCAGGGGAATATTCCGAGCCACAAATGTTTCAGAAATGCCCGCCATTCTTCCCTCCTTTTCCCCACCACGAATGTATCATCCCCTCTATTTTTCATTTTTCCCCTATATCATCCTGCCCCCCCAACCTCCTACTCCCCCATTGGAGGCCTCTGACGCTGGTGTGACCACTCAAACCACCATTAGAATTTAGAGGGGTTTGTTGACATGTAGGGGGGGAAACTGGAGAGCATGACAGGTCCGGAATTAGATTTTGTAATTTTTTTTATGAAAACAAAGTTTCCGAGTCATTTCTCAAGGAAAATGTGGCGATTAAAGGATCTGCTAACCCGAGACTCGGTGCTTAATTTTACGCATGAACGAGGCATCGATGGTACACTCCCTCTCCTTGATGTCTTCGTGAGAGGGAAGGGAGGGAATTATCAGGGGAAAGCGCCAAGCCATTACAACTATATTGCACTGGGAAGGGATCAGGATAAGGATTTGGGATGGGACGGGGGGAAAGGAATGGTCCCCAACCACTTGGACGGTCGGGGATTGAACGCCGACCTGCATGAAGCGAGATCGTCGCTCTACCATCCAGCACTTTCATCATCACACAAGTTTATACTAAATCCACCAACATTGGCGTGTGTATGAATGATCGCCCCGAATGCCCGGACAGATATAAGACTAGTGCAATAAACGCATTTATACGCAGAACCCTGACTCAGTATTCTGACTGGCGTAACATTCACAAGGCACTAGACAGGAACCTTCACGTTTTACTAATCAACGGGTACACGTATAGAGAAGTCAACACCCATATCAGAAGATATTTAGAAAAATGGTGTAACAGAGAACACCAACAGCAAACAATCCCTCTGGTAAAACTCTATTACAAATCCAGTAAGAGTTCGCAACACAAAACTGAAGAAAGAATCATTTAAAATATAATTTCAATTGGAGTGAAAGCGACAGTCGCAGACCGAAGATTGGAATTCATTATTTAATACAAAACATAAACAACTGCTGATTTAATAGTTAAGAACAACCACAATCAACGATACAATCCTCTCCATAAAGCAAACGTGGTATACCAGTTTACATGCAACAGTGAAGGATGTCACCTCCGGTCTGGTCATGCCAAATATATACATTGGCATGACCACCACAAAGCTTTCGAGAAGACTGACCTGCCATCTACAAGCTGGTGGCCCTAGAAACCATATGCAAAGTGTATATGAATTTCGGTAACAGTTGCTGTTCTTAATCCTTAGAGTAAGAAAATAGAAGCATAGAAATGTTAAACTATAACATCAAAAACGCCATCAATGCGGTCATATTTAACCAAATATGACAACAAAAATAATATATATATATATATATATATATATATATATATATATATATATATATATATATATATATATATATATATATATATACACTGCTAATTTATATACTGTTAAAAGTAATGCCTTGACTTTGTATGTGATTTGTGATTGAATAAGGAATGCAGGCGATGAGTCACAATAACGCGGCTAAATTATGTTGACCAGACCACACTCTAGAAGGTGAAGGGACGACGACGTTTCGGTCCGTCCTGGACCATTCTCAAGTCGATTGTGCAATGACTTCATTGCACAATGCACAATGATTGTGCCAGCACAATCGACTTGAGAATAAGGAATGTCATGGGGTCGGGGTCGCCCCCATGCTCCACTATAAGAAGGATTGTTTTATATTCCCACTCCCAGGGACTCCTCTGAAGTCTGAAATTGGGGTCTTGTTTTCTAAAGTTTTTTATGAGTTTATCAGCTGTTTCACTATTATATATTTTAATAGAGGAAGAGGGGGGGAGTGAAAGAGGGTTATCGGAGAGAGGAAAAAGAGAAGGGGGAGATAGTAGGGGGAAGGGGGGAGGAGGAGGAGGAAGGAGAGGGAGAAGAGACAGAAAGGGGAGATAGAAGGGGAAGAAAGAGAGGAAGGAAAGGGAGCGGGTAAAGAGGAGGCAATAAGTGTAGGCAATAATGGTAGGGGAGTGTCATTGTCTAACCGGTGTCACTCCAAATGAAATGCTTTAAGAATTACGGGTGAAAATAGATTTCCCAGCCATTGTGATTTTCATGAAGCCAAGTCTCAAATATTGATTGTGTTTCCCATAGAGTTGTTCAGCAGTTACAGTGCTTCGTACTAATCAATTTTCTGAGT
This sequence comes from Procambarus clarkii, assembly GCF_040958095.1. Lineage (NCBI taxonomy): Eukaryota > Metazoa > Arthropoda > Malacostraca > Decapoda > Cambaridae > Procambarus > Procambarus clarkii. The sequence goes on along the minus strand of NC_091200.1, from coordinate 2,275,009 downwards.
GGGTACGAGGCAGGAAAAGGAGGAGGAAATGAGAAAATCCGCTAGGGCTGTGTGGTGGGCTCGAACCTACGACCAAAGCATTGCCAGTCGCATACGCTTACACCAGCAATCAACAGCCAATTAATGCACAACTACATTCTACCCACTTCAAGACTCCGTACCAATATAGAAGCATCAAGAGGAAGTATGGGCTAATAGGCCCTTTGCAGTTACTTCCATTCTTATGCTCTCCATAAGAGAGCATAAGATTTGACCTCCGTCCCGACGGCACTTTGATGGTAATGTTGGGCACAGTTATTTCATCAAATCACCTCACTTTGTGGGGCCACGTGAGCAACACAAAATAGCCTCGGCTATCATCGTCTTTTTACGGTCACTGATTATATATATATATATATATATATATATATATATATATATATATATATATATATATATATATATATATATATATATATATATATATGTATATATATATATATATATTTATGATCGATGTTCCCTTCGGGAATCTTAATTTTAAGATGAATAGGAAAACCAGGGATATACTGAACATCTTGTATCAGAATCTTTACTTTAAAAAACATAACGTTTCGAATACTTCTCGTATTCATCATCAGATCTAAAAGAAAAAACAGAAATCACAATCAAATAGCTGGTAAACAAAGAACTCATACTGAATATAATTGCCTATCAAAGAAAGGAAAATGCTTAAAAAACAAAACACTTAAGCGCACTTAAAGTGATCAATACAATAAAACTTATTAACTGTCACATATATTAAAAACTAATTTAAAATCCATTAAACTACAAGATGAAATTTATAACTACTAAAACAAACCATTCCATTAAACTTACGTGAAGTGATCAGAAGTGAAACTTGATACCTAAACACATAGATACTAAACACTATAACAAATATTTATATAATGACTACAAATCTGCAAAAAATGTATGTAAAATACAAACAGAATAAACGACAATTATAAAGTACTAACCAAAATCTTATAAAAAACTCAAATATTAAATAAAATTAAATACCAAAAAATTTATTATATATCCTAAATAAAAGATTATATTAATGTACAATGTTAAGACTTGAAATAAGTAAGAAAGGGCAAAGACATGGTAAACTAAACAAAATTAAACTACCAAAATAAACTAAAAATCAAATTACAGGGCCTACTGTGCACTATACAGTGTACAATTGAACAGCTGAAAGGTTGCTATTTAACAGAGGCCGCAAGATATTGAGAATATCATTTTATCATTATTAGATAAATAATGTTTATTCTGTTTTGTTAATTAATGTTTTAAATAATAGTCGTTTATTCTGTTTGTATTTTACATACATTTTTTGCAGATTTGTAGTCATTATATAAATATTTGTTATAGTGTTTAGTATCTATGTGTTTAGGTATCAAGTTTCACTTCTGATCACTTCACGTAAGTTTAATGGAATGGTTTGTTTTAGTAGTTATAAATTTCATCTTGTAGTTTAATGGATTTTAAATTAGTTTTTAATATATGTGACAGTTAATAAGTTTTATTGTATTGATCACTTTAAGTGCGCTTAAGTGTTTTGTTTTTTAAGCATTTTCCTTTCTTTGATAGGCAATTATATTCAGTATGAGTTCTTTGTTTACCAGCTATTTGATTGTGATTTCTGTTTTTTCTTTTAGATCTGATGATGAATACGAGAAGTATTCGAAACGTTATGTTTTTTTAAGTAAAGATTCTGATACAAGATGTTCAGTATATCCTTGGTTTTCCTATTCATCTTAATATATATATATATATATATATATATATATATATATATATATATATATATATATATATATATATATATATATATATATATATATATATATATTTTTTTTTTTTTTTTTTTTTTTTTTTTAAAGTTTGTGAGGGTACCACCTCTGGTGCCAATGTGGGGACCCATAGCCTCGGAGAAGAAAATAAAAAGTATTCAGAGGAGACCTTGTGGTTTCTCACTGAACACTAATATTATCTTCTCCTACCACCCCCATTCTTTTGTATGTACACATATATATTTACTTTATTTGAACTTTGTTACAAAAAAGGAGTTACATATGGGTTACAAAGATGGTTGTCATAGGTTGTCGAGTTCCTCCAGCTCCTCAGATGGCAGGCAGGAACCCTGGATGCAGTGCGCATTTCCCCTCTGTATCGCCACACTGAGGCGCTGGAAAAGAAAGCTTGCAGCTCTCGGGTCCCTTGTTGTTTCAATGAGCCTAGAACCCAGTTCCTTCAAAAAACTGGTAGCACTTTTACCCCAGGCGCCGAGCGTCTCAGAAGCAATGGGGACAAAATTGTAGTGGTGATCCAGTTCTCTATACTTACGGGATTTGGCTGCTTCCCTGTGGGTGGCAGCGCCACCTGGTTGTGCAACACTGAGGTTAATGTAGGTGTTAGCCAGGGTTGATACGCACGTGTAGTCCCATACCAACTGCTTGCCATTCTTCCAGGGGTTCACTGTGATACCATCCGGGCGACCAATAAGAGCATCAGAGTTACGGGGCGTTAGGTAACGGGGCTCTCTTTCAGCTGGGCATCCAGCTGTGGTGAGGCTCCTCTTGATGATGTCGTTAACTTCACTGTGCCTCGAGTGCCATCCCCCTGTGCTTTGGCAGAGTAGGCCATGGTGACCGTACCTGTCAGCCACCACCTCGCCGCAAATACACCTATACAAATACAAATATATATAAATATATATATATAAACCCCTTAAAAATTTTAACCCAGGCCACAGGTCTCCCAACTCTCAGTATGAGGCTATGGCCGAGCTGCCTGAGGAAGTCAGTATGAACTAGGGAGGTATCCAGCCCCACATTTATTTTTGTGCATTGCGAGAGAGATAAGTGGAGTCTGCACTGGACGCAATAGCTCATTGTGAAGAATTGTTGGCGCCCCGCTGAGGAAGATGACGCCCTGTAAGGACCCAAGGCCAGCCGAGTGAGAAATTGTTGGTTGCGGAGGTTCATCAGTTGAACTCCCGCACTCGACCCCCACCTCACTCTGGGGACACTGTGAGAAGAGTCCTTCGGGGGGTCTCTCTCTCTCTTGCTCATATGGGGTCATGACCATTATCCGGGGGTGTCCTTGCTTGCATAGGTCACTCATTCTTGGCGCTAAAATTGCCCTGTCATGTTGTGGGTGACCTCACAGGCTTTCTCCTGGCTCTCTCATTATTCTGTGACATTTTCTTGGGGATCTCTCTTCTCTCTGACTCTTGCACCAGTCCATAAATTCTGCTACAATTCTAGACAATCGGGTATAGAGATACGTCCCGCAAATACTATACCAAAGTTTGTGGCCCTCACTGGCATGAGACAGCCGCAAACGTTATATGTTTTTATCCACTAAAACTTTCTTCTACTATCGGGCTGCCACATTAATGTTTCTCCCTTCGCTGTAGGAACAGGGACTCTACTATTGACTCAGGCTACCACTAATGTTGTCACTGCAGTCATAATATCACAGTAGTGTCATAACTTCACAGGCCTGGCACTGTTCTCCTTACCTTGCATAACTGATCTTCCTCGACCGGGACTATTCACTTGATGTTTAAGAACCTCGGGGTTGTTAATGAGAACAACAGTACCTCACCACTGATGAAGAACACGCACACAGATTGATTGAAGTAGATTAAGCCACCCAAAAGGTGTCACGGGCATGACTACCTTACCACTCTTATCAATCCGAGTTCATTACAGCCTGGATGTTGTCAAAAGATGTTCCCAGAGCACTAGCATTCCTCAGATCGTGGCTGGACCCATCGACCAGCAGACCTCTCCTAGCTCCTCACTAACTCATGGAAATCCAGATCTTCGTCACTTGAAGATCCTACCTCCGCCGTTCTCAATGCAATGCCGATCCCTAGGCTCTGCTCTTTCAGTCTGCCTCGTCGTATGACGTTAAATCTTCATCAATAATGGAACGCCATTCAGTACATCCGCCTTCATCAAGGTACACTGAGGTCTCAATAGCTAATGACTGCCTGGCAGCTCCCCCTCGGGAGTCACGCTCCGATTGGCGGGCCAATTCAAAAACTTAGCCAATTACATCACACAACCACATCCGAATGGGCTGGCTCTGCTCTTGTGGGCAAGGAAATATTGCCCGAAGCTACAATATAACCCGTCACTATGTTTGAAATATCACCGAGCTACTGTAGTTCACAAATATAAAAATAACACAGTAAAATGATATCCAAACTCGGTCTAAATTGAACTAAAAGTTAGCCTAGGCCGTCTGACATGTTTATAAAGGTGTATATGTGAACTGAAAGCAGGAAGAGATGCGGTACGACAACGGTACACTTACAGGTGCCTTAAGGGTCTAGCTAGGCTACTGAGTGGTGAAAGGGGAGTAGGGACGAGGGTGGGGATCAAAGAGGAGGTTAGGCTGAGGGAGTCAAGGGGGAGTTGGGATGAGGTGTTCATCCCAAGGGTGAGATGGGATGAAATGAAGTGGCCTTCCGAACGTTTTTTGATTACTTCAATGACCCGGTTCCAACGTTTTAATCATATTACACATTTAAAAGCGTATTTTACATCTCTGTGATTCGTTTGTGTTTAGTTTCCATATATATCTTCCCCTCGTTCTTCTGTTCTTAGCTCTGAACAATGCTGCTGTGTCTACTTTGTCAATTACCATTTAAATCCATTACTGATTCCACATCTCCTTCAGTGTAGTGTAATGTGAATGTGTGTGTGTGTGTGTGTGTGTGTGTGTGTGTGTGTGTGTGTGTATGTGTGTGTGTGTGTGTGTGTGTGTGTGTGTGTGTGTGTGTGTGTGTGTGTGTATGTGTGTGTGTGTGTGTGTGTGTGTGTGTGTGTGTGTTTGTGTGTGTGTGTGTGTGTGTGTGTGTGTGTGTGTATGTGTGTGTGTGTGTGTGTGTGTGTGTGTGTGTGTGTGTGTGTGTGTGTGTATGTGTGTGTGTGTGTGTGTGTGTGTGTGTGTGTGTGTGTGTGTGTGTGTGTGTGTGTGTATGTGTGTGTCTGTGTGTGTACTCACCTATTTGTGCTTGCGGGGGTTGAGCTCTGGCTCTTTGGTCCCGCCTCTTAACCGTCAATCAACAGGTGTACAGGTTCCTGAGCCTATTGGGCTCTATCATATCTACACTTGAAACTGTGTATGGAGTCAGCCTCCACCACATTACTTCCTAATGCATTCCATTTGTCAACCACTCTGACACTAAAAAAGTTTTTTCTAATATCTCTATGGCTCAATTGGGCACTCAGTTTCCACCTGTGTCCCCTAGTGCGTATTCCCCTTGTGTTAAATAGCCTGTCTTTATCAACCCTGTCGATTCCCTTGAGAATCTTGAATGTGATGATCATGTCCCCCCCTAACTCTTCTGTCTTCCAACGAAGTGAGGTTTAATTCCCGTAGTCTCTCCTCGTAGCTCATACTTCTCAGCTCGGGTACTAGTCTGGTGGCAAACCTTTGAACCTTTTCCAGTTTAGTCTTATGCTTGACTAGATATGGACTCCATGCTGGAGCCGCATACTCCAGGATTGGTCTGACATATGTGGTATATAACGTTCTGAAAGATTCCTTACACAAGTTTCTAAAGGTCGTTCTTATGTTAGCCAACCTGGCATATGCCGCTGATGTTATCCTCGTGATATGAGCTTCAGAGGACAGGTCTGGTGTGATATCAACCTCCAGGTCTTTCTCTCTCTTTGACTCTTGAAGTATTTCATCTTCCAAATGATACCTTGTATCTGGTCTCCTGCTGTGTGTGTGTGTGTGTGTGTGTGTGTGTGTGTGTGTGTGTGTGTGTGTGTGTGTGTGTGTGTGTGTGTGCGTATGTGCGTGTGCGTGAGTGCGTGTGTGTGTGAATAAAATATCCCAAAAGAGGTACTGGATTTTAGTGAAGTTTCCCAAGCGAGTTGATTAAAGTTTGGAGAAATTAAATGTTAGATCGGAATTCAGAGCCAAAGTTTTTATCGCGCCGTAGCTAAAATGAATTTAATCCTGCATATTACACCTTAATTTATGGAGCGTTGTGATATAAATGGTTAAATGTCATAATGAAAGTGAGGTCAACTATTTATTGAGGTTAACAAAGGTTAACATGAAGAGCCAATCGTTAACATTACAAGCGCATATATAATACATGGGATAAATTACATAATTACAAAATCATAAGAGAAGTATAGAAGGACACTGAGACTGGATATTAAACCTTGCAAGTGGTCTAGTCAAGATTGCAACGATTTTTCACTATTTTTCTATAATGTTAAAATCTTAGAACAGCCGAATTAAATGTAATAATTTCTCCAAAATCACTAAAAATGTAAAAGTTTGAATCATTTTTTATTCTTTAATTTTATAATATAAATACGAACCACTGCAGATTTTTCATTTTTCACACAAGTGGGCACATGGACTGATGACTCCTGTTAGCAGGCTGAGAACGTCCCCCTTTCCCATAGCTGGTGGTATAAGCCTTATACCCACTAGTTTTCCCCTAAACACGAACCGCCACCCGGTTAACAACCAGGTACCCAGTTACTGCTGGGTGTATAGAGGTGAACAGTTAAGGATTGGTGCCTAGACAATCCTTCCCGGCTCAGGACTCCTGTCTAATGCTAAATCGCTTGCTCTTCGAATGTGTTAAACGTCTTCCAAGTGCTTCGAGACATCTTTACGATGTACTATCTCTTAACCAGGTCTAGAGGATTGGTGGTCTGGTCAACCAGACCACCCTAAGGCTGTTAGACCAACCCGTCCTCTTAAAAATAACGTCACTTTTGGCTCGTATGCGCGCTATGGCCAAATTTGGACGTAATTTGAAATTAAATCGACTCACAAAAGGGACGTTCTGTTCCGTTTTCTATTTGAGTCGTCCGGCGTACGCGCAGAGGTTATGAGAGGACACTTTAAATTAACGTTTTTCATAACGTTTTGAAACTTTATGAGAATTTCCTGCCCACCTAACCTATCAGAGGACCCTTAACTTACTGTTGTTGAAAAAAAAATCCAAAATTTATTTTAATTTTTTTTTCATTTTCAAATTACGTCCAAATTCGGCCATACGGGGAAACGGCCAAAAGCGACGTTCTTTTTAAGAGGACAGGTCGGATATGAAATACAGCCCAGTTAAGCAACAATTCTTATCTTGAAAATTTGCTATCAGTGAGACTGAATCCAGACGGTTGAATGGTCTTACCTCTTCTCCGGGAGGAGGTCAGAGCTGCGGTCTACCTGTCCAAGTTGGTGGGCTGCCAGAGCAAGTAAACTGTTGGTGTCAGTAGGAAACAGCGCAGAAGTATATTGTATATTGGCACAAGTGTAACCCTTCCTCAACCATCTGCCCAGCCCACAATCTGGAACGGTAGTGTGAGATTCAATAGCAACTCTCTAAATTGTGTTGAGTGGCGCGGTCCCCCCGAGGAAGGGGAAGCATGAGCGGTCGCTCGTCAAAGCGGGAAAATACTTTTCCTGTACATGATGCAAGGATTTACGAAGTCAGAAGCCATATAGTGGCATTGCTGCCACTGATGCAACCGTTGTATTTCACAACAAACACATTGCAAGCTCTGATGTTGCATTATAACAACAACAACAACAATACATTGTAACACACACGCAACCTCAGTATCAAACCCTCCACAACCATAGACCAACACTACCACAACCATAGATCACCACCACCACAACCATAGATCAACACCATCACCACCACAACCATAGACCACCACCACCACAACCATAGACCACCACAACCATAGACCACCACCACCACAACCATTGACCACCACCACCACCACAACCATAGACCACCACAACCATAGACCACCACCACCACAACCATAGACCACCACCACCACAACCATAGACCACCACCACCACAACCATAGACCACCACAACCATAGACCACCACAACCATAGACCACCACCACCACAACCATTGACCACCACCACCACCACAACCCCCACCATTGAGGTCACCACTTATGGTACTCCTCGCTACGCTTTCATTTGATGTAAGTACATGACTAATATTGATTATGTCCCTCATTGAGCAATTAGCACGCTGTGTGTCATGTACGGGAAGTCAGTGTGTGCGCCTCTGTTTGTCTCCCTGGAGATGTGACGATCAAGTATCAGGGTTTTGGAATCTCAAATACCGTTTAGTTTTCATTACATATAGTCTACGAAGAATTATTTAATATTTGCAGCCGGCACTCACAACCATCCCTCACAGCTGTGAGGGTCTGGAATATCAAACACCGAGACTTACATTAGATTAGTGAAAGACTTTTAAAAGTCTTTTTAAAGACTAGTTTTCGCATCAAATTTCATCACAGTAATTAATTATATTCTCAACTTAACCTCTCCAGTCTCAAGTGTACTGTCCGTATGCAAATGAGGAATAATTCTACTGTCTTGAGCTAACTACTGAATCAGGGCCTCCTCAGAAGACCAGGCTTCTACGATCAGGAAGGCCCACGACGTCCACATTCTGGTGTATCGTTTAGTAAAGCACATCAGCTTTCTGATTTCCTCTAAGAATCCATTGGAAATAATATCATAAGTAGAAAAAAAAATTATGTTTATTAGTGTAAGAAATGAATGTTGTAGTATACGATACATTGGGAAGCTTGAGAGAGTTGTACATGTATCTCAAGGCATTGTTAATGTAGTTTTATGGGAGAGGCCGGAGGCCCCCATACGCACACGGATTGAAGTAAATTTTTACGCCATCCTCGGACCATTCCGCTGAATTGTTGAATATTGTTGACCAGACCACACACTAGAAGGTGAAGGGACGACGACGTTTCGGTCCGTCCTGGACCATTCTCAAGTCGATTGTGAATGGTCTGGCCAACATACTTTAGCCACGTTATTGTGACTCATCGCTTGTTGAATATTGTTCGTCATACGCAAATAAAGTTTCCAGTAACAAATCCTTCATACTGTATTGACTCCCCCAGTTACCGTCCCCAGCAAAGTTTCTTGCCTTAAGCTTATCTCAACACCCCCCCCCCCCCAGACTCCCCCACTCCCCTATTGACGCAATATTTATCGCGTCGCAATTCAGCCCGAACTGGTTAAGCTGATTAATTAATTTCGCCTCAAGGCCGGTGAACTGACGACTCTGTGGCGCACCCGGAGCAAGTGAGAGATTATTACATATTCATGAGGAAATATTAATGGCGTAGAATATACGCACCAGACGCCGCGGGACTGTCCAATGGTGCGGAGGGAGAGTGAGGGAGAAAAGGAAGGTTTGGGTATAACGCAGCTACCCGGCAACAAACGAACAAATCCACAAGAACCGTGACGAGGATTCGAACCTGCGTCCGGAAGCATCCCAGACACTGTCTTAATCGACTGAGCAACCCGTCCTTCTGACTAACAGGTCGCATTTTGTACGTAGCTGTAACTCACGTTACGAATGCATCCTGCTATAATCTCTAAGCTCAGTTTTGATTTACATCTCCTTAAATTGTCGTTGTTACATTTACGCTTCGTTAGCCTGTCGTTGACGCGTCATAACCCAATCAGCACTAACGGCGCTTTTACGGACGTTGTCGTGACCAGTCGTATTGTCGTGCCGGCCTTACCGCCACAGCCAGTCATCTCTGCACGTTAACGACTCCAGCATCATCGCGTTGGTACTCGCTATCCTCGTTATCTTGTCCTTCGTTGGTCGGTCTCTGTTGCTGGTAATTCATGTCGCTTTTGTGGCGACTATTAATGTTCAGTCGGAGGGAATATTTGATTACGACTATTTCAAATTGGTAATTAGGTAAGGTGATTATGAGAAGAAAGCACTTGAGTAATGATCTTAAAAGTTTAAGTAGCAGGGGCCAGATTCACGAAAGCACTTACGCAAGCACTTACGAACGTGTACATCTTTCCTCAACCTTTGACGGCTTTGGTTACATTTATTAAACAGTTTACAAGCATGAAAACTTCCCATTCAACTGTTGTTATTAATATAAACAGCCTCCTGGTGCTTCGGAGCTCATTAACTGTTTAATAATTGTAAACAATGCCGCCAAAGATTGAGAAAAGATGTACAAGTTCGTAAGTGTTTGCCTAATTAGGCAAACACTTTCGTGAATTTGGCCCCAGGAGGTGTAGCTCGGAGCGTCGCTCGAGACGTCCCACCTGCATTATGGATCTGATAATCTTTCAAATGCAAAAAAATATAAGAATGAATATAGAATATTGCAATAAATTCTTCACAAAATCCTGAATTCATTATTTAGGTTGTTCATGATGTTGCAGTGTGACGGCCCAGAGGTGTAGTGAGTGGCGGGTTATTGGTCGTTCTTACATGTATGAATTCTTGTGGGTGTTAATGGGTACTGTGCCATTGGACGTGGGGTTGTAACAAGGCAATGGCTGGAGGATTTACTACAGCCATCACAGCTATCACGAGAGACTAATCCCATGGCACAGTCGCTAATCCAAGTGACTAATCCCTCTGTCTCTCTGTCTCTCTCTCTCTCTCTCTCTCTCTCTCTCTCTCTCTCTCTCTCTCTCTCTCTCTCTCTCTCTCTCTCTCTCTCTCTCTCTCTCTCTCTCTCTCTCTCATAAGTTTAAACACTCTTTACCTTAACTTATAGTTATTAACAGTGCTGACCATTGCTGTTGTGCGCCTCGTCGACGATGATGATGAATATGATGAAGATTAAGCCACCCAAGAGGTGGCACGGGCATGAATAGCCCGTAAAAAAAAAGCCCTCGCCGACACACCCATCCCAGCTTTATAGTCAAAATCCTTATCCATGTCTTCTCAGCCATCACTCCTAACCACAGCCACGAGACGTCATTAACGGGCGGGCGTCACTGCACGAATAGCCACCATCATCACCACAATCAATCTCGCTATTCTTGCAGACGTCATCCCCACAGCTTCCAACACAAGGTGATCATGGCCACCATTTGCCCCGGTGTTCACCACTGGTAAGGTGGCGTGAGCCCCTAGTAACGGGTGCTCCACACAGCGGTATTAGTAACGAAGGGAGTGAGATGAGTAGGTTTTGAGAGGGCTCTGTGGTTGGTTGGTGCTGTCTCTGGTGGGCTGGTGCTGTCTCTGGTGGGCTGGTGCTGTCTCTGGTGGGCTGGTGCTGTCTCTGGTGGGCTGGTGCTGTCTCTGGTTGGTTGGTGCTGTCTCTGGTGGGCTGGTGCTGTCTCTGGTGGGCTGGTGCTGTCTCTGGTGGGCTGGTGCTGTCTCTGGTGGGCTGGTGCTGTCTCTGGTGGGTTGGTGCTGTCTCTGGTGGGCTGGTGCTGTCTCTGGTGGGCTGGTGCTGTCTCTGGTGGGTTGGTACTGTCTCTGGTGGGCTGGTGCTGTCTCTGGTGGGCTGGTGCTGTCTCTGGTGGGCTGGTGCTGTCTCTGGTGGGTTGGTACTGTCTCTGGTGGGCTGGTGCTGTCTCTGGTGGGTTGGTACTGTCTCTGGTGGGCTGGTGCTGTCTCTGGTGGGCTGGTGCTGTCTCTGGTGGACTGGTACTGTCTCTGGTGGGCTGGTGCTGTCTCTGGTGGGCTGGTGCTGTCTCTGGTGGGCTGGTGCTGTCTCTGGTGGGCTGGTGCTGTCTCTGGTGGGCTGGTGCTGTCTCTGGTGGACTGGTACTGTCTCTGGTGGGCTGGTGCTGTCTCTGGTGGGCTGGTGCTGTCTCTGGTGGGCTGGTGCTGTCTCTGGTGGGCCGGTGCTGTCTCTGGTGGGCTGGTGCTGTCTCTAGTGGACTGGTGCTGTCTCTGGTGGGCTGGTGCTGTCTCTGGTGGGCTGGTGCTGTCTCTGGTGGGCTGGTGCTGTCTCTGGTGGGCTGGTGCTGTCTCTGGTGGGTTGGTACTGTCTCTGGTGGGCTGGTGCTGTCTCTGGTGGGTTGGTACTGTCTCTGGTGGGCTGGTGCTGTCTCTGGTGGGTTGGTGCTGTCTCTGGTGGGCTGGTGCTGTCTCTGGTGGGCTGGTGCTGTCTCTGGTGGGCTGGTGCTGTCTCTGATGCGTTTGTCTGTCCCTCTCCCTCCCTCCTCTGTCCCTCCCTTCCTTCCTGTGAGCAGCCATTAAAGGGAAGGACACCACCCCACACATCTAGGCCCGGTCCGACCCCTGTAATGGTACATTCCTGTAAAGGAAGAGCGAGACTCGTACTTTTCTTCGTTTCCGGGCTAGCGACAGCTCCTCTTCCGTTGTAGCAGCTGAAGGCGCTCAACGCCTTCTGCGTCCTGCCGCCCTCCTCGGCCACGACAGCGGCGCAGGATGCAATTCTAGAGGAAAGTCTTGCTGGGAACGCTACGATGCACAGAGGCAGTGAGCCATGCTTGTGCAGGGAAGCTTCCAACACCAACGTAATGGAACACAAAACACAGCAATATTCGGGCAGAATGTTTGGTGTATTTGTTCAGTTTCTTGGTCGAATATATGTTTTCGTCCTGTTTATTTGTTTCTATTTCTCTCTAGGTCACCAGTCTAGTCATAAGGCTGTTAAACACTGTCTATGACAACAAGGTGAGGTTATAGGCTAGTCTTAGTCTACGCATGACAACGTGACATGATACATACATGACTACATGTAATGTGTCATGCATGACAGCGTGTCATGACACATACATTCCTACATGTAATGTGTCACGCATGATAGCGTGTCATGTTCCTTGTTCCCGGTTGAACACATGAACAGAAGATTCGCACGAAGGAGCGATGAATGCATCTTGGTATTCAACTAACTGTGCTCACCTTTTGTGTTTGTGAGGGGTGAGCTATGGCTCTTGGGTCCAGCCTCGCAATCTTTGAATAACTGGCGATTAGGTTCTAGAATCTCTTGGTCTTTACAATATTTACATGTAAAGCTGTGTGTGGTGCAGTCTACCTTCTCGCCGGATTCCATTTGATGACAATACTGACACTGAAAACTTTATATCTAATGTGTCTGTGGTATATTTGGATATTTAATTTTCATTTGTTTGCTCCTTATACTGTTCATGGTATATTCATTGGGCTTTTCTGGCTTGTATATTCCCTTGGGTATTTTTTGTGGTTATTATATCTCTCCTATTTTTTCCTCTTTTCCAGTGGCGTGAGGCTTAATTAGTCTCTCGTTACTGATATCTCTCAGGTCTAAGACATGCTTCTCAACTTTTTTCCATTTTCCTATTGTGTTTAACGAGATGATGACTCATATTCCGGAGTTGGTCTGACATAATGGGTATGCGAAATTCTAAACGTCTCGTTGTTCAGATTAGTAAAACAGTGTTGACCAGACCACACACTAGAAGGTGAAGGGACGACGACGTTTCGGTCCGTCCTGGACCTTTCTCACAATCGACTTGAGAATGGTCCAGGACGGACCGAAACATCGTCATATCTTCACCTTCTAGGGTTTGGTCTGGTCAACATACTTCAACCTCGTTATTGTGACTCCTCGCCTGCATAGTAAAACAGTGGTTACATCAGCTAAGCTTCCGTATGCTGCTGAAGACACTGATGTGGGCGTCTGGCGACAGATTGCAGTCATTATCCCGCCAAGTAATTATCAAAAGAAGGCAAGAACGCGTCAAGTCTGAAAAACTCCGTTGAACAGATTGAAGTTGACAATCTATCCTCCACAATGTAATAAAGTATTTAGCATATGTAATGTGGCATTGATATTGAATTTTAAAGTGATTATGTGAAATACGCATTTGCCTTGGTTGAACTCCAGCAGCTACCACTCTGATCAACGCTGCGGTGCGCACTAGTCTCCCTCTGAGCTCTCGCAGTATTCTCCTCTTCTGACTCTCCTAATCACCTTTTTGTCGTTGGTAAACAGGTAATGTTTACGTTTAGAGACAAGACACATTTTCCTAAATGCTGTAAGAGTAGTCTGTTTGTGCGTTTCTTCAGACCGACTGCTGCGGGTGACAATGAAACTGGTTTGTAATACAGAGCTTGGATGATGATCCCCCGTAATCACCTAGTTGTGATTGCGGGGGATGAGCTCTGCCCGCCTCTCAACTGTCAATCTTATTTTTTTTCACATACACACCCACACCGGGTAAAAGTGCTGCCAGTTTTTTGAAGGAGCTGAGGGTCCAAGCTAATTGAAACAACTAGGGACCCTAGAGCCGCCAGTTTTCTCTTTCAGCGCCTTAGTGTGGCGATCCCCTATCCCTAGAACTACGAATCCCGATCGCTGACCACTCAGCCACAGGCCCTCTATGTGTGTGTGTGTGTGTGTGTGTGTGTGTGTGTGTGTGTGTGTGTGTGTGTGTGTGTGTGTGTGTGTGTGTGTGTGTGTGTGTGTACTCACCTATTTGTGCTTGAGGGGATTGAGCTCTGGCTCTTTGGTCTCGCCTCTCAACTGTCAATCATCAGGTGTACAGGTTCTTGAGCCTATTGGGCTCTATAATATATACACATGAAACTGTGTATGGAGTCAGCCTCCACCACATCACTCCCTAATGCATTCCATTTGTTAACCACTCTGACACTAAAAAAGTTCTTTCTAATATCTCTGTGGCTCATTTTGGCACTCAGTTTCCACCTGTGTCCCCTAGTGCGTGTGCCCCTTGTGTTAAATAGCATGTCCTTATCTACCCTATCAATTCCTTTGAGAATCCTGTATGTGGTGATCATGTCCTCCCTAACTCTTCTGTCTTCCAGCGATGTGAGGTTCAACTCCCGTAGTCTCTCCTCGTAGCTCATACCTCTCAGCTCGGGTACTAGTCTGGTGGCAAACCTTTGAACCTTCTCCAGTTTAGTCTTATGCTTGACTAGATATGTACTCCATGCTGGAGCTGCATACTCCAGGATTGGTCTAATATATGTGGTATACAAAGTTCTGAATGATTCCTTACACAAGTTTCTAAATGCTGTTCGTATGTTGGCCAACCTGGCATATGCCGCTAATGTTATCCTCTTGATATGGGCTTCAGGGGACAGGTCTGGCGTGATATTAACCCCAAGTCTTTCTCTCTCTCTCTCTGACTCTTGGAGAATTTAATCTCCCAAATGATACCTTGTATCTGGTCTCCTGCTTCCTACACCTATCTTCATTACATTACATTTGCTTGAATTAAACTTCAACAACCATTTGTTCGACCATTCCTTCAGTTTGTCTAGGTCTTCTTGAAACCTTAAGCAATCCTCCTCTGTCTTAATCCTTCTCATAATTTTGGCGTCGTCAGCAAACATTGAGAGGAATGAGTCTATATCCTCCGGGAGATCGTTTACGTATATCAGAAACAGGATAGGTCCGAGTACAGAGCCCTGTTGGACTCCACTGGTGACTTCCCGCCATTCTGAGGTCTCACCCCTCACTGTAACTCTCTGCTTCCTATTGCTTAGGTACTCCCTTATCCACTGGAGCGCCCTACCAGTTACTCCTGCCTGTCTCTCTAGCTTACGTACCAGCCTTTTATGGGGTACTGTGTCAAAGGCTTTCCGACAGTCCAAGAAAATGCAGTCCGCCCAGCCCTCTCTTTCTTGCTTAATCTGTGTCACCTGATCGTAGAATTCTATTAAGCCAGTAAGGCAAGAATTTACCCTCCCTGAACCCATGTTGGCGATTTGTCACGAAGTCTCTTCTCTCCAGATGTGTTACCAGGATTTTTTCTCACAATCTTCTTCATCACCTTGCATGGTATTCAAGTCAAGGACACTGGCCTGTAGTTCAGTGCCTCTTGTCTGTTACCCTTTTTGTATAATGGGACCATATTAGCCATCTTCCATACCGTCTTCCATATGTGTGTGTGTGTGTATGTGTTGGTGTGAGATAAGAGAGAGAAAGAGAGAGAAAGAGAGAGAGAGAGAGAGAGAGAGAGAGAGAGAGAGAGAGAGAGAGAGAGAGAGAGAGAGAGAGAGAGAGAGAGAGAGAGAGAGAGAACAAGGGCACCATAACTACGCTAGTAGTGACTGACCCATGATCCTGCAGAAGCAGTGGAGAGACGCTCCAGGTAGCGGGCAACCTCGCCGAGTGCCCTGATGGGACGCCCGCACCTCACCAGCGCCAGCAAGCGAAGTAATGAAAATACTCTACGGGGTGAGAACTGCCTTAAGATACCGTGAGGGAAGAGGAAAGAACAGGAGATAGAGAAGAGAGAGAGAGAGAAGAGAGAGAGAGGGAAGGAACAGGACAGAAGGGCAGGTGGAAAGCAAATGGGAGAAAGGGACTTTCGAAAATTTAATAGGAAGGGACCGGCCGTGGAGGAGAATACCCATCCCATAACCGCGGGTACCATGCAGGTAGATGAGGACAAGACTTGTGAGGGACCAGGCAGGGAGAGATAGTACCAGGCAATTCAATTACTTTCTTTATTATGCACCCCATACCCATCCCGTGGGCGGTGGTGTAAAGGGTTACAGAGACACATAATCGGTTCAGGAACTGAACCCTCTAGTTCGTTTAGCTAAGCAAATAACAATCTTTTGACGCTAGTCACACAATTACTAATGTTATATATACATGTACACATACTCATACATACATGTACACATATATACATATACATATATACATACACATACATATACATATATACATACATATACATATATACCAGGCAGAGAAAGATAGTGCCAGGCAGAAACAGTGAGAGAGGCCAACAAGGAGAGACAAGGTCACACAAAAAAGAGGACAGAAAATGAAACATATCTACAGGCAACGAAAGGACAGTGAGAAAAGAGGAGAGGAGAGGAGAGGAGAGGAGAGGAGAGGAGAGGAGAGGAGAGGAGAGGAGAGGAGACCATTTGGATATCGAAGGCTAGGCAGAGAAAGAGAGAGAGCTAGGATGACAAAGAGCCAGGCAGAGAAACGGATAAACAAAGGACCGGAAAAAAATAGAGTGCCAATTAGAAAGAAAGTGGATAGGTTGACCTTGAGAAGACTCGTGTTTACATGTCCAACATGGGACTGAATAATGAGATTGGAAGACCTCAAGGGAGAACTAAGCAGGGCGTCTAAGCAAGTAAACAAACACGAACAAGGAGATCGTCAAAGTAGAGGTGCGTAGGGTGTTCCTGCTGTGCAGAGATGTGCTGCCAGTCAGTAGGGTGTTCCTGCTGTGCAGAGATGTGCTGCCAGTCAGTAGGGTGTTCCTGCTGTGCAGAGATGTGCTGCCAGTCAGTAGGGTGTTCCTGTTGTGCAGAGATGTGCTGCCAGTCAGTAGGGTGTTCCTGCTGTGCAGAGATGTGCTGCCAGTCAGTAGGGTGTTCCTGCTGTGCAGAGATGTGCTGCCAGTCAGTAGGGTGTTCCTGCTGTGCAGAGATGTGCTGCCAGTCAGTAGGGTGTTCCTGCTGTGCAGATATGTGCTGCCAGTCAGTAGGGTGTTCCTGTTGTGCAGAGATGTGCTGCCAGTCAGTAGGGTGTTCCTGCTGTGCAGAGATGTGCTGCCAGTCAGTAGGGTGTTCCTGCTGTGCAGAGATGTGCTGCCAGTCAGTAGGGTGTTCCTGCTGTGCAGAGATGTGCTGCCAGTCAGTAGGGTGTTCCTGCTGTGCAGAGATGTGCTGGCAGTCAATAAGGTCTTCCTGTTGAACAGAGATGTGTTATTGGCAGTCCAGCCAATACCAGTAAAGAGCCGTGTTGGGGCATCATGCAGGAAGGAACTGTGGGACTGGAGCCCGTGCTCAAGGCGTCTTGCAGGAAGGGTCCGCGTCTGAGCCAAGCAACAGCAGCAGACGGAGGCGGCCAACTTGCCAATTTCCCCCGTGGTACTTGGAGTCGTTGAGGGGATGACGTGCAATCCCGGTTTCCATGTCCGGGGACTCGCCCTTCCTCTCGGGGAGCTGCAGCCCGCCTCCTGCCTGACGCATCACTCACCTCTCCTGTCACACCCGCTACTCTCAATCACCACCACCACCACCACTACCACCACCACACACCACAACCATCACCACCACCACCACCCACTCCACCACACACACCACCACCACACACACCACCACCCCACACACCACACCCACCACCACCACACACACCACCACCCCCACACACACCACCACCCCACACACCACACCCTCCAGCACCACCACCTCACACACCGCACCCACTATCTACACCACCACCACCACCACCACCACCCCCATCACCATCACACACACCACACCACCACGACTATCACCAAACCACTCTTTCAAGACAATCTATACAGCCTATGTTACACCAATACCAGAATACACAGCACCTTTCTGGAATCTGCATCTTGCAAAACACAAAAAACGCGGAAAGTGCAGAGGTTTGCAACAAGATTAGTGCGAGAACTAAGAGGGTTTAGCTACGAGGATAGGTTAAGCGAACAAAATCCCACTATTCTAGATTCGAGACAAAAATAGGGAATATGATCACAACATAAAAGATACTGAGGAGGCAATCGACAAAGTAGGAGAAGATGACCATGCACTGGGGGTTAATTAGTAGAATGGACTGAAAGAAGAAATTAAAAGCCGCCATCATCCACAACTTTAAGGCCAGATTCGACAAGGAATTCGAAGGTCAGAATAATTCAAACTAGATTTCAGTCAAACGTAGTTACTGATAAGTAAGTACAACATCCACTACCTCCTCCGCGATACCCACCACCAGAACCATCACCACCACATCCACCACCATCACCAGAACCATCACCACCATCACCACACTCACCACACCACCCCCCGCTATTTTTCTAGACAATATGAACCAGAACAAGATAAGCTGTATACAATACTTCTGCCACACACATATAATACAACACCTTCAGTATATATAAATATATATATATATATATACAGCCTCGCGCCACACTACCCAGACACGCAGCATAAAATAGTTCGGTAAAGACCCACCGTCACATCAACGTTCCTTCCCAGATGGCAGCCAGGGGCCGCGAAACACCCGGAAGACAGCCGGCTTGGGTGACAGACGGTTATACTGTCCTCGCCGACGGGGGGTATGACGGGAGGACAGAGAGTCTCGGCCCTAAGCTGTAGCGACTTGACCGACATAATATCCCCCCCAGAGCACTTTGTCCCTCGGTATGTCATGGTGGAGGGAGGTCTCTTGTTGAGCTCTCGGAGCCGTCGGTGGTGGTTGGTCATCTGTGGTGCGGCGGGATGCAGGTGGTGCCCCTTGCTCTGTACCTGGTCTGTGGTGGTGGTGAGTATGGTAGTTGTTGTGATGATTATGGTAGTTGTGGTGGTCATGGTGATGCTGGTGGTGAGTATGATAGTTGTGGTGATTATGGTAGTTAACATATTAGATGGTGGTGGTGATGATTAGTGGCTATCATGGTAGGAGTGGTGGTGGTGGTGGTGATGACGGTTATCATGGTGATGGTATTTCTGATAATGGTGGTGATGGAACTCATGCTTGTGTTACTGAATATAATTTCTTAGATAATGCCTTTTTTTTTACACTTTGTCAGCTATCAGCTTTCTCTCTTGCTCTCTGAAGGTCCAAACCAGCATGTGAGCAGCGTGAGAGAGAACTAGTTTTGAGTGCAAATATCTCACAGCAGCTGTGAGAAGGTTCTGTGAGAGAGAGAAGAGGGTGGTGTGGTGGTATCATATACCCGAGTTATGGGTATGGTGACTTACGGGCTACTCATGCCCGTGCCACCTCCTGGTTGGCTTAATCTTAATCAATCAATCAGTATGGTGGCAGCTGGTGTCTTGGGTGTCACGCCAGGCTCGGAGAACACAACTAAGGTGCTCTTTAGTGCCGAGGTCTGACGCCAAGACAGTGATTCAGTATTAAAATCAGTTGTACAGAATTTGAAGAGTTGGTGTGGCCTCACTGTTGGTAAAATTATGCAAACAAATGAACAAATCCACAAGGGCCATGATGAGGGTTCGAACCTACGTCCGAGAGGATCCCAGACGCGCCTTAATCGACTGAGCTACGACATGGTAAAAGAATTGCAACCGGGAGTTCAACTTGACCTACCACGGATCCTGCAGGTTGTCACAGGTTGTAGAGCTCCTCCAGCTCCTCAGATGGCGGTCAGGAACCATAGATGCAGTGACCATTTCCTCTCTGGATCACCACACTAAGGCGCTGAAAGAGAAAACTGGCGGGTCTAGGGTCCCTAGGTGTTTCAATTAGCTTGGACCCCAGCTCCTTAAAAAAAACTGGCAGCACTTTTACCCCAGGCACCAAGTGTCTCTGAGGCAATGGGGACAAAATTGTAGTGGTGATCAAGGTCTCTGTATTTACGTGACTTGGCTGCTTCCTAGTGATTGGCAGCACCTCCTGCCTGTGCAGCACTGAAGTCAACATAGGTATTGGCTAAAGTTGAAACGCAAGTGGAGTCCCACACCAACTGTCTACCATTCTTCCAGGGGTTCACCGTGATCCCGTCTGTGCGACCGACAGGCTCTTCGGAGTTGTATTCGGTGTGGATTGGGGCAGCGAGGCGGAGAGCCACAGCAATTCGTCTCACAGCCTGCGGTGTGAGACGGGTGCCGGTTGCTGACATTGGGGTTACTAATAGGAAGTTACCTGCATGGGGAGCTGCTACAGCTCTAAGTCGGGCAGTGTCATGTGCTGTCGCAGCTTCTTGGTCAGCAATGGGGCGATCCTATTGCTTATGGGCTTCAGAAAGCGGTGGTTGGAATCCTGGCCGGGTCATTTAGAGTTCTTAGTTATCTATGGCTTGCGTGTTCCTGCAGCTTTCACGCACGCACACACACACACACACACACACACACACACACACACACACACACACACACACACACACACACACACACACACACACATACACACACACACATACACACACACACATACACACACACACATACACACACACACATACACACACACACATACACACACACACATACACACACACACATACACACACACACATACACACACATATATATATATATATATATATATATATATATATATATATATATATATATATATATATATATATATATATATAACACTCACAAATCACATGAGGTGATTTGGTAAAATGCTATGCCCAAGATTACTATCCGAGTGCCGGCGGTGGGGTGGTTCAAATAGCCTCGGCTATCACCTCATTATGTCCGGTCGTGATGGTCAAGTGGATTAAGGCGTCTTGTACATACCAGTTGCGCTGCTCCTGGGAGTATGGGTTCGAGTCACTTCTGGGGTGTGAGTTTTCAGTTGCATATTGTCCTGGGGACCATTCAGGCTTGTTCGCATATATATATATATATATATATATATATATATATATATATATATATATATATATATATATATATATATATATATATATATATATATCACTTGCCGATCAATCCTTCCCGCTCATCCATCCCCCACCCTATCAGTAAATCAATCCCACCCTCCCATTCATGTTGGTGATTATGATGATAGCGGAGGTGAGATGAATGGTTGCTATCGTTGTGCCACGAGATAACGCAACATTTTTGTTGTTCAACAGAAATGATAAGCCAGGGCTTTAATCCAGGTAGAGACCTTCAGTAATTAATATATAAGAAATGTTGAATCATTTACACCTAAGAAGGAGGAGGAGGCGTTGAATCGTTAATACTTCACTGAGGAGCTTATGTATCCCTCTAATGTATCCCTCTTACGTCTTCCTCTTTTGTATTCCTCTACAGACGACCACCTCTCAGTAGACGACTCAAATAGATAAGGGACGGTGTTCGCCCTTTACTTCTCCAACGCTAGAGGTCTTGTCTTTGTCAATTAATACCAGAGGAACGCTCTCTCTCTCTCTCTCTCTCTCTCTCTCTCTCTCTCTCTCTCTCTCTCTCTCTCTCTCTCTCTCTCTCTCTCTCTCTCTCTCTCTCTCTCTCTCTCTCAGGCAAACACACAAAGCACAGAGATGTGGGGTAGAAGTCATTCTAAACACAGTTGTCACAACATTGCTGTACGAAACGTAGTCGTTTTTATTTTTAGCCAAACACAGAGGGCCTCACGCTCAGTGTGTGCCTGTGTTTGTGAGAGCGTTTAAAGAACATTGTATTCCCCCGTATACAGGTAGAGAGGCACGTATACAGACGCACTCAGGCAGGTATAAGTCTGTAACTCGGCCACGGAGTAACGCACGGAAACACAGACAGACAAAAAGGAAGGCTGAAACAAATTCTCGTAGGGGAGAATGAAAGAAAGCCATGGGGGGGAGAGGGGCAGGGGAGGAGAGCCCTGTGAACACTCACACCGGGACTCGTGGAGGTAAAGTGACCGGGCCGACGAGACGAGTGGGTGGTGAGAGGGAGGGTGGGAGTAGGTGAGTGAGAGGTGAGAGAAAATTTACAAAATCATTGTAAATTTTTGTCAACAGTTGGAGGTCACTCTTGGCAAGACCTGACCACAGTTGGAGGCAGAGCTGGCGACAGCTTGAGGCTGTTGCTTCTCGAAACAGTTTTGACTGAGTCGAGTTTCACTTCACTTTTGTGCTCAGCATTTACTCAGCCCGTCCTCATAAACAAAGGCCATAGTCCATTCCAGAGACCCGCCAAACCCCCTGTTTATGAATGCAAAACGGTTTACACACGACTCACAATTGATGACGTCTGAACACTTCCGGAGCAATTGCTTCACTGACGACCTTTGTTCGAACCACAACTCTATAAATACTTCACCCACGTACTACAAATACAAATAATCGCCATCAGAACCTAAACCCCTAACCTAACCGATGCCTAAATATACACATTATGCTAATATACATATAACACATAATAATTTATATTTGAGAAAATTCCTATTTTGAATAAACAGTTTGTTTAAATTGATGAATGCGTCTTTGCGGTCGACCGCTGGATGGAATGGACTTATTCTAAGGCCGGGTTGCCCTCAGAGACATCCTCGTCGCTGAAAGACCTCAAACACCTTCCCCCAGAAGCATCATCGTCGATGAAGTCCTTCTCGGAGGTTAGCAAAGCACCCTTTTCCTGCCGATGACCAAACCCTCTGTAGTAGTGGAAATCCTAAGCAAGCTTTTCTGCGCCTCGTTTACGGACGATCGACCTTGGTTGTAATACCCCCAATTATTGGTGGCTGCATTCCGCTCTTTTAGACTGCAATAACAAGGATTCGGTTGGCCGGGAACACGCTATTGCCGCTGCAATCGGTAATTTGGCGCCGTTAATGTCTCGGTAATGATGCTCAACCGTGCTCCGGGGGGCCATTCCCAGAAGGACCCCGACACCGGACGCGGAAATTAATAATTACTAAGTGTTCACCAACGCGACATCTGGTGTGTGTGTAATTATCAGCCTTGCGACCTCCTGCTTCTTGGCTCCACAGACACCCACACCAGTCTCCGTGTTTACATGTTGTTGATGTCGCTGTTGAGGTCAGTGTTCAGGTATTGTGGCGTGAAACAGACATATCAACATTCTCATATATATATATATATATATATATATATATATATATATATATATATATATATATATATATATATATATATATATATATATATATATATATATATATACGCCCTATAATCAGCCAAATACCAACCCCAACTTATCACCTGGCAAAGAAACTCAATGAACTCCTAACTCCATACACTCCAAGTAAGTTTAGTCTACAATCATCAGCAGATTTCCTAGAATTGATCAAATCTACCCAGCCCGATGGAATCATCGCTTCCCTGGACGTTGAATCCCTTTTTACCAACGTCCCAGTCGACACAACCATAGGAATGATACTGGACAGAGTATACAGAGACGAGAGCACCCCCAAATTAGACATACCTGAGCCACACTTGAAAAGTCTTCTCGAAGCATGTACAAAGGAAGCCCCTTTCATCAGTCCACAAGGAGACATGTATTTACAAATAGACGGAGTAGCAATGGGCTCCCCCTTAGGAGTTTTATTTGCTAATTTTTATATGGGAACCATCGAAGATAGGGTCTTCAGTAGCAGACAAAAACCAACTGTATACTGCCGTTATGTAGATGACATATTCGTAATAGTAAAAGACTCAGATGAACTAATTGACCTAAAAAGACACCTAGAGAGAGAGTCAGTACTCCGATTTACACATGAAAATAGTGAAAATAACAGTCTGCCATTCTTGGATGTACTAATAACAAAAACAGGAACCTCTTTAAGTACCAACGTATATACCAAGCCCACCAACATAGGATTATGCCTGAACGGTAGAAGTGAGTGCCCCCAAAGATACAAAGCCAGTGTTCTCAATGCTTATATTCGTCGAGCGCTTACCCACTGCTCTGAATGGAGCAACGTGAGTAGAGAGTTTGAAAGAGTAACTCAGGTATTGGTGAACAACGGATATAGCAGCGCGGAAATAAACGCTGCTATAAGAAGACACTTGGACCGTTGGTATAATTCAGAACCTAGAACAGAAACCACAACACCCCCAATAAAATTATATTACAAATCAACCATGCACAGTGAACATATAAAAGAGGAAAGAATAATGAAAGAAATAATCCGTAAAGGAGTAAAAAGCACTACTCCTAACCAAAACATAAACCTGATAATATTCTACAAAACCAAGAAGACTTCCGAACTCCTTATCAAAAACAGCCCGAAGCCGACGGAGAACCCTCTACAGCAGTCAAGCGTTGTATACATGTACACTTGCCCCCACGAAGGATGTAACCTTCAATGTAAGTACATAGGTATGACGTCGACCAAGCTGACGAGGCGTTTGACAT
This sequence comes from Procambarus clarkii, assembly GCF_040958095.1. Lineage (NCBI taxonomy): Eukaryota > Metazoa > Arthropoda > Malacostraca > Decapoda > Cambaridae > Procambarus > Procambarus clarkii. The sequence continues at coordinate 2,250,392 of NC_091200.1, read as the reverse complement.
GCCATCTTCAATCTGGTGCCCCTAGGAATCACATGAGACAAGCCCATGACATTACTCTAACAAGAGAAATGTTGAACAAGAATACTTGCATAATAGACAAAACCCAAGATTCAAGAAGATTACAAATTCTTGAGGCAATTCACATAAGAATAGAGCGACCTACCATGAACACCCAAATCACGGAACTATTTACTCTACCCACCATGAGAGTAAGGACAAGACAAGAACATATCGATGCCAACACAGAAGACAATGTCCAACATAACAGGCCAATTACACTGGATTAATCTTTGTGTTTAGATAGGAGATGCCTCGTATGGGCCAATAAGCCTTCTGCAGCCCCTATGTTTATCCCTTATGTATCCCCCCATGTTTTCACCTTCATTGTATTATCACCTGACCTAATGCGGGTATAAAATCAACTAGTATTGTAAGATCTGTTCACTTGAGAATGAACCATGGAGGTTCGAAACGTCGTGCAAATTATACAAATAAGTGTAATACACTCTATAGTAAATCACTTCTTTTCTTCACCTTAAAAGTACGAAAATGAGTTTTGGAGAACTCCTATTTCAATTAAGCCCTGATGCTAAGAAAATAGTTAGAGGGATAGAAGCCCTAAACCAGAAAATAATAAATACAGAATATGCGGTCATATTCAATGAAACATGTTTGAAAGAAAACCTGCTGCCAGTATACACCAATATATATATATATATATATATATATATATATATATATATATATATATATATATATATATATATATATATATATATATATAGTTGCCAGTGTGGCAACAACTTTGCCAGCTGAACGTTCAATAACTCAACAACTTTTACATTCCCAAAACGTTTGTCTTCATTCAGCGAGTCGTGGCGCTTCCCAAATTCCTGAAGTATATCTCTCAGCTCGGAGTATGTGCACTGGGAGATATGTTCAGGGACTAAAGTATACTTGGACTAGTCGGTTCAGCGACGGTCTCGCTTCGTGCAGGATGACGTTCGAGCCCCGGTGGTCCAAGTGGTTAGGGGAGCGAGCTGCCCTCTGTCCTGTCTCAGGTCCTTGTGCTCGTGACTCTTGCTAGTAGTGTAGTCGTACCGGCTTTTCTCCTCTCTGAGGGGGTCACTTAGGTCTTGAAGTAGTCTAAATAATCGCCTAATCGCTCCCCTCCCCCCACTAATCACCTACCTATCCCGATCGGCCAGTCCTCCATCCGTCACTCATCCGTCCCATATCTCTCCCCTCCCACACTTGCCGTCCCTAATTACAGGGAGGGGAGGCTCCCCAGCCATGATCAAGACGCCCTGATTTACACCATACACTCTGCGAAGTGATGTTGATTGTCTTCTTAATTGTATTTGGACTTCCACTGCCAGCCTTTCCAGCTCCGCCAGCCGACTCCGCCGGCCGACACCACCAGCCGACCCCACCAGCCGACCCCACCAGCCGACCCCAGCCGACCGACCCCAGCCGACCGACCCCACAAGCCGACCTATCTAGTTGACCTAGTTGACACAACACAGACGTAAATATAGTATATTCATCCGTTCCTTGGCGCCTGCAGCGATAGCGTCGGTAATTTTAAAACGTAGGAGTGACGGTGAGCTGGGGGGGGGGGGTGACAGGGAGCTGTCGTCACTCTTCCCTCCCTTTCCCTCCCTCCCTCCCTTTCTCTGTTCATCATTACCTTATCCTTCCCTTCCTCTCTCTCTTCATCACTCCTCACTCCCTCTCTCCTATCTCATTCTCTCCCTCACTCTTATCCTTCATCCCATCCTCTCTCTCATACAACACACACCCTCCCACACACATCACCCCTCCCTCCATCTCTCCCACACACACCATCCCTCCCTCCATCTCTCCCACACACACCAGCCCTCCCTCCATCTCTCCCACACACACCGTCCCTCCCTCCCTCCCTCCCTCCAGCGACCAGGAGTTAAAGAACCACCAGATCGATGGAGCTGACATGAGCCGAATACATCCTGGATATCGGGGAAGGAAAATATAATACAGCTGAGAGAGGAGGTAGAGAGGAGAGGAGGATGAGGAGAGGAAAGGAGGTGGAGAGGAAGAAGAGGATACGAATAGAGGAGAGAGAGAGAGGGAGGGGGTTAAGAATTAAGTAGAGAGACACTGAGACTAAGCACTCACACAGAGGCTCAGTAGAGGACATTTTTTTGTAATCAAACTTTATTATGTCCAATAAAGTATTAATCTAGACATTATGAATACTGTATCGTGGACCATTATCAGGTCCCGTGTTGATACGGTCCAGGATGGTTCCAGATGGTTCCAGGTCTCTCTCTTCGTGTATCTTTATATTTTTACCAACGCGTGATTCACTAAAAATGAGAATTTATATATTTACATCTATAAAATGAAATATCTACCTGTCCGAGGCTAGAGGCCAGACGCTAGTGGCTAGCCTCATCCAATTTTGTATCTGTGGTACAAAAGTGATTGCTGTCGGGTACGTGCTCAACGTGGAAAGATCAGGATTGGCATTAATTAAAAGACTGTCACCTGTCACGGTACCAAAGCAACCACCACGACGAATTATTTAGCATTTGCATTCTAGCAAGAATCGGATTTTACTTTCCTGCTAAATTGTAACATATTTTTGCATAGATCATGCAAAAATAAAAAAACAAAATCCACTCATAATACTTAACTTTTAAAAGCCAGACATACCAGCTTAGATCCTTACTGGCTGACCTTCATGTTCACCTCATTCTGTGCCTTCAAATGTTCATCTGCACTCCACCGTACTCCACGGTAAGACACAGTGAGACACAGAGAGACACATAGAGACACATAGAGACACAGCGAGACGCAGAGAGACACACAGAGACACAGAGAGAGACACAGAGAGACACACAGAGAGACAATGAGAGAGAGACACAGAGAGAGACAATGAGAGAGAGACACAGAGCGACACAGAGAGAAGAGACATACATTGGATAACTAAATAATGGATAAATTTACCATTTAATACAATTAACTTATATTTAAATATTCGTCATAAACGAACACAAAGCGACGGAAGTATAGTTTCTCAGATATTGAGAAGAAAATGAAGATGATGTTTTTATATTTTTTTAATGTACCAAAATTTTAATTCATCACCGGATGATTCAGCTGTTGGTCCAGGCACAGGCCGGATGGTCCAGACATAGGCTGGGTGGCTGGCCTAGACACACGCCGGATGGTCTAGACAGGAACCAGATGATCCCGACACAAGTCAACTGGTCCAGACACAGGTCAGCTGGTCCCAGACACAGGTCAGCTGGCCCCAGACACAGGTCAGCTGGCCCCAGACACAGGTCAGCTGGCCCCAGACACAGGTCAGCTGGTCCCAGACACAGGTCAGCTGGCCCCAGACACAGGTCAGCTGGCCCCAGACACAGGTCAGCTGGTCCCAGACACAGGTCAGCTGGCCCCAGACACAGGTCAGCTGGTCCCAGACACAGGTCAGCTGGCCCCAGACACAAGTCAACTGGTCCCAGACACAGGTCAGCTGGTCCCAGACACAAGTCAGCTGGTCCCAGACACAGGTCAGCTGGCCCCAGACACAGGTCAGCTGGGAGCCGCAAGAAGTGAATGCCATCGACTCCACTTGTTTCTTTAACTTTTAAACTCAACGTCCTCGGTCGCTTTATAAAGTTTGGAGCAGGATTCACCGTGCACTTGTGAGTCACTTGTCGAGACCGCCACCTCTTGCCTCCATCATGGCGGCGTGTCCCGTATTTACGAAGCATTTTGCGATCTCCTAAGAGATCTACGAGCTCATTCTCTATCCAAGAGGGTCAGTGTGGGCGACTGTGCTACGACTACGAGCTACGTCTGGAGCTCGTAAACTAATTTAGAGAATACCAACCACGTCGCAGTGATTGAGGTGAGAGGTACAGCCTCCTCCCCGGCAGGACAGAAATGGTTGGCCGGCCTTTTCTATCACCTAATGTCTCTGTTCACCTAGCAGTAAATGTGTATCCAGGAGTTAGTCAGCTTATTGTGGGATTGCATCTTGGGGAGGGTCAGTAATTTGACCTTGGTGGGACCTCTATATAAGCCTAACATATATAATGGTGTCCCCCCCAAAAAATATATATGCAGGCTTTCACAGCTCCATTGATATTTCTTTCTTTTCAGACTTAACCATTGGAATTAATAATAGCAGTCAGACTAAGCTTTGAACAAAGTAAATTCATCCAAAAATGATACTGGAAGTTTGAAAATTCATATATATATATATATATATATATATATATATATATATATATATATATATATATATATATATATATATATATATATATATATACATATATATGAGAGTTTAGGAGAGAGTTTCATCATCACCATCACTGTTACCATCTTGAGTACCCGGGCACCGCCGGGTACACCTTGTACAACCATCACCATCATCTCCGCCTCCTTCCCTCTCCTTCACCTTCATTACAAAATGCAACACGATTTTGGTTCCTGGGTATTAAATGTTTTTACTAATTTGTAAGTTAATTACTTACTGCCCCCTAAAAAGTTTAGAAAATGGTTATTATTCCTCTAAGAATTTGCTTTTGTGACGAGGACAGTGACCAGGATAGTGACGAGGACAGTGACCATGATAGTGACGAGGACAGTGACCAGGATAGTGACGAGGACAGTGACCAGGATAGTGACGAGGACAGTGACCATGATAGTGACGAGGACAGTAACCAGGATAGTGACGAGGACAGTGACCAGGATAGTGACGAGGACAGTGACCATGATAGTGACGAGGACAGTGACCAGAATAGTGACCAGGATAGTAACCCAGGATAGTGACCCAGGACGGTCATATTTTGAAATGTACCTATTTCCAATGAGCAAAAGGGGACGAATTTGCGACAAAGCTGTTCCATTCCACTCTCTCCTTCCTGGTGAGCTTCTTCTGGAATGCCTTCCCCTCCTGGATCTTTATCTGTGGTCTGAAAGAGACGCCGATTTGAACTTCGGACTCAGCTTAGGAAAGATGTCCTGAAGGTCCGTATAAAGGCCGTCGACTCCCTATTAGAAGCTGTGACAAATTATTTCGTAAGACCCAATTTAATGTGGAGCGGTGACATCAACACATTCCAGGAGGTCCATCAGTGGGTTCCATTTAATGTTCTTCGTCCCCCACAGAGAACTGTGTCAGCTGTGGCCAGTCATGTCTGCGGTAGTGGGCTTTGATGCCCTCTGCTGTCCCAAAGGCAAAGACAACCAACCAATCAGCAACCAATCAGATCCATCAGGAATGCTACCATTTTTAAAGCTGCAGTGACCTCCCAGCCGTACTGATGGGCCATTTATATTATTGGAAAATTCTAAAAGTTAATCCTGGTTTACTCAGAATTAAATCTCTCTCTCGCTGGATTATTCAGGAAATGGGTAAATTAAAATAATAACTTCGCTGGTCACAAATAGCAAAGTCTGTGTGGAATAACAACCATTTTTTGAACTTTGGAGGAATGTGCTATTTGGAAATAATACTTATACTATTCTGAAACAAAAAATGTATTTGTTACACAGCGTTATCCTTCTTTGGCAACCCTGCCCTTCACCACCTTCCCTACCCTTCACCACCTTCCCTACCCTTCACCACCTTCCCTACCCTTCAAAACCTTCCCTACCCTTCACCACCTTCCCTACCCTTCACCACCTTCCCTACCCTTCACCACCTTCCCTACCCTTCACCACCTACCCTACCCTTCACCACCTTCCCTACCCTTCACCACCTTCCCTACCCTTCACCACCTTCCCTGCCCTTCACCACCTTCCCTACCCTTCACCACCTTCCCTACCCTTTACCACCTTCCCTGCCCTTCACCACCTTCCCTACCCTTCACCACCTACCCTACCCTTCACCACCTTCCCTACCCTTCACCACCTTCCCTACCCTTCACCACCTTCCCTACCTTTCACCACCTTCCCTACCTTTCACCACCTTCCCTACCCTTCACCACCTTCCCTACCCTTCACCACCTTCCCTACCTTTCACCACCTTCCCTACCCTTCACCACCTACCCTACCCTTCACCACCTTCCCTACCCTTCACCACCTTCCCTACCCTTCACCACCTTCCCTACCCTTCACCACCTTCCCTACCCTTCAAAACCTTCCCTACCCTTCACCCCCTTTCCTACCCTTCACCACCTTCCCTACCCTTCACCACCTTCCCTACCCTTCACCACCTTCCCTACCTTTCACCACCTTCCCTACCTTTCACCACCTTCCCTACCCTTCACCACCTTCCCTACCCTTCACCACCTTCCCTGCCCTTCACCACCTTCCCTACCCTTCACCACCTACCCTACCCTTCACCACCTTCCCTACCCTTCACCACCTTCCCTACCCTTCACCCTCTTCCCTACCCATCACCACCTTCCCTACTCTTCACCACCTTCCCTACCCTTCACCCCCTTCCCTACCCTTCATCACCTTCCCTACCCTTCATCACCTTCCCTACCCTTCACCACCTTCCCTACCCTTCATCACCTTCCCTACCCTTCACCACCTTCCCTACCCTTCACCACCTTCCCTACCCTTCACCACCTTCCCTACCCTTCACCACCTTCCCTATCCTTCACCACCTTCCCTATCCTTCACCACCTTCCCTACCCTTCAAGTGAAGATAATTGCAGTAATGAAGACAGTGTGTAGTGAAGATGGTTATTGTGATGAAGACTGTGTAATCCAGAGGATTACAATAGTGAAAAGCAGAGAAGTTTTGAAGAGTAAGGAAGGTGATTAGGTAGTGAATCGTAGTGAGATTTGTCTAGTGCATAGAGAGCTATTTCATGCAAAAGATGGGGCAAAAGTTTCGACCCCCCCAACCCACCTATGACCATCCCCAAACACTGACCAGTCACCCTGCAAAGTTTGGTAAGGCTAGCCCCAACTGTCTTACCGACGTTGCATTAACCTCGATAACCCGAGAACGCGGTTCGAAAACATTCTATGGACAATCAACTCCACATTTTAGACTTCAGAGGCGTTGTTGGTTATCAAAATAGGAGCCGGCCAACTTTAGGACAGACATGGAGTCGATCCCCTCCCCCCACCCCCTTTCTTCTCGTATGACACTCACTATACAATCACAATTACCATGGACAGTTGCACGAGGCCTAACCGTAACCATCGTTTACATGTAAATATTTGGTTGATTGTTAGGAAAGTGAATGTAAACTTCTTGCCGGATAACGATTGGCAAATTGGATCACAGCTGTGTTCCTATTATGTTAAAAAATGTGTGTTATTATGTTATAAAAATATATATTTTTAGACCCTTAAAGGAGATGAAAATTTCGGGGTATTTAACCCACCCCCCCAAATATTCCCACCTCCCAAGGGCATTAGAGCAAGTGAAAGGTCACTCACGTTTTTCATCAAACTCCTGTTAATATATATTATATATATATATATATATATATATATATATATATATATATATATATATATATATATATATATATATATATATATATATATATATATCATACAAACCACCGCTATGTTCATATTACATGATTTTTTAATCTGTATTAAAGCAGATTCAATTATGTTCATATTGAAAGTGCTTTTTCAATTCGTTATTGAAAAAATCAACTCCCAATCAATTTGGGAGACATTTGCAGTGTTTCGCATAATTTAGATCCATTTTTGATTGATCAGTTAAAGGGCAATTTGCGTAGGATCACTGATACACATTTGTCTCACTAATACTTGTTAATATCCACTATCTTATGTTATTATTATCCACGTATGGGCCTATTGGCCTATATGATGCAGCTCCTACTTATATCCACCCCAATCCCATTCATATATTTGTCATTGTACCTCACTTCACCTCTCTCTCTCTCTCTCTCTCTCTCTCTCTCTCTCTCTCTCTCTCTCTCTCTCTCTCTCTCTCTCTCTCTCTCTCTCTCTCTCTCTCTCTCTCTTACCTATATATGTCCAAATCTGCGAACTTATAAATTAGGGCCCCGCTCCCGTGCCAGGAGCGGGGCCCCAGAATTACAGCCCCGCTCCTGTGCCAGGTAAGTCCACTACGGGCTCACCATAGCCCGTGCTACTTGAAACTTTTTGTTTCCGGTAGTTGAATCTTAAACAACAACAACAGAACTTGTAAATAATTTCTTCTGAAGATGTATTATTATATACGAAAGTACTTATGGAAATTCCTTTTTCAATTCTTCCTTCGTGGTCTGACACTGTCATATATATATATATATATATATATATATATATATATATATATATATATATATATATATATATATATATATATATATATCATCGCAAAATATATATATATATATATATATCATATATATATCAATATATATATATCAAATATATATATATATATATATATATATATATATATATATCATCGCAAAAGTCAACAGAGGGTCAAATAACCTTGATGCACCTGATACCATCAAAGCCTGGCACAATCTGTTACTTTTTGGCAATGCATGCTTAGGTGTACCAGACAGAGGAGGCAAGACACTGGCCTCATCCGTCAATAAAGCAATTAGGGAATTTCCGAGGGCTGACAACCTAGTCCGCCTCCCCAAACACACCAAACACCGCCGAGGCAGACCAAGTACGACAATCAGCGACAACAGAAAATTAGGTACCCAAGTCAGCAAGAAAATTGAAGAGGGCAATACAGTCGGGGCACTCAGGTTGATCACAAGTGAGGACAAAATTTTGCCCAGGGATGACACCACAACCCAAGCACTGAGAGAAAAACACCCCCTCAGGGCCGTAGGTGGACCTCCCCCACAGGTCAGGCTCGCCCCTAACCAGGAACCTCTCGTCCTCCGGGAGTCAGAGGTTTATAAAGCTATCGTTTCATTTCCCCCGGGCTCCTCTGGAGGCTACACAGGGGTAAGACCTCAACATGTGAAGGAAATGGTGAACCCTGTTCTTGGCCCAGCTGCAGAAGCGCTCCTGACAGAAATCACAACGTTTGTAAACAACTGCCTCGCCGGGTTAATCCCTGATGAAATCAAACCATTCTTCTTTGGTGCATCCCTATGTGCCCTCAAAAAGAAGGGGGGAGGGATCAGACCCATTGCCGTTGGTAATACCCTTCGCCGCCTAGTTGCAAGGGCTGCTGTCAGAAGTATCCGAACGGAAGCAGCCACCATGCTGCAACCCAACCAGCTGGGGTTTGGAGTCCCCCAAGGCTGTGAAGCAGCGGCTCATGCTGCACGAGCCTACATTAGCTCTCTTACTGAAGACCAGGCAGTAGTAAAATTAGATTTTAAAAACGCTTTCAACTCGGTCAAAAGGGAAGCAATCCTCACTGCAGTCCAGGAACATTGCCCAAGCATTCTCCCGTTTGTGTCAGCAGGCTACAGCAAAGACTCAACCCTCCTGTTTGGCAAACATGAAGTCACCTCAGCAGAGGGAATTCAACAGGGTGACCCACTTGCACCGTTCCTCTTTTGCATAGCGGTTCGAGAAATTACAACCAGACTGTCCAGCGAGCTCAACATCTGGTTCCTGGATGATGGCACTCTGGCAGGCACACAAGATTCCCTGCTAGAAGACTTACAGCTCGTGAAGACACGGGGGGAGTCCATGGGTCTCGTTCTTAGCCCCTCCAAGTGCGAAATTATTGCATCTAGTGAAGTAATCATTAGAGCAGTGAAATCAGTTCTACCAGAAGCCTCAGTCGTTAAACCTACCGACAGCACACTACTCGGAGCACCTCTGGGCCACAATGCCATTGCTGCAGTCCTTGACGAAAAGTTTAGAGACCTAAAGAGGATGGAAGAGAGAATTGGGGACTTGGACTCCCACGATGCCCTCTACCTTCTCACAAAGTGCCTTACCTTGCCCAGGCTAACATACTTCTTAAGGTGTGCACCAACTTTTGGCAACCCACTTCTAAATCAATATGATGAGCTCCTCAGGTCAATATTCAGGAAGGCGCTCAACCTAGATTTAGATGACAGTCAGTGGGACCAAGCAACACTACCAGTGAGATTTGGAGGGATAGGCATACGAAAGGCAACTGAGGTAGCACTTCCAGCATTCTTATCCTCATGTACAGCAGCCAACGAATTGGTAGGGCAGATCCTACCAGAGCGTATGAGAGAGACAGCGGGAACTCATGATCAAACGTTCATCGAAGCAGCCAGACAATGGGACACCATTGTACACCCTCAACCCCGACCACAAGTCCCAAAAGACCACAAGCAGGCCCACTGGGATAGCCCCATAATGGAAAAGACTGTCACAGCAATGATTGACAACGCTGATGCTGAAAACAAAGCCCGCCTCCTAGCGGTAACAGCACCCCACGCCGGGGATTTTTTATTTGCTGTGCCCAATGCAGCCCTGGGAACTCGCCTCAGTCATGACGCTCTCCGCATTGGAGTTGCCCTTCGCCTTGCCGCCCCCATCCTCACCGAACATAGGTGCATCTGCGGAACTGCGATGGCAGACCAATATGGTCGTCATGGTCTGGTATGTCGTAAATCACAGGGTAAAATTGCAAGACATGAAGAAGTCAACGACATCATCAAGAGGAGCCTCGCCACAGCCCGCTGCCCGGCACAAAGAGAACCACACTTATCCAGACCTAACGACCTTCAGAAGCGCCCTGATAGGGTCACCTTGCTACCTTGGAAGGATGGTAAGCAAGTGGTATGGGACTACACGTGCGCTGCCACACTGGCCAGTACCTACCTCCACTACAGCACACGTGAAAGCGGTGGTGCTGCTTCTTTCAGGGAATCGCAGAAAATTATTAAATACAGAGGTCTAGCACACTGCTACAGCTTTGTTCCGATCGGCTCGGAGACCCTCGGTTCGTGGGGAAAATGTGCATTGAAGTTCCTGAAGGAATTGGGGGACAAATTGATCAGCGCTACAAAAGACCAGAGAGCAAAAAGTTTCTTGTTCCAGCGCCTCAGTGTTGCGATTCAGAGGAGAAATGCCTGTTGCGTCTTGGGCACTAGTCCAACTTCAGAGGAATTCGAAGAAGTGTTTGACTTGCAACAATGATCGAACCCGTCTGTGACATTCATCAATGTTTCCCATTGTTGTGTTTTTCAAGAGATCCATAACCTTTAAGCACATATATATATATATATATATATATATATATATATATATATATATATATATATATATATATATATATATATATATAGATATATTGTGACGTTAAAAATCACTTCGGAATCCTACAAATAACATAAATCTAAACTTTTCTAAGTTCACCGAACAATACAAAATCTCCTTCAACGCCCCTTTACTCAAAAAAAAACTATTAGTAAAAACTTGCAGGCCGTCCCAGAAAGGCTCTCGCTATCAGGGTAAAAAACACATTATCTCTGCACACGGCTAGCAAGGGGAGGGGATCAGGGCAAGGGGGTGGGGAAGGGGCATTGCCAAGGGAAGGGGAGGGCAGGACTCCTCTCCACATTCTTTTTCTAAATCCTGCCATTATGCGTGTCAGTCACGCAGGTCGCTGCCGGGCCTGTGTTGCAACAGGTCGCCTGGCAACACTGTGGGTTGTAGTCCGTACGATAACTGGCTGATGAGTAGTATACTGTAGGCTGAATGGGGATCGTAATCAGTAGGATGACTGGCTGAGGGAGGGTCGTATACTGTAGGTTGTTTGGTAGAGTGGAGGTTGTACTCGTATGTAATTTGTCGTATTATTCTCAATCTGATTATTACTACATTTACTTAGAGTTAAAGATCAAATGACTTATATTGAGAACTTTCCTAAGTCAGAGCAGGCAGCTCTGCTCTGTCGTCTATCAGCATAGACGACACACTCAAGGCTCTTCACTTTCTTACAGCTTACTTGTGGTCAAGTTGTATTAGAAGTAGTCGCAAAAATGGTCGGCCTGAGGCACTGATATGACGTTCTAAGCCTTCAGTAATAATAATAATTTACAATAAGGTACAGTGGGTTTGTGAGATTACATAATATTTGTATGTTTACATTTGGGGAGCCGGTCGGCCGAGCGGACAGCACGCTGGACTTGTGATCCTGTGGTCCTGGGTTCCATCCCAGGCGCCGGCGAGAAACAATGGGCAGAGTTTCTTTCACCCTATGCCCCTGTTACCTAGCAGTAAATAGGTACCTGGGTGTTAGTCAGCTGTCACGGGCTGCTTCTTGGGGGTGGAGGCCTGGTCGAGGACCGGGCCTCGGGGACACCAAAAGCCCCGAAATCATCTAAAGATAACCTAAAGATAACATTCTTGCAACGCCACTGACACGCATAGCGTTTCGTGCAGTAGACAGAACGTTGAAAAGTAAAGTATTAGTGAGGAGTTTTACCTATTTTCAACTATTGCAACGAACTGTCAATAGAGTGAAGGCTGCTGTGATCAGTCCTTGTGAAACAGTCAGGTATTCATTCTGTGTGGTTTAGTTAGTCGGATACTCAGATACACTGAAGCTTTCAGTGATGTAGCAGTGAAAGTGTAGCTTTCAGTGCTGACAGCAGGTGGGGAAAAAGACAGTAGTGGTGTCTTTTACCAGCAAATAACAGAAGACTATATAGCTGAATTAAAAGCAGTGGACATAAATCAAGGAGTTAGAGAAAAAGAGCATAGACAACAGAAAAGGGGAACCAAGTGAGAGTGAGAGAGTATATACCTCACGTAACCGGAGAAAATAATGAACAGAAGAGACATGATCACGAGATATAAGATATAAGGGGATATAGAAAAGTTATGCAGAGGCAGAATGTATAATATGGGAAGGAACTCTACAGGTCAAAATAGTGTCTGTAGGGAAAAATGGATGCAACACAGAATGTGGAATGGTGCACACTCCAAATGCGGATTTGAGTGTCATTATGGGTTAAAGGATCAACTTACACTGAAGGGCGAGCTTTACCTCAACCTCCAACTCATGTACACACACTCATGAGTACACATGTACACACAATTACGAGTACACACACACACAATTACCTTAAAAGCTACACGTGCTCGCTAGACAACACAAGAATGCCTCAATACTATTTATTTGTTTGCTCGACCAGTACAATACTTCCAGATTTTTGTTTTCCTTTTTGGCGAACACAATTTATGGGATTACTTTGTTGTTCCGACACTATGCGGGCGCATGGAGTGTTGTCTTCCTGTGTTGCTTAGTTGTGTTGCGTTTGTCTATCTGTTTTATCTTACCGTGTCCCATGTCGGCGTGTTGTTTCGCCTGTGTTATTAGTTGTGTTGCGGCGTGTGAGTGTTGCGTGTGGTGATCTCTGTTGTAACAGCGTGTCGTCGACGTATTCTGCTTGCTTGCGGTCGTGTCTCGTGTGTTGGTGTGCCGTGTTGCTTCTGTGTTGCTTGTGGTTAGGTTCAATTTTAGTGCAATATGGAGGAGGTGATGGAGACGACAGCCAGAGGAACATATGTGTAATAGACGAGAGAAAGAGCACGTTACATGAGGACAGTTGACCCAGAGTCGATATATGCTGGCGCTCTCTCTCTCTCTCTCTCTCTCTCTCTCTCTCTCTCTCTCTCTCTCTCTCTCTATCTCTATCTCTCTCTCTCTCTCTCTCTCTCTCTCTCTCTCTCTCTCTCTCTCTCTCTCTCTCTCTCTCTGTCTCTGTCTCTCTCTCTCTCTCTCTCTCTCTCTCTCTCTCTCTCTCTCTCTCTCTCTCTCTCTCTCTCTCTCTCTCTCTCTCTCTCTCTCTCTATCTCTCTCTCTCTCTCTCTCTCTGTCTCTCTCTCTCTCTCTCTCTCTCTCTGTCTCTGTCTCTGTCTCTCTCTCTCTCTCTCTCTCTCTCTCTCTCTCTCTCTCTCTCTCTCTCTCTCTCTCTCTCTCTCTCTCTCTCTCTCTCTCTCTCCCCCCCTCCCTCCCCGATGTCTGTGCCTGTCTATCGTTTGCTGTTTTACGTTTGTCTGTTGTCTGCCTGTCTGTCTGTTTGACTGTTTATATGATGTCTCCCTGCCTGTCTGGCTCCGCTCTGAGTCTTGTGTCCGGCTTTGAAATAAGTGAAAGTAACTGTTCATGAGAATGAATGTCTTATTCGTCCTGAAAATATTATGGCAAAATAAGCTGAAAAAAGTATATATAAAATAATGAGGATTATAATAGCAATATTTGATTAAAAACAAATATTAAAGAGGATCTAATTCCAATGTTTACATAGTTGGTTGTAAAAAAAATTATATTCAGTTTTATTACTAATTCGTTATGGTAATTTGGCAGTTCATTGTTATCGGGGAGTGATGGATAATACTTGCAGTTTTGATCATTAAAGTGATGAATGTCATAAATTCTTGATAAAAAGTTTAATTCAGGGTCAATATTTCAGGTTATTCATTACGTGGGATTAATAGTGACCTTATTAGTAATAATTTATTTTACGGACACGGTTTAATAGAATGTCAAATTACACAAGAAATTCCCTACTTGAAATTAAGGTTCATATTAATATTGGCTGGAAAATACCAGATATAGAGAGAAGGGGGAATTTGTAATTGAAAAATGTAAATGGGTAAAATTTTAAATAATTAAACAGATAAAAAGATAGAAAAGTATTTTAATACAGTAATAAGATGATTGAGATGATTTATCATCAACCTGTAGTTGATGATACAGATATTAACAATTTATCACCTGACATAAATATATTGATCATTGTATGTACGTTTATATTTAGGATAATTATATTTCTATGCCAATAAATAGTATATTAGTATATAAAAATTATACTTTTGCAATTGTGAATTACTAGCATCGTGACTATGAACTGAAAGTTAGGTAGTTGAATGAATTGGCAAAATTAATACACAGATGTGACCAAATATTATTTTGAGATATGTATATGAACATTATCAAAAATAATAATAATGAAAAGTAATTATAGACAAAATGAGAATATAAAACTGAAAAAGTATATAAAATATATATATATATATATAAGCTGCAAGAGGTGAACGAAAGCGTAAGAATAATCAGAAATAAAAACAGCGAAAGCTTGAATAAGTGAAAGGAAGAAATACATCAGAATGAAACAAAATTAACAAAATCCGGGAGAAGTTTGTATCACATTGGATTCCCAACTATTTTTGCTTTTCCGTGTTAAAATATATATTACAACACACAGGAAAAGAGACAACTGAAACGTGAGCAGCACAAACAAAAAATGTAAATTATGGAACAAGATTACTTTCTGGAAGAGATCCGTGATACGTAAGAAATGTTTGGTGGCTCTGAGAGGGGAAACTAGCACAGGTATTTATGAGGGTAATTTTCTTGGGAGAGTTGGAGGGAGGGGGAGTGAGAGGGTGGGAGAAGGATATGTAGGAATGGGTGAGAGAGAGAGGAAGAGTTCGTGTTGGTAGTGTGATTTATGACTCATTCCGTCTTAGACTATTTATGTAATCTCTCTCTCTCTCTCTCTCTCTCTCTCTCTCTCTCTCTCTCTCTCTCTCTCTCTCTCTCTCTCTCTCTCTCTCTCTCCGGCCTCATCAAAGAGCACTTGCGTAAATATTTACTGTTTGGATTGTCTCAGAAGTGGCATGAAGAGGGTCAAGTGCCTGGAGAACCTGAAGGGGCCAGATGGACGGTG
Source organism: Procambarus clarkii (assembly GCF_040958095.1). Lineage (NCBI taxonomy): Eukaryota > Metazoa > Arthropoda > Malacostraca > Decapoda > Cambaridae > Procambarus > Procambarus clarkii. Next base: position 2,234,796 of record NC_091200.1, on the reverse strand, counting down.
CCAGAGGACCTCTGGAGAGATGGACGGTGCCAGAGGACCTCTGGAGAGATGGACGGTGCCAGAGGACCTCTGGAGAGATGGACGGTGCCAGAGGACCTCTGGAGAGATGGACGGTGCCAGAGGACCTCTGGAGAGATGGACGGTGCCAGAGGACCTCTGGAGACGTTCCAAGAGGACTTGGCCGGAACAAGAAGTGAGTGAGAGGGAAGGGAGAGTTGTTATGAAAGATGATAGGACGGAGATTATGAGTATGGGGTTTATATGTATGTTTAAACAGGTCCTATGTACTCCTATTTAACCCACTGACAATTTTGCATCCCCATGTCTCACTTCATGCAGAAAGGCGTTCAATCCCCCGACCAGTGGTTGGGCACCATTCCTTTCCCCCCGTCCCATCCCAAAATTTTTATCCTGGCCTCTTCCCAGTGTTATATAGTCGTCATGGCTTGGTGCTTTTCCCTGATAATTTCCTCCATCCTTATGTACCCCATTTATACATTTACAGCCATGTCCTCCAAATACCCCCCGTGCCCTCCAAATACCTCCCATGTACTCCAGATACCCCAACTCACATGTACGCCAAATGGCTGCCATGCACTTAAGCACTCCACTACGTCATCCGCCAAAAAGAGAATATGATATTCACAACACAAAACTATTCAGAAACACACAACAAACAAAACACACACACACCTATTCGGCGAGAGAACATTGTTCCATAAAAGCCACCGCTCCTAACTATATTTTGCAATATTATCGCAAAAAAATGGCATAAAAGCAACCAGGTTGCAATATAAAAGTATTCATTCTCCCAGCGCTGGAAACAGCGACCGTGTGTAAAGCACACGGAAATAGCCAGCCGCACAGAATGGTTGCTGATCGCCAATGAACTCGAAGTGAATAACGTTGAGGAACAAGTAACTTCGCGGGTGTCAAGCCGCTTGGGCGCTGGACCGGGAATCGCCAAGCATTAAGTGCAACCGCTGACGAAACCTGTAAATCTTTCCTCAGTCTTAAGGGGGGCCTAACGGCTGTGTGGACAGCGATTGGGATTCGTAGTCCTGAGGGTTCGATCCCCGGCGGAGGCGGAAACAAATGGGACAGTTTCTTTCACCCAGATGCCCCCTGTTCACCTAGCAGTAAATAGGTATCTGGGAGTTAGACAGCTGCTACGGGCTGCTTCCTGGGGATGTGTAACAAAAAGGAGGCCTGGTCGAGGACCGGGCCGCGGGGACGCTAAGCCCCGAAATCATCTCAAGATAACCTCAAGATGCTGATGAGCTCCCAAACACCACGATCTAGGGCTGACGAAGTTGCTTATAACAAAAATAACTTGAATTATGAAGTTTTGATTTTCGTAAACTATTTAATAAATGTAAACAGTTGACCAGACCACACACTAGAAGTTGAAGGGACGACGACGTTTCGGTCCGTCCTGGAGCATTCTCAAGTCGATTGAGAATGGTCCAGGACGGACCGAAACGTCGTCGTCCCTTCAACTTCTAGTGTGTGGTCTGGTCAACATACTTAAGCCACGTTATTGTGACTCATCGCCTGCAAATGTAAACAGCGTTGCCATAAATAAAAAAAAATGTATACGCTTTGTAAGTATATTCGCTGAATTATTATTTATTTTATTTTATTTTACCATAAATGTAAGTTTCATGGAGCCTAGTCGTAGCCGCCGACGACTTAAAAATATCGTAAAGAAAAACGAATGTAGGAAAAAACAAATAGAAAGGAAGAAAAAATAATGTAGGGTAACATTAAGAAAATTATAATTAAAATTAAACCTAGAGAAAAATTAATATGGGCAAGAAAAACGAATTAAGGAGGAAGGAAGCGACAACACGGGGAATATGAACGAGTGAAGGTGAAGTAAGATGAAAATTTAAGAAAAACGAATATTAGGGAAGAATTAAGATTTAATGAGAAGAAAACGGTGACCTGTATTGAGTAAGACTAAAATATTTATTAAGGAAGAAAACGGAATATAAAGGGGAAATAAACACGTATATACGAAAAAAAGACATGAAAATTCAGAAAGAGGAAACGAATATAGGTAAACAAAAAACGAATAAAGAAAGAGAGAAAACGAATAAAGGACACGCAAGAGAGCTACAGATAAAAAACAGTAAAAGCGGGAAAAAACAGAAATATATACAAAAATATATAAAACGCAAATGTTTCCCGCGAGAGATACATGGAGATGCAATAATACAAGCGACGGCGGCGCCCTGTTTCCTCGGACACAGCGACGGGGACACATGTGTTATTATGGACGTTTTCTGTTACAGGGAGTAACATATTATTACAGGCGACACATAATGTTACACGAGCCACATAATGTTATACGAGCTACATAACGTAACAAGCGTACGACGTTTCTATCGGTTCGTAAGCATCAAGCTTACGAGCCGATAGAAACCTACCCAACGTACCTCATTAGCACAGAAAAATGCACATTTCCAATGGTGCCATTTCATCCGTAATGTGCAAATATCATGCATAAAAATGAGAACAAATTCTTGTTTGGACATTGGTTTCTAACATCATTTTCTGTTGGGTCGTTTTTTATGAGGCTGACGCTATCGGCTGCCATGGGCCACTCAACTAAAGTTGTGATGACCAGACCACACACCAGAAGGTGAATAGACGTCGACGTTTCGGTCCGTCCTGGACCGACACGTCGTCGTCTCTTGATCTTCTGGTCATCATATCTTCAGCCACGTTATCGTGACTCATCGCCTCCCCTTAACTAAGTACTGAGATATAAATTTGCGATTTAGTTGGGAGAAAAAGCAGGTAGCAATGCTTTTATTATTGTTGTTGTGAATTCATTAATATATCTTATCTACTAGAATGGAAATTTGTTTTTTTAATGGATCATTCTCAAGAAGCTACTAACATGAATACGATTTCCGGTAAGTGTGTAAGTGTGTGTGTGTGCAGGTGTGGAGGCTGCCGATGGAGAGGGTGGCGTGCCCCCGCTCAAGTAAAGAGCTGTCATCTGCATGGAAACGGAAGCTTGGAAATAATCTTAACTACCTCACCGATGAAACTGGCCACGAACACGGGTAGGATGAATAACATTCCACCAGACACGTGTAGTTTCACATTGAATTATTGTGACACGTGTGGTACCAGAGTGAAACATGTATAGGCTCACGCTCTGATCCTAGGCTAGGCTCCTTCAACCGGCAGCCCACTTTAAAGACGAATTCATCAACTTTAACGTAATGTGTTTTCAAAATACTTATTTTCTCAAATTTAACTTATTATCACATACTAAAATATGTTGAATTGTTAGACCTAACTTAGGTTTTAAGTTCTGTTGGCATTTATTGGTATTTACAGTACGCTTATGAACCATTTTAGAGAGATGCAATTCCAACAGAGGACGTCAGCGAAGCACTGCTAGAAAAAAGAGTATACGTTATCAGTTGCGAGTCGTGTGTAAACTGTATATCATTTGTAAACAGGAGGTTTTAGCGTTTGAACAAGCATTTGTCCTTTCTTGTTGAGGACGGGCTGATAGTTCGATATTGAATCAATGAGAAGTGCAAATCAGTGAGAAACGTGTAGTTCCAAAGTGAGTCAATGAGACACGTAAGGCAACAAAGAGCTGATTATCCTGGAACTGTCAACCCGGATGGTCACAGGGTGGTATGGACCACGTATCTCTCCCAACAATCCCAGTCGGAATAAATCTCAGCAAAGTGAAGAAAGAATATTAAAATTCCAGATGTTTTAACACATTTGTCTGTGCCTCAGAGTTCCCAGAGCCACACACAGGCCGCCACACCAACACACTAACCTCTTAGAGTCAAGATCAACACTCAGCTATCTTCCATTCCCAGCACGTTCCTTGCCAACCGTATTCTTCCTGGAGCCATGATGTACAGAACGGCCCGTTAACAATTACTGGGCCTCCAGCACCCAGACAATTAGGCTATGTCCAGGCTTGGCAACATTTGTTGGACAACTCTTGACCAACAGTCGTGTGTCTCAGATGTTGTCAGTGCTCTCTAGTGTGCTGGTGGCTTCCCTGCTCTTTACTGGCGCTGCCTTATGCCTCAGATGTTGTCAGTGCTCTCTGGTGATGTTGTCAGTGCTCTCTAGTGTGCTGGTGGCTTCCCTGCTCTTTACTGGCGCTGCCTTATGCCTCAGATGTTGTCAGTGCTCTCTGGTGATGTTGTCAGTGCTCTCTAGTGTGCTGGTGGCTTCCCTGCTCTTTACTTGCGCTGCCTTATGCCTCAGATGTTGTCAGTGCTCTCTGGTGATGTTGTCAGTGCTCTCTAGTGTGCTGGTGGCTTCCCTGCTCTTTACTGGCGCTGCCTTATGCCTCAGATGTTGTCAGTGCTCTCTGGTGATGTTGTCAGTGCTCTCTAGTGTGCTGGTGGCTTCCCTACCCTTTACTGGCGCTGCCTTATGCCTCAGATGTTGTCAGTGCTCTCTGGTGATGTTGTCAGTGCTCTCTAGTGTGCTGGTGGCTTCCCTGCCCTTTACTGGCGCTGCCTTATGCCTCAGATGTTGTCAGTGCTCTCTGGTGATGTTGTCAGTGCTCTCTAGTGTGCTGGTGGCTTCCCTGCTCTTTACTGGCGCTGCCTTATGCCTCAGATGTTGTCAGTGCTCTCTGGTGATGTTGTCAGTGCTCTCTAGTGTGCTGGTGGCTTCCCTGCTCTTTACTTGCGCTGCCTTATGCCTCAGATGTTGTCAGTGCTCTATGGTGATGTTGTCAGTGCTCTCTAGTGTGCTGGTGGCTTCCCTGCTCTTTACTGGCGCTGCCTTATGCCTCAGATGTTGTCAGTGCTCTCTGGTGATGTTGTCAGTGCTCTCTAGTGTGCTGGTGGCTTCCCTGCCCTTTACTGGCGCTGCCTTATGCCTCAGATGTTGTCAGTGCTCTCTGGTGATGTTGTCAGTGCTCTCTAGTGTGCTGGTGGCTTCCCTGCCCTTTACTGGCGCTGCCTTATGCCTCAGATGTTGTCAGTGCTCTCTGGTGATGTTGTCAGTGCTCTCTAGTGTGCTGGTGGCTTCCCTGCTCTTTACTGGCGCTGCCTTATGCCTCAGATGTTGTCAGTGCTCTCTGGTGATGTTGTCAGTGCTCTCTAGTGTGCTGGTGGCTTCCCTGCCCTTTACTGGCGCTGCCTTATGCCTCAGATGTTGTCAGTGCTCTCTGGTGATGTTGTCAGTGCTCTCTAGTGTGCTGGTGGCTTCCCTGCCCTTTACTGGCGCTGCCTTATGCCTCAGATGTTGTCAGTGCTCTCTGGTGATGTTGTCAGTGCTCTCTAGTGTGCTGGTGGCTTCCCTGCCCTTTACTGGCGCTGCCTTATGCCTCAGATGTTGTCAGTGCTCTCTGGTGATGTTGTCAGTGCTCTCTAGTGTGCTGGTGGCTTCCCTGCCCTTTACTTGCTCTGCCTTATGCCTCAGATGTTGTCAGTGCTCTCTAGTGTGCTGGTGGCTTCCCTGCCCTTTACTTGCTCTGCCTTATGCCTCAGATGTTGTCAGTGCTCTCTAGTGTGCTGGTGGCTTCCCTGCCCTTTACTGGCGCTGCCTTATGCCTCAGATGTTGTCAGTGCTCTCTGGTGATGTTGTCAGTGCTCTCTGGTGATGTTGTCAGTGCTTGCTTTTGTGTAATATGACCTTAAGAGTACATGTGGCCAAAAATTTCAGTACACAAGCCTATGGGGGCAGGGGGAGGAGGGAGGATAAATTGATCCTGAACACTGAAGAACGAATTCCTGCATGTAATATAAGACTTTGATACTGTATCAGGATACTGTGCGAGAGGGTTGTGGGGTGTGTTGGGGGTTGTGTGGGGTGTGTTGTGGGTGTGTGTTGGGGGTTGTGTGGGGTGTGTTGTGGGTGTGTGTTGGGGGTTGTGTGGGTGTGTGTTGGGGGTTGTGTGGGGTGTATTGTGGGTGTGTGTTGGGGGTTGTGTGGGGTGTATTGTGGGTGTGTGTTGGGGGTTGTGTGGGTGTGTGTTGGGGGTTGTGTGGGGTGTATTGTGGGTGTGTGTTGGGGGTTGTGTGGGGTGTATTGTGGGTGTGTGTTGGGGGTTGTGTGGGGTGTATTGTGGGTGTGTGTTGGGGGTTGTGTGGGGTGTATTGTGGGTGTGTGTTGGGGGTTGTGTGGGGTGTATTGTGGGTGTGTGTTGGGGGTTGTGTGGGGTGTATTGTGGGTGTGTGTTGGGGGTTGTGTGGGGTGTATTGTGGGTGTGTGTTGGGGGTTGTGTGGGTGTGTGTTGGGGGTTGTGTGGGGTGTATTGTGGGTGTGTGTTGGGGGTTGTGTGGGGTGTATTGTGGGTGTGTGTTGGGGGTTGTGTGGGTGTGTGTTGGGGGTTGTGTGGGGTGTATTGTGGGTGTGTGTTGGGGGTTGTGTGGGGTGTATTGTGGGTGTGTGTTGGGGGTTGTGTGGGGTGTATTGTGGGTGTGTGTTGGGGGTTGTGTGGGGTGTATTGTGGGTGTGTGTTGGGGGTTGTGTGGGGTGTATTGTGGGTGTGTGTTGGGGGTTGTGTGGGGTGTATTGTGGGTGTGTGTTGGGGGTTGTGTGGGGTGTGTTGGGGGTTGTGTGGGGTGTATTGTGGGTGTGTGTTGGGGGTTGTGTGGGGTGTGTTGGGGGTTGTGTGGGGTGTATTGTGGGTGTGTGTTGGGGGTTGTGTGGGGTGTATTGTGGGTGTGTGTTGGGGGTTGTGTGGGGTGTATTGTGGGTGTGTGTTGGGGGTTGTGTGGGGTGTATTGTGGGTGTGTGTTGGGGGTTGTGTGGGGTGTGTTGGGGGTTGTGTGGGGTGTATTGTGGGTGTGTGTTGGGGGTTGTGTGGGGTGTATTGTGGGTGTGTGTTGGGGGTTGTGTGGGGTGTATTGTGGGTGTGTGTTGGGGGTTGTGTGGGGTGTGTTGGGGGTTGTGTGGGGTGTATTGTGGGTGTGTGTTGGGGGTTGTGTGGGGTGTATTGTGGGTGTGTGTTGGGGGTTGTGTGGGGTGTATTGTGGGTGTGTGTTGGGGGTTGTGTGGGGTGTATTGTGGGTGTGTGTTGGGGGTTGTGTGGGGTGTATTGTGGGTGTGTGTTGGGGGTTGTGTGGGGTGTATTGTGGGTGTGTGTTGGGGGTTGTGTGGGGTGTATTGTGGGTGTGTGTTGGGGGTTGTGTGGGGTGTATTGTGGGTGTGTGTTGGGGGTTGTGTGGGGTGTATTGTGGGTGTGTGTTGGGGGTTGTGTGGGGTGTATTGTGGGTGTGTGTTGGGGGTTGTGTGGGGTGTATTGTGGGTGTGTGTTGGGGGTTGTGTGGGGTGTGTTGGGGGTTGTGTGGGGTGTATTGTGGGTGTGTGTTGGGGGTTGTGTGGGGTGTATTGTGGGTGTGTGTTGGGGGTTGTGTGGGGTGTATTGTGGGTGTGTGTTGGGGGTTGTGTGGGGTGTATTGTGGGTGTGTGTTGGGGGTTGTGTGGGGTGTGTTGGGGGTTGTGTGGGGTGTATTGTGGGTGTGTGTTGGGGGTTGTGTGGGGTGTGTTGGGGGTTGTGTGGGGTGTATTGTGGGTGTGTGTTGGGGGTTGTGTGGGGTGTATTGTGGGTGTGTGTTGGGGGTTGTGTGGGGTGTATTGTGGGTGTGTGTTGGGGGTTGTGTGGGTGTGTGTTGTAGGTGTGTGTTGGGGGTTGTGTGGGGTGTGTGTTGGGGGTTGTGTGGGTGTGTGTTGGGGGTTGTGTGGGTGTGTGTTGGGGGTTGTGTGGGTGTGTGTTGGGGGTTGTGTGGGTGTGTGTTGGGGGTTGTGTGGGTGTGTGTTGGGGGTTGTGTGGGTGTGTGTTGGGGGTTGTGTGGGTGTGTGTTGGGGGTTGTGTGGGTGTGTGTTGGGGGTTGTGTGGGTGTGTGTTGGGGGTTGTGTGGGTGTGTGTTGGGGGTTGTGTGGGTGTGTGTTGGGGGTTGTGTGGGTGTGTGTTGGGGGTTGTGTGGGTGTGTGTTGGGGGTTGTGTGGGTGTGTGTTGGGGGTTGTGTGGGTGTGTGTTGGGGGTTGTGTGGGGTGTGTTGGGGGTTGTGTGGGTGTGTGTTGGGGGTTGTGTGGGTGTGTGTTGGGGGTTGTGTGGGTGTGTGTTGGGGGTTGTGTGGGGTGTGTTGGGGGTTGTGTGGGTGTGTGTTGGGGGTTGTGTGGGTGTGTGTTGGGGGTTCAGGTGTGTGGAGGTTGTAGATCTAATATACCAACCTGTCCTCCTGTTTAGACAGTGCTTATAGTAACGATGTAGACCATCTTGAGGTTATCTTGAGATGATTTCGGGGCTTAGCGTCCCCGCGGCCCGGTCCTCGACCAGGCCTTCTTTTTGTTACACATCCCCAGGAAGCAGTCCATAGCAGTTGTCTAACTCCCAGGTACCTATTTACTGCTAGGTGAACAGGTGCATTAGAGTGAAAGAAACACTGTCCATTTGTTTCCGCCTCCACCGGGGATGGAACCCGGAACCTCAGGACTATGAATCCCAAGCGCTGTCCACTCAGCTGTAGACCATGGTACATATATAAACGTAATGAACAATTAGAAAGAAGCCTAGTGCCCTAGCCTTAACTCTTTATTATTTATTTTAAAGTTTTTTTTAACTTCATAAATAATAATGAGTAATATATTGGTAGAGCCAAACAACTATACTAATACTCTGCTTCCACCAGCGTAACCAAGCGACAAGCCGTCAGGTTATCTTGAGGTTATCTTGAGATGATTTCGGGGCCTTTAGTGTCCCCGCGGCCCGGTCTTCGACCAGGCCTCCACCCCCAGGAAGCAGCCCGTGACAGCTGACTAACACCTAGGTACCTATTTTACTGCTAGGTAACAGGGGCATAGGGTGAAAGAAACTCTGCCCATTGTTTCTCGCCGGCGCCTGGGATCGAACCCAGGACCACAGGATCACAAGTCCAGTGTGCTGTCCGCTCGGCCGACCGGCTCCCCAAGTAGGCAGATCAACACAATATCTCTCACTAAATCGACCCCCTCTCTACACGTTATTCCTAAAAATGGGTAATCTTTTCTTAATAAAAGTCATAAAATCGGTTAAATCAGCCAAAACTTATTTAACATTAGGTGATGTGAAACGCGCCCAACCATTTCTGTCCAGCCCATGATTCGAATTCGAAACTCTCGATTGTGGGTCGAGAACGAACCCAACTGTACTACCGTAACCCTGTAAGTAAACTATAGATATTTGTGTACAAGTTTCTATTCGATCTTGTACTAAAGTCTGTATCGGGAGCCTATAGTACACAAATATTTGTGTTCTATAGTGATAGCAGACGTAACAGTTCATAATTATACTACATACGTAATAAGTCAATCATACGAAGCACAAAGTAAGCATTAAATGTGGAAATACAAAATTAGGAGTAAATTTGGAAGTAATAAAGCGGGTGGTGCCGGGCTCCGTAGAGATACGTTGCGCTGCCAGACGCGCGATGACCAGCCCCCGCACAATGGCGCCGTCCTCGGGAGGGCCGCGGCCTCTTTTGTCTTTCTACAGGAAGATGGCAAAAATTTTCAACACTTTTGTTGCACTAAAGTCGTCCTTTGTGCCACTGCGCTGTCTCGTGCGACTGCTGCTTATTTTTTTCCTGCAATGAATCTTTTGAAATAGCTGTGGTGATTGATAAGGATGTTTAGGAGTTGTTTAGGAGTTATAAAGTTGACTTACAAACATCAGTTTCTTGCGATAGAAGTGTACCAACTCTGCGAGGTCTTTACTGATGTATAATGTAACTCGAACTTAAACGATTAGTCCGCATGAAATTCAGGAACTCACGTATATACGAACATCATATATTTTATGTACATACAAACATCAAAATAACTCTTTAACGGGGATGACGAGGGACGGGTTTTACTCTCGATAACGGGAAAAAATATTCTCATTTTGAAGAAGAACGCTCGCAGCCGCTCAGCTGGGACAAGGGACGCTCAAGTGTAAGAGAAATTGCGTGGAAGAGGCTTTCCGCCACCACCGGATTTGAGGTTGTGTTGAGTTGATGCTTCTGTTTGATTACTTGTCCTGCTCATATTGAGCTTGGCGAGCGGGCTTTATTTCTCTGGATTGTCGAGAGTTTCTGAGTCGTATTTGATATTCGTCGCCATGTTTCCCAGAGGTTAAGTCAGTTGTGCAAACTCGCAATTTAGACAAATACGTTGTCATATGTAATGTAACTTTAGAGGCGCGTATTTTACCTTTAGAAAACTACTTATGGCAGCTTGAGCATGTTTCATACTGTTAAATGTATTGTATCGATGCTTATATGTTTCTATGTATATGTATATATTCCAACACAATTTTAGGAGTCGAATTTCTTGTGCAGAATCAGGAAACATTTGTAGTATTACCCATTCCCCTTTCAGTTTCCTTTCATACTCGGACCATATGTGTATATGCATTCAGCCCGTTCTCTCGGGCGTTCCCAATGTCACTAAACTGATGTACTAAATTGCGTGTGTGTGTGTGTGTGTGTACTCAGATTGATGAAGATTAAGCCACCCAAGAGGTGGTACGGGCATGAATAGCCCGTACGTGTATACTCACCTACTTGTGCCTATTTATTCCTGCAGGAGCGAGCATTAGCTCGAGAGACACTGCACCGCTCCTGTGCAAGGTAAGTCCACTACGGGCTCACCATAGCCCGTGCTACCTGCCCCGTTCCTGTGCCAGGTAAGTTACGGGCTCACCATAGCCCGTGCTACTTGGAACTTCTTCCGAGTAGCTGAATCTATAACAACAACAACAACCAGCATTAGCTCTTGGATCTCACCTATCTAGCCGCCGGTTATCTAAAGTAATGACTCCTGGCCTATTTCCCAATCATATCTCCTTTAAAAATTATGAATGAAGTTTGCTTCAACAATCTGCTCCTTTAGTTTATTCCATTTTCCTACTTCTCTCACGCTAAATGAAAACTTTCTAAAATCTCTACGACACATCTGGGTTTCCAGCTTCCACTTATGCCTCCCTTGCTCTCTTGGTATTAACTGTGAACTATTTCCATTTTGTCAATCCCCCTAAGCATTTTATAGGTCTATCGTATCTCTACTCTCTCCCTTTTTTATAGCGTCGTCAGGTTTAGTTCCTTCAGTCTCTCTTCATATCCCCCCACCCCTCGCAATTCTGGAACGAGTCTCGTCGTAAACTTCTGAACCTTTTCTAATTACCTTGTGTGTACCTACCTATCAGTACTTATCAGTGTCTACGGGGTAGTGAGGTTTAGCTCTTTATGCCCCGCCTGCTAGCCTTGTACCTGTTGAGTTTCATCCTACCTACTCTGACTTTCAAATTCTTTGTCTAATTTCGCGTTAAAGTTGTGGATGGAGGTGGCTTCTACAACTTTATCTTTTAGACCATTCCACTTGTTATCCTCCCGTAGAGGATACGAATACTTCCTTACGTCTCTTTGGCTCATTTGTGTTTCGAGCTTCCACCTGTGTTATCTTATCCTGCATTCTCTCAACCTGAAGAGGCTATCCTTCTCCCACTTTTCTATTCTAATCAGTATCTTTTGAGTTGTGATCATATCCCCCCTGTTCCTTCTATCCTCTAGTGTTGTGAGATTTAGTTCCATTAGTCTATGTTCGTAGCTTGGCCCTCTTAGCTCTGGCACCAGTCTTGTTGCAAACCTCTGTACTTTTTCAATTTTGTCTTTATGTTTCACAAGGTGCGGGTTCCAAGCCGGTGATGCGTATTCCAGTATGTCTAACAAATGTTGAGTAGATTGCTTTGAAGGAGTTTTGATTCATGTTCTTAAACAATGTTTATATATTTGCCAACGTCCCATATGCTGCCGATGTTATCCTGTTTGAGTGTGTGTCTTCGATGTGAGCGTCGGAATTATATCCACTCCCAGATCCTTCTCTTTTTATGATTCCTGTAGTTGCCTTCCCCATATAGTGTAGATGCCTTCTAGTGTCCTCTCTCCCTTTCTTATATTCATTACCTTACACTTGTTAGGAGTGAATTCCAGCAACCATCTGTCTGACCAGTCGTGGAATGGTCAGACTCTTATCATTCCTCCTGGAACACTTCGTCCTGGGAACCCTTATGCAGCATCCTCTTATTCTGGGGCTCCTTATCTTGGATAACCCTCATCCTGTATCTGGTATCAGTAGGTTATCTTCCCAGATACACCAGCCAATTTTATAAATTTGTAAATAATTTCCGAAACACACAAACCCAGTTTGTCATTGTATAAACAACTACACCAGTCTGTTTTATCTTTCTGTAAATTCCCAGAAACGCCAAAATGATGAGGCACCGGATCCGTGTGAATGTGGCAGCTAATGGATACGTTTGTGTACCCGAGTGTGCCCTGCGCGCTTGTTCTGTACCGCTGCCCTGTCAGAGATCTTGCTCCTTAAGCGGGTGGAGGATACTGGTCCATTCTTCATGTCTTTTATGATACCTTCATTTTCTGGATGTGCAGGTCGCTGAAGTGATTCCTGACCTCCTCTTCGGTCTCTCCTCTTCGGTCCCTCCTCTCCATGTCCCAGTATTGTGTCTTGGGCCCACCCTTCCTGCTCTGGCGTTTGTCCTCCTTCTCCTGTATAAAAAAAGGAATCATTTGCTGAATACCTCGCATACGTTTTTCTTGGCGGGAACATATGCGCTTCTTGTTCATGCGGAAGAATATTCCCGCGGTAATATTAGTCTAAATGTTTTGCGAGCCACAATAAAACGAAGTGCGTGCGAAGTAGTGCAAAGACTAAAGGGGTACATAGCCGTAAATAAAATATTTCACTGACAAGAAATTTTTCCCCGAGCTCCCGCTCCATCAGGCAGGACTTCACCGCCTAAGCACCCGAGGCTGTAGTTCATCTCGCCGCTTATCCGGACAAAAAATTTCACTCGTGCAAGTATTTTGCGTGTGTGTGCAGGAGGCAGAGCTACAAGCCGGCCTCGTGCAACATTAAACCCGTTGTGTTTACGGTCCCCAGGGACGACGTAGGCACTGCAAGTGTCCGCAGAAGGGTAAATTATTAAGCGCTCTATTACGAGGCCGGCACTATACGATCCATTAGTATCTCTTAAGGGGATTAGTTTTATGAAAATGACTTCAAGGGGATGCTGAGAACGTATTATCCCTTAAGAGCATTTGTGGCTGCCAGCCTCGTCTTGAACCTGCGGGCGCAAAGGCTTTGTAAAGATTAATATATTCAACTAAGCACGCAAACTTCCTGAATTTTAAGGTCGCTGGCTGCGTGTCGGAGGGAAACTCTGGGAAAATGAGGATATAGTTGGGGGAAACATACGAACACGTGAAGATGCTCGTCTTGCAGCTTCTTACTGGGGTGAGATTCATCTCCTGAGACTTTGTTAGGGATAGGAGAGGTTAGTTTTGATCTCATCACAATACCTGTAGCTCTCTCATCACAACACCTGCAGCTCTCTCACCACAATACCTGCAGCTCTCTCCCTCGTGCCATAATCTTCTACACATCTCTAATTTATCAGGCGGATGAAACTTGTTTATTAATTTCTTTGAAGTTAAAAATCTAATTAACTCCTGGGAATCTTGTCATTTAAAAATTCCCAGTGAACGTAAATAAGACAAGTTCCTGGACACTTAGAACAAGTTCCTGGACACTTAGAGCAAGTTGTTGGACACTTAGAGCAAGCTCTTGGACATTTAGAGCAAGTGTCTAGACACCTACAGTGTAAGTGTTATCACGTAATGCAGACCAGACCACACACTAGAATGTGAAGGGACGACGACGTTTCGGTCCGTCCTGGACGAAGTCGATTGTGGCTTGAGAAATCGACTTGAGTATGGTCCAGGACGGACCGAAACGTCGTCGTCCCTTCACCTTCTAGTGTGTGGTCTGGTCATCATACTTTAGCCACGTTATTTTGACTCATCGCCTGCACGTAATGCAGTGTACAAACTTTCATATCCAAATACAGTGTCAAAGCATTGACGTATTCAGTGTTCGTCCAGCCGGACAGAGTTCATCCAACATTGATATTTACACATTGTCCAAGACAGTAAAATAATATGGATAGCAGAGGTGCACACACTGTATGTGTGTGTATGTGTGTGTATGTGTCTGTATGTGTCTGTATGTGTGTGTATGTGTCTGTATGTGTCTGTATACGTCAGTCTGTGTCTCTGTTGTGCATGGACGAGCTGAGGAAAACATAGAAATAAGGAAGCCCTTGGAAAAAATTATAGATCACTAAGCCATAGCCTGAGATCATTAAGAAGTCTAAAGGAGCCGGCCAGGATTCAAAGTCAGGTAGCCATAGTACCGCCGTGTGTGTTTGAGAGGGATTCTGGACGGCATGGGTTCGAATCCTGGCCGGGTCATTTCGAGTTCTTAGCAATGTATATGTTTCGCGCGTGTAATGCAGCCTTTGTCATATTATGATCACTATTAACTCTTTGACCCTTGGGGATTCGAATCTTGCCTGCCAGGGGTCAGCGTACTGGCTGTCCAGTACGAATACCACTCCACCATCCACTTATAAGTGGATACCACTTATAAGTGATGGAAGGTCGTTGAACCCACATGCTTCCACATGGGTTTTATAACCATCCGTCACCCAGAACTCGATGGTGCAGTAGAATTAGTACGGTGGGTGACCCCCCTTCCCGTCCAGGTTCGAATCCTTGAAAAGTCAAAGCGTTTACAGTGATTTATAGCTTGGAGATCATTCCTACTTTGTCTCGCACATGTTGGCTCGGCACAACCCCAGCATGTTCAAGGATTTGATAAAACAAACACCGCACTCGATATGCACCACAAGTTTAGCCGGGGGATGGATGGGCACGGAACCAACATAGAAGCATATGTGGGTTCCAGAACCATCCATCACTTACAGTCAATCGTTGGTGGATTGGGGTGTCTCCTGCCTCTCCAGGCTTGAACTCTCGAGGGGTTAAATAGTGATATTCTATAATAGAGAATGTCCGTCTGTCAGAGTTGGAGGTCAAACGCTTGGAGCTACACGTGCCGAAATTTGTAGGGGAAATGTTGTGGAGTACGGAACGGACATGTCCTGACCGGGGTAGGCCTAAGTTAAGTACTTTAAAAAATATAGCATGCAACGCAGCACCCCAAAGGATACTTGATCAACCAGGCTGTGACTCATACGTCAGGCTGCGAGCAGCCGCGTCCAACAGCCTGGTTAACCAGTCCGGCAACCAGGAGGCCTGGTCGACGACCGGGCCGCGGGGACGCTAAGCCCCGGAAGCACCTCAAGGTAATCTCAAGATAACCCCCAGAGCGATTTTCATTTAAAATGAATCTGGGATGAAATCGGGAATGATATGTCCGTAGAGTGTGAGGTTTACGTTAACAATATCCAGTGCGATGGGTAATTTTCCCTCATCAAATCTTAATCTAAGTCATTTAATAACTTACTCGCTAAAGAAGGGTTTGGTATGACTCACTTGCGTCTCTAGCTTCCAACTATGATCCTTAGTTGGAAGGAATTCAATTCCAATTCCGGTTTGAAAATCTCATCCTTATTGCCCTGTTACTTCCTCTTGGAATCTTATCTGCTGTAATGGCATTCCCTCTTTACATCACCTCCAGTTCCGTGAGGCTAAGTTCCTTCAGAATATATTCATACTCCAAACCTCTCAGTTCCGGAATGGAACTTGTGCCCAACTCCTGAACTTTTACTGTTTTGTGTGGGCTTAGATGACGAGGCTACACACACTTAACTCACAAGGTTCTTAAGTATGACCACTTATGTGTGTGGGCATGGATTCGTCCCTCTGCGCGCCACCTGACGTCTCTTCCGGCACGTTTCGGCTGCCGCCTCGCCACACTGGGATAAGGAAAGACTGGTGTTCTCACATCCAGACCGCTTCAGCCACATCCTGTCAAACTGCTGGGGGTAAATATCCATTTTTTTTTTCTTATCCAAGCTGCGAGATGATTGCGGAAGTTGGAGCATAAAACTTTGGGTCATTAAGGCCGCCTACACCGGCCTGACGATGATAGATCCGGTGATTTGGGTCCTCTCTTAGATAATTATTCATGCAGCGCCTTCTGTGAAGCTATTTGTTGACAGTGGGGGATATATTGTTGACATTTTAGATGTCTAGTCTTCGTCTAGATCTCTGTCTTCAATGTCGAGATGTCCATCTTTGATGTCGACATGTCTGTCTTCGATGTCGAGATGTCTGTATTCGAGGTCTAGATGTCTGTCTTCGAACTAGAAGTCACTTGTACTGTAGTACTTACGGAACTTGGAGATATCAGATATCATCCTGATATCAATGACATTTGGAGTGACTATTCTGGCATTGTTGGAACACTGAAAAGACCGCGCCTTCGACCATAAACTCTCCCAAACATCCTAAGCCAACTCCGCCCCTAATTCCACATACAAGAACTTCACAAATGATCTGAAAACTGGCAAACGCTTCTTAGTATCAATAAATGCAAGACCTTACATGTGGAGTAGAACACTTCACGTCACAACTACCAACTTAACAACACTGCATTGTAGTAGATTGTTGAAGAAAAGGAACTTGGAATCAGAATCCATCATTCACTGAAATTTACACAACAAGTGAGAACTGCAGCAAAGAAGGCTAACCAAACGCTAAGAATAATCAAGCAAATCTTCGATTTAAAAGAAAATAAAGTAGATATTCAGCTGTATAAATCATGGGTGCGTCCCCACTTGCATACTAGCATGCAGACCTCATCTTCAGGATGATACAGCTGCTTGAGAGAAAGTTCAACACCGGGCAGCAAACATCATCCTAGAACTAAGACAACTCTCTTACCAGGAACGGTGGAGGGCCAGAGGGCTAACAACACTACAAACCAGGCATGACAGGGCGGATCTCATTGAAACTTTTATAATACTGAACAATTTGGAGGATGTTGATCCGGACAATTACTTCAAAACGTCAGATGTAGCACAAACAAGGAGCAACGGTTGCAAGCTCAACAAGCCACAATGTAGAACAGAAAACAGGAGAGGATTTTTCACCCGTAAGATTATAAACCCATGGAATTGCCCACCCGCCAAAGCCGGAAATGGTAAAATATTGCTCAGTTTTACAATCCAGCTTGGTAAAATTGTCAGGGCAAATAGGGGGCCTGTAACAAGGCGCTGGCTTCCTGTCCCTCGTCGGACAGGAAGTCGGCACACGCACACACACACACACACACACACACACACACACACACACACACACACACACACACACACACACACACACACACTGTGTGGTTTGGTAGCTGAGTGAACGGCGCGCGGTACTCGTAATCCTGTGACCCGGCTTCGATTCCGGGACTAGGCAGAGACAAATGGGCAGAGTTTCTTTGACCCTGATGCCCCCTGTTACCTAGCAGTAAATAGGTACCTAGAAGTTAGACAGCTGTTACGGGCTGCTTCCTGTGTGTGTGTGTGTGTGTATGTGTTTGAGGAAAAAAATTAGTTAGTAATTAGTAACAGTTGATTGATTGACAGTTGAGAGGCGGGCCGAAAGAGCAGAGCTCAACCCCCGCAAGCACAACTAGGTGAGTACACACGTCACTAGACGCGGCTACATCACATATTACACGACCACACTCCCCACCCTACACCTGCACTCCACACCTACCCCACCCTACACCTGCACTACACCCCCCCCCCACCTACCCCACCCAACACCCTAAATTGAACTCCAGTCCCTGAATCCCATTTTTGTCCTCTATTTCTTTGACATCAAATAAATCTTCATAATGACCTTTGCAGCCATTTAAAGGCCGTCAACTTCTCGTTCGCGTCATAAAAAGACAAAGGATAGTAGTTATCGAGCCAGGAGAAAGACTCCTAATTGCCAGTTGATCTGAACCAGGGCGAGAAACTGGCCCTTCCTGCCTCGCTAGAGACTGCCTACAGTTCGACTCGATTGAACAGTTTACAATATTAAAAAGATATTAAACCAGGCGTTCAAAGTTGTTTAAAGTTGTTAGGCCGTCTGCCTAAGACAGGGTGCGTTGGCTAGCATTTTATAAACCCACCCAGCAGTATATAAACCCACCCAGCAGTATATAAACCCATCCAGCAGTATATAAACCCACCCAGCAGTATATAAACCCACCCAGCAGTATATAAACCCGCCCAGCAGTATATAAACCCGCCCAGCAGTATATAAACCCACCCAGCAGTATATAAACCCACCCAGCAGTATATAAACCCGCCCAGCAGTATATAAACCCATCCAGCAGTATATAAACCCACCCAGCAGTATATAAACCCACCCAGCAGTATATAAACTCACCCAGCAGTATATAAACCCACCCAGCAGTATATAAACCCACCCAGCAGTATATAAACCCACCCAGCAGTATATAAACTCACCCAGCAGTATATAAACCCACCCAGCAGTATATAAACCCACCCAGCAGTATATAAACCCACCCAGCAGTATATAAACCCACCCAGCAGTATATAAACCCGCCCAGCAGTATATAAACCCACCCAGCAGTATATAAACCCACCCAGCAGTATATAAACCCACCCAGCAGTATATAAACCCACCCAGCAGTATATAAACTCACCCAGCAGTATATAAACCCACCCAGCAGTATATAAACCCACCCAGCAGTATATAAACCCACCCAGCAGTATATAAACCCACCCAGCAGTATATAAACCCGCCCAGCAGTATATAAACCCACCCAGCAGTATATAAACCCACCCAGCAGTATATAAACCCACCCAGCAGTATATAAACCCACCCAGCAGTATATAAACCCACCCAGCAGTATATAAACCCACCCAGCAGTATATAAACCCACCCAGCAGTATATAAACCCACCCAGCAGTATATAAACCCACCCAGCAGTATATAAACCCACCCAGCAGTATATAAACCCACCCAGCAGTATATAAACCCACCCAGCAGTATATAAACCCACCCAGCAGTATATAAACCCACCCAGCAGTATATAAACCCACCCAGCAGTATATAAACCCACCCAGCAGTATATAAACCCACCCAGCAGTATATAAACCCACCCAGCAGTATATAAACCCACCCAGCAGTATATAAACCCGCCCAGCAGTATATAAACCCACCCAGCAGTATATAAACCCGCCCAGCAGTATATAAACCCACCCAGCAGTATATAAACCCACCCAGCAGTATATAAACCCACCCAGCAGTATATAAACCCGCCCAGCAGTATATAAACCCACCCAGCAGTATATAAACCCGCCCAGCAGTATATAAACCCACCCAGCAGTATATAAACCCGCCCAGCAGTATATAAACCCACCCAGCAGTATATAAACCCACCCAGCAGTATATAAACCCACCCAGCAGTATATAAACCCACCCAGCAGTATATAAACCCACCCAGCAGTATATAAACCCGCCCAGCAGTATATAAACCCACCCAGCAGTATATAAACCCACCCAGCAGTATATAAACCCACCCAGCAGTATATAAACCCGCCCAGCAGTATATAAACCCACCCAGCAGTATATAAACCCACCCAGCAGTATATAAACCCACCCAGCAGTATATAAACCCACCCAGCAGTATATAAACCCACCCAGCAGTATATAAACCCGCCCAGCAGTATATAAACCCACCCAGCAGTATATAAACCCGCCCAGCAGTATATAAACCCACCCAGCAGTATATAAACCCACCCAGCAGTATATAAACCCACCCAGCCGTATATAAACCCACCCAGCAGTATATAAACCCGCCCAGCAGTATATAAACCCACCCAGCAGTATATAAACCCGCCCAGCAGTATATAAACCCACCCAGCAGTATATAAACCCACCCAGCAGTATATAAACCCACCCAGCAGTATATAAACCCGCCCAGCAGTATATAAACCCACCCAGCAGTATATAAACCCACCCAGCAGTATATAAACCCGCCCAGCAGTATATAAACCCACCCAGCAGTATATAAACCCACCCAGCAGTATATAAACCCACCCAGCAGTATATAAACCCACCCAGCAGTATATAAACCCGCCCAGCAGTATATAAACCCACCCAGCAGTATATAAACCCACCCAGCAGTATATAAACCCACCCAGCAGTATATAAACCCACCCAGCAGTATATAGACCCACCCAGCAGTATATAAACCCACCCAGCAGTATATAAACCCACCCAGCAGTATATAAACCCACCCAGCAGTATATAGACCCACCCAGCAGTATATAAACCCACCCAGCAGTATATAAACCCACCCAGCAGTATATAAACCCACCCAGCAGTATATAGACCCACCCAGCAGTATATAAACCCACCCAGCAGTATATAAACCCACCCAGCAGTATATAAACCCGCCCAGCAGAAGAGAGATAAACCCGTAGCCTGGTGGGGTGGAAAAGAAGCATATCGGGAAGAAGTATGGAAATATACCGTAGTCTTAACTCCTTAGAAATGAGCCACAGCAGAACTTTGTAATTAAAAGATGAAATTGTGGCAGAATGTTACTTGTGTGACAGCATCTAACACTCTCTCTCTCTCTCTCTCTCTCTCTCTCTCTCTCTCTCTCTCTCTCTCTCTCTCTCTCTCTCTCTCTCTCTCTCTCTCTCTCTCTCTCTCTCTCTCTTTCTCTCTCTCTCTCTCTCCAAGCTTCAGTTCACCAGTGTTCAAGGGCTGGTGGGAGTTCCTCCTCCTTCCTAACCACCAACTGGGCCGCCACGTATCGATCTCCGTCTATATGG
The DNA here is from genome assembly GCF_040958095.1 of Procambarus clarkii. NCBI lineage: Eukaryota > Metazoa > Arthropoda > Malacostraca > Decapoda > Cambaridae > Procambarus > Procambarus clarkii. The sequence continues at coordinate 2,214,143 of NC_091200.1, read as the reverse complement.
AAGGGCGACTGTTCCGCTACGGCGAATGTGAATGGAACTCCACACAAAAGCGACCCAACGAGCAGATATGCGTATGAAAGGAGAGGGAGAGAGAGAGAGAGAGAGAGAGAGAGAGAGAGAGAGAGAGAGAGAGAGAGAGAGAGAGAGAGAGAGAGAGAGAGAGATAATGGATATTTCGGTTAAGAATGTGGGTGTAAGGTATGTATGGGAGGGTGAGACAGTAATTGTGATGAGGCTTAGGGATGATCGATTGATTAAGATTAGTGACTCATGCGGTGGCACGGGCATGAATAGCCCGTAAAGACTTAGGGATGATTAAGGAGAACTAAAAGGGAAGAATAGTGATATAAATGTCGATAATGATAACAAAAATCATGCTATCGTCGAATGCGGTAATCTAACAATTAGAACAGTGCTCGGGAACCTGAGTGGGAAGGCAGTCACAACACTATACACCTACGGGAGACCAAACCAGGACTGTGCAGCCCCGTCATGAAGCATTCACTTCACAATAACATGAAATCTTTTGAAAGATAAAGAGGTTTATAACGAGGCAACGGTCCAGAAATATGTAGGATAAGGTGCCAAGAATGGTTGAAAGGCTCGGTCCTAACGATGCTGGGAAAGAGACTAGCAAAAGGAGTTATGATTGAAATAGAATATACAAAGGGAAAATTGACAGGGGTGGAACAGAGGCAAATGTTCAGTGAATGAGAGTAGAAGACGAGAACACATGGTTGTAGACCCCAGATAGACCAGAGAGAAATATAAGGAAGCGCTCAGCTTTGAGTTGTGTGAACATGGAATGAACTAGACGATAAGTTACTAGTAGCAAACTCCATCCACAACTGTAAAATTAAATTAGAAATAAGATATTTAGTGGCCGCTGCATTAGCCGGTCGCCGGCTGGAGAGTGGAGTTCAAAAAACAGAAGCTCGACACACACACACACACACAGATATACAAATAACATATGTATGTAATTATCCAACTCAATCTTATTTTATGACCACTGATCACCATTTTATTTTGGAGTACCTCCGCCGTAGGTGACTTGCGACAGGCGGAGGCCCAGACTCTCACCGCGGTGCTGCCAAAAGGCATAACCCATTCTCTTGGTTATACCTCCTCAAGCCACCCCCACAAACCACTGTCTCATTGGTAGTGATGAACCAAAGCCCCACCATGCCGGTAAACGAAACCCTTGCATTTGCACTGATTGCCTCTGCTGGAGACATTAGATATGTAGAAACTGACACAACTTAGTGTTATGGATTACTGAGAGATTTGGTTCTTAAGAAACGGAAACTTCATTCATGTTGTCTCCAGAATGATGAAATGGAAGTTTAGGGAGAGATCAGATGAACTTCTTAAGATGTGTGGCGCGCACTTCAGGAGCATGTGGTGGTATATACTCTATAAGGAACATACGGTGGTATATAAGGAACATACAATACTGTAAGGATTACAGCCCCGCTCCTGTGCCAGGTAAGTCCACTACGGGCTCACCATAGCCCGTGCTACTTGGAACTTTTGTTCAGAGTAGCTGAATCTAAAACAACAACAACAGCTGTAAGGAACATACAGTTGTATATTCTCTCACCAAGGAGGATGCACGAGTGTCCGGACTAGCGAGAAACATGATTACTATTTTTCCATTGCACCTGCAAAAACAAAAAAATATGCAACTGCGTCTTAGTCAACAAATGAAGATGAATGAAAGGACGGGGGGGGGGAAACTTGGTCATTTGCATAATTGCACTCTCCTCCTGATCTTAATTACCATTTGTTACACTCTTTAAAGGAATTTTATGTTCGGCGATAAACACATAGGTTATGTTGTTTACGTGCAACAACAGCTGTAGCCACGAGTCTGTAACGTGGCAACAACAACAGCTGTAGCCACGAGTCTGTAACGTGGCAACAACAACAGCTGTAGCCACGAGTCCGTAGGATGGAACAACACCAGCTGTAGCCACGAGTCTGTAGGATGGAACAACAACAGCTGTAGCCACGAGTCTGTAACGTGGAACAACAACAGCTGTAGCCACGAGTCTGTAGGATGGAGCAACACCAGCTGTAGCCACGAGTCTGTAGGATGGAACAACAACAACAACAACAGCTGTAGGCACGAGTCTGTAACGTGGAACAACAACAGCTGTAGCCACGAGTCTGTAACGTGGAACAACAACAGCTGTAGCCACGAGTCTGTAACGTGGAACAACACCAGCTGTAGCCACGAGTCTGTAACGTGGAACAACAACAGCTGTAGCCACGAGTCTGTAGGATGGAACAACACCAGCTGTAGCCACGAGTCTGTAGGATGGAACAACAACAACAACAACAGCTGTAGCCACGAGTCTGTAACGTGGAACAACAACAGCTGTAGCCACGAGTCTGTAACGTGGAACAACACCAGCTGTAGCCACGAGTCTGTAACGTGGAACAACAACAGCTGTAGCCACGAGTCTGTAGGATGGAACAACACCAGCTGTAGCCACGAGTCTGTAGGATGGAACAACAACAACAACAACAGCTGTAGCCACGAGTCTGTAACGTAGAACAACAACAACAACAACAGCTGTAACAACGAGTGGTTTGTGAATGCACAAAAAAAAAAACAGGCAGGCGCCCTCATTTTCCATTCCTGAAATTCCATTTCTGGGAAGAAAGTTCAAGTCTGTCTCATCAATGAACACAAAATCTGTCTTTTCAAGCCAAAATAGAGAGTGGCGTTCCAGTCACGTCGTCCGCAGAGACTCTGCGGGATCGCAGTTCTGGAACAATTATTACTCGCTTATGTGTATAATGTTTTCGTGTTATTAAACTGTATAAGTGTTTATCAGGAATCATCAGGGCAAATGGGGAGAAGTTTGACAAGCCGCCGACTTCCTGGAGTCTGAAGATTTCAAATCTAAATCAAACATATTTTATGAGTTGAAATATATATATAAAAAGTTGTAGAAGATGTACAAGATATACTTAAGAGAACTCTTTATTTGTTAAATATCACTGTAATGTGATGAAGACTAATTTGTGGTATTTTTTCCTCAAATTTATTTCATAAAACACATTGTGTGTATATATATATATATATATATATATATATATATATATATATATATATATATATATATATATATATATATATATATTACATACATTCGCTCATACAGTAAAAATAAAGAATTGGAAGAAATGAATATTCATTTTTTTTCTTTGGCTGGAACAGCATATGCTAACCAAATTAACTTACTTCACAAACTAAAGGAAGTAATCTATTTTCCATTTGTAATTCTTCTTAGAGAAGGACAAGTGATTGAGTAGGTGCAGGACACATTACTCAACCACAAAACGTCTAGCCAGTCTAAGTACAGAGTACCCATCATACAGAGTACTTCGCTACATACAGCACTACGTACTGTGCTACACACAGCAGTACGTACAGTGCAACATACACAGTTCTGTGCTACGATCAGAGTACTGTACCAAGAACAGAGTACTATGTTACACTGCCATTTTTAAATACAACACTCCGCTTTGCCTCCCCCAAACTTTATTCGCCAGACGCTCTCAAACGAATCCCTCCAACTTTGATCAGCCTGGCACCCCGGGTTACGATAACACGATAAAGGCTGGACACTCGCTCAAAGTTCAGGCTGATATTTAGAAAGTTGGCTTCCTCCCCCCTCACAGTCCGGCCACCCCTCAACTTTTTGATCGAGATCCATTCCTATTTGTTGATACTTGCGGTTGAGTTCTCTTGTTAGGGGGGGATGGGGTGAGGGTCGGGGTGTTGCTGGGAGGGTCGGGGTCGACCCTACCGGCCCGTGGCACCTCTTGGTGGCTTAATCTTCATCAATCTTATCCGTATTTCTTGAAAAAAAAATGTTGAAACGCGAAAGCGCTCAGATTATTTTCGTCTCATTTTTTTATCATGTGTAAAGTTACGCAAACAGTGTGATAATATGTAAGTAATTCATTTACACCATCTCGAAATAAGTCGTCATCTTATATTGCAAAATAAATTACAAAAATAATAATAATAATACATTATTAAATCAAATGGAAATAGGAGTACATAATACCTTCATTTGTTTTGCAGTTAATAATTTATGCATAAATAGTTTATGTATAAATTGGAACTTATTATTGTAATACTAAAGGGTAAAAGCGAATATCTATATGAGGGGAAAAATTTTATATTTTTATGCACTTTCAATCCCGAACCTATAAAACTTTTCGCTAATCCACTAATTTAATTTCAGGCCAGGTAAAAAATAGGTGATTAATCTATTCAGCGGCTTTTACAGGTTGTGTGTGTGTGGTGATTTTAGGAAATACAGCCATTTAAGCTTACACACACACACGCATGCGCGCGTACACACACACACACACACACACACACACACACACACACACACACACACACACATTGTGGAAGCAAACACTATGCATAGCTTTAAAACTAGATATGATAGAGAAGGAGAGGAGACATAGCTCTAAACAACCGAAGGCTAGAAAGGCGGGCTCCAAGAGCCAACGCTCGATCCTGCAGGCACAAATAGGTGAGTACACACACACACACACACACACACACACACACACACACACACACACACACACACACACACACACACACACACACACACACACACTGTTGTGAGCTGTTTGTTGATGTGCTTCCTCATATCTTAAGACGCACATCAACAAACTGGAAAAGGTGCATAGACATGCTACTAAGTGGCTCCCAGAACTGAAGGGCAAGAGCTACGAGGAGAGATTAGAGGCATTAAATATACCAAAACTGGAAGAAAAGGAGGAGATATGATCACTACGTACAGAAACGTCAGCACTGTGGAGAAATGCCCGACAGACCACTGGAACATTATCTAACACAGTGCAGCGTTAAAATAGTAACGGGAATCGATAAAATGGATAGGGAAGAATTCCTGAGATCTGGAACTTTAAGAACAAGAAGTCATAAATTTAAACTAACTTAACAAAGCTGCCGAAGAAATATAAAAAAATTTACTTTCGCAAACCGAGTGGTAGACGGTTGGAACAAGTTAGGTGAGATGGTGGTGGAGGCCAATACCGCCATTAGTTTCAAAGCGTTATAATACAAAGAGTACTGGGAAGACGGGACACCACGAGCTTCCTGTAACTACAATTAGGCAATTAATTATACACACACACACACACACAGGTCAGGTTGTCACAATATTTTCTGATAGTGAAAAAAATATAAATAGGATCAAGATAATGGACGATAACAAGAAACTACAAGATAACCTGGCAAATTGAAAGAATTACCCAAAAAATGGCTAATAGAGCTTAATTCAAGTGAGCGCAAAGTAATGAAACTGGTTGCATTTATCAGGAGGATGGATGCAAGGTACCAAATGGGACATTAAACCCTCTATGAATCAAGCACAGATAAAGACCTGGGGACTGATTTCATACACTGAACATGTCTCTCCGAGTCCACATCACATGGACATTATCACCGGCACATGCTGGCTTGGTCAACATAAAAAATTAATTTGGAAAAATAAATCAGGAATCACCAAAGCCTTTATATACCACATAGGTCAGACCAATCCTATAATATGCGGCACCAGCAGGGAGTCCTTACATTTTGAAATACATGAATTTACCTAAATTTATCCGAGGGGCCACTAATACTCTAGTTGCCTCGACGAGGACAGGAAGCAGGCGGCTTGTCAAAGGTCCCCAATTGCCTATATGGTTTTTCCCAGATAGATTTTAAAATCTAACAGAGTTTTGGCATTTATGGCTTTGGCGGGTAAGCTGTTCTATGGGTTTATTTATTGGTGAAAAAGCAGCTCCTGTTTTCAGTACTGCATTGTGGCTTGTTGAGCTTGAAACCGTTGCTCCTTGTTTGTGTTACATCTGACCTTTTGTAGAAATTGTCTGGATCAACATTCTCCAATGCTTCAATTCCGTATTTTGAAGCTTTTGATGAGATCCGCCCTGTCATAACTGGTTTGTGGTGTTGTTAGCCTTGGTGGCCCTCAAGGTTAACCGATCCTGGTACAAGAGTTAACAGTTCTGGAATGATTTTTGTTGCCCGGTGTTACACTTTCTCCATAGCAGCCATGTCCTTCTGAAGATGAGGTCTCCATGCTTGGAGACAGTAATCCAGATGGGCCGCACCAGAGATTTATATAATTGAATCACTACCTTCTTTTCCTTAAAGTCAAAGTTATGCTTAATTATTCCAAGGGTTTGGTTAGCTTGCAGGCGATGAGTCACAATAACGTGGCTAAAGTATGTTGACCAGACCACACACTAAAAGGTGAAGGGACGACGACGTTTCGGTCCGTCCTGGACCATTCTCAAGTCGATTGTGTCGTCGTCCCTTCACCTTCTAGTGTGTGGTTTGGTTAGCTTTTTTTTACTGCTGCTCCTACCTGTTTGTGCAACTTTCAGTAAGTGGAGGATTTTGACTCTAATGTTCTTTTCTTCATCAATCTGCTGTAATGTAATGTTATTAATTTGGTAGTTGTGTCGTGGGTTGCTACGACCCACATGCAAAGTTTTACATTTGTCAATATAAAAAAGCATTTGCCGTTTGCAAATGGCAAGTTCTGGCCATTCAACACCGGGCGACTAAAATCCTTTCCGAACTAAGTCAACTTTCATACCAAGAACGGTTGAGGGCCACAGGGACCAGACATGACAGGGCTGCTCTCAGCAAAACTTTTAAATTACTGAACAATTTGGAAGATATTCACCCAGAACACTTCTTCAAAGGCTAGATGTAAGACGAACAAGGAGCAACGGTTCGAGCTCAACAAGCTCGAAGGATGGAAAGTATTTGTTTTCTCCTATAGAATTATACAGTTGTGGAAACGCATACCCGCCGAAGCCGTAAATGCCAAAACATTGGCATTTGTTTGGCCCCAAAACAAATGGGAGAGGCCTTCGACAAGCCAGACAACCTTCCTGTCCTCGTCGAGACCACTAGAGAGAGATACCTGTGTAACGGTTCTATTGTTACGTAAAGTAGGGTGACAATAAACAGACACTAAGAGACTATATATATATTTGGTCGAATATACAGAAGTACAAAGGTGATACTTTGGTGTGAGTTGAGCGCACTGAGCGTCGGTACAGTATCTCGCAAGTGTCTGCTCTAGACAACACTTGAAAATAGACTAGTTAATGTTTGATTGATGATTGATTGATGAAGATTAAGCCGCCCAAAAGGTGGCACGGGCATGAATAGCCCGTAAGTGGTGGCTTTTTTGAGCCATTACCAGTATCAAAAGCTGATACTGAAGATCTGTGGAGGTGCGAATGCACCCTGCATGACGGGAGATGTCTCCTTTGTGAATGTGTTAAGGTTGGGGTCTGGTTACACAACTGGTTGAGCTTCGGTTACACAACTGGTCGGGCTCCGGTTAAATAACTGGTCGGGCTCCGGTTAAATAACTGGTCGGGCTCCGGTTATATTAACTGGTCGGGCTCCGGGGGTGTCACTCCGGCTTTGGGTTGTGCATGGTCAGGCTTCGATTCGTGTATGGTTGTGCTTCAGCGGTTGTTTGTGTACTAGTGCTCCAGGTTTGTTTGCTAAGGCTCTATGTTTATATGTTTGCTAGAAATCGGGGTTTCTTTTTTTTGTATATAGTTCAATTGTTTGCTATGGGTCAATAGTTGGTGTTTAGGGTAAGTGGAGGGTTTTAGGTAGGGCTAAGGAGATTTTTGTTTGGTCGAGCTAGGAATGGAGTTTGGTTGTGCTCTGGGACTGTTTAGCTTTGTGGGGTTGGATAAGATGTATACTTGCTGGGCTTACGGTTACACAACTGGTCGGGGTCCGGTTACACAACTGATCGGGCTTCGGTTACATAACTGGTCAGGCTCCGGTTACACAACTTGTCGGGGTCCGGTTACATAACTCCGGGGGTGTGATTTGTTAGGCTTTGGGTTGTGCATGGTTGTGCTCCGGTTCGTACATGGTTGTGCTCCAGCGGTTGTTAGTGTACTAGTGCTCCAGGTTTGTTTACTAGGGCTCTATGCTTATATGTTTGTTAGAAATTCGGGTGTCTTTTTTTTATTTATTTAGTTCATTTGTTTGCTATGGCTCCATAGTTGGTTTCTAGGGCAAGTGGAGGGTTTTACGTAGCGCTAAGAATTTTGTTTGGTCGAGCTAGGAATGGAGTTTGGTTGTGCTCTGGGACTCTTTAGCTTGGTGGGGATGAGATGTATACTTGCTAGGCTTATGGTTGCACAACTGATCGGGGTCTGGTTACACAACTGGTTGAGCTTCGGTTACACAACTGGTCGGGCTCCGGTTAAATAACTGGTCGGGCTCCGGTTAAATAACTGGTCGGGCTCCGGTTATATTATGGTCAGCTTTCAGCCTCTGATTCTGCTACTGAGTTCAATAGGTTCTTCTCTTCCATTGGTTCATCCCTTGCAAATGATATTCCATCTTCCAGTACAGACATTAATGACTATCTTTCAGGTAACTATCCACAGTCTCTGTACCTAAAGCCTATTAATTCCACTGACGTCAATGAGATAATCCTTTCCCTTAAAACCAAGTCTGGTGCCCTTGAGGAGATACCAACTTTAATTTACAAAAAAGCCTCCAGATCTTTAGCCCCTGCTATTGCTTTGCTCTTCAACAAGTCACTTGAACTCCAAACCTTCCCAGATATTCTAAAAAAAGCGAGAGTAACGCCTGTCCACAAATGTGGTAATCTCACAGATGTTAACAACTACAGACCTATATCTATCCTGCCAAACTTGTCAAAAAATTTTGAAAAACTAATCTATAAGCAGCTTTACTCATATCTAGCCAAACTCAATATACTTAGCCCTTGCCAATATGGCTTCAGACCCAAAAAAACACTAACGATGCACTTATTAGTATGCTTAACTCGATTCATACAGCTCTTGATAAAAATGAGTTCTCTGTTGGGTTGTTTGTGGACCTGCGTAAAGCTTTTGACACTGTCAACCACCAAAACCTTCTTCTTAAATTACATCATTATGGAGTCAGAGGACACTCCCTACAATACCTCAAATCCTACCTTACTGACAGGCTCCAATATGTTTCTGTGAATAATACAATTTCTCCCACCCTACCCATCAACATTGGTGTTCCCCAGGGCAGCATACTTGGCCCTCTCCTCTTTCTCATCTACATTAATGACCTTCCAAATGCCTCCCAACACCTCAAACCAATTCTATTTGCTGACGACACAACCTTCATTTACTCCAGTCCTGATCCCCTTGCTCTAAATGCCACAGTAAATACTGAGCTAAATAAAGTCCATCTGTGGCTAACTGCCAACAAACTCACCCTTAACATTGACAAAACCTTTTATATTCTGTTTGGCAATAAATCCTCTAATCAAATAAATCTCAAAATAAACAATACCCAAATTTGTAACAAATTAGATGGCAAATTCCTTGGCATTCTCATTGACCACAAGCTTAATTTCCAGGGACACATTCTAAACATATCAAAAAAAGTTTCAAAAACTGTGGGCATTCTTTCTAAGATCAGATATTATGTACCACGCCCTGCCCTGGTGACTCTCTATTACTCCCTTATCTATCCATATCTCAACTATGGTATTTGTGCTTGGGGCTCTACTACCCAAAATCACTTACGTCCTCTAATTACTCAACACAAAGCTGCTATTAGGACAATATCCAATTCTGGCCCCAGACACCACTCGGTACCCCTACTTAAATCTCTGAATATGTTAGACATTAAGTCACTGCACATTCTCTCATGTGTATTATACATATATAAAACGCTAAACTATAATGCCAATCCTGATCTCAAAAGCTTCATAGAAGGTTGTATCAGAACCCATGAGCATCACACCAGAAATAAATACAGTTTTGATATTCCTAGAGTACGACTTAATCAAACTAGAAATGCTCTACAAATCAAGGGGCCCAGAATGTGGAATGACCTTCCCAACCATGTTAAAGACTGTACCTCTCTCAACCAGTTTAAGTTAAAAGCGAAGCTATACCTAATAAATTCCCTGTAACCTACCTTACCCTTCTATTGTCAACCAATGTCTGTTTTTTTCTTTAAAGAGCGCTGTTTGTCGACATAATTGTATTTGTGCTGCTTTTTCATCTATGTTTTCATTTCTTGTTTTCATTCTACTCATTATGCTCAATTAGTATTAAGCTTGTCATTTAAGTTTATCATGCCCGAAACGCTTTGCGTAATAGTGGCTTTAGGCATTGTATGTACTAGCTCTACCTATAAGTTAAATAATCCTTGTAAATATTTATTGTATGTATGTACCTTACCTAAATAAAATTGTATTGTATTGTATTGTATTAACTGGTCGGGCTCCGAGGGTGTCACTCCGGCTTTGGGTTGTGCATGGTCAGGCTTCGATTCGTGTATGGTTGTGCTTCAGCGGTTGTTTGTGTACTAGTGCTCCAGGTTTGTTTGCTAAGGTTCTATGTTTATATGTTTGCTAGAAATCGGGGTTTCTTTTTTTGTATCTAGTTCAATTGTTTGCCAATTTTTGTATCTAGGTCAATAGTTGGTGTTTAGGGTAAGTGGAGGGTTTTAGGTAGGGCTAAGGAGATTTTTGTTTGGTCGAGCTAGGAATGGAGTTTGGTTGTGCTCTGGGACTGTTTAGCTTTGTGGGGTTGGATGAGATGTATGCTTGCTGGGCTTACTGTTATACAACTGGTCGGGGTCCGGTTACACAACTGATCGGGCTTCGGTTACACAACTGGTCGGGCTCCGGTTAAATAACTGGTCGGGCTCCGGTTACACAACTGGTCGGGCTCCGGGGGTGTCACTTCGGCTTTGGGTTGTGCATGGTCGGGCTTCCGTTCGTGCATGTTTGTGACCCAGAGGTTGTTTGGTTCGTTCATGCTAGGCTTGCGGTTAGACAACTGGTCGGGCTCCGGTTACACAACTTGTCGGGTTCCAATTGCATTACTCCAGGGGTGTGACTTGTTGGGTTTTGGGTTGTGCCTGGTTGTACTCCGGTTTGTACGTGGTTGTGCTCTAGTTCATACATGGTTGTGCTGCAGTGCTTGTTTGTGTACTAGTGCTCCAGGTTTGTTTGCTAGGGCTTTATGTTTATGATAAAGCCCTAATAAAAGGGCTATGATATGATAAAGGGCTTTTTTATGATAAAAAAAAGAAACCCAAATTTCTAGTAATGTTTATGATTACTAGAAATTTGGGTTTCTTTTTTTGCATATAGTTCAATTGTTTGCTATGGGTCAATAGTTGGTGTTTAGGGTAAGTGGAGGGTTTTAGGTAGGGCTAAGGAGATTTTTGTTTGGTCGAGCTAGGAATGGAGTTTGGTTGTGCTCTGGGACTGTTTAGCTTGGTGGAGGTTGGATGAGATGTATACTTGCTAGGCTTACGGTTGCACAACTGGTCGGGGTCTGGTTACACAACTGGTCGGGGTCTGCTTACACAACTGGTCGGGGTCTGGTTACACAACAGGTCGGGCTCCGGTTACAGAACTGGTCGGGTTTCGGGGGTATCACAATTGGGCTTCGGGTTGTGTATAGTCGGGCTTCGAATGTTGTTTGTTCGATTCATTCATGCTAGGCTTGCGGTTACACTACTGGTCGGGGTCCAGTTACACAACTGGTCGGGGTCTGGTTACACAACTAGTCGGGGTTTGGTTATACAACTGAACGGGGTCTGGTTACACAACTGGTCGGGGTCTGGTTACACAACTGGTCGGGGTCTGGTTACACAGCTGGTCGGGGTTTGGTTACACAACTGGTCAGGCTCCTGTTACACAATAGGTCGGGCTCCAGGGGTACGTGTCACTTGGGCTTCAAGTTGTGCATTACCCTCTTTGTGTAATGAAATTTTAAAATAAAGTTAGATATATATACACACACATACTAAAAGAATAGGGGTGGTAGGAGAAGAAAATGTCAGTGTTCAGTGAGGATCCACAAGGTCTTCTCTGGGTACTCTTTATTATCTTTTTCGAGGCTATGGGTCCTCCCTACACTTGCACCAGAGGTGATACCCCTTTTAGGTTTATCAAAATATATTACTTTGAAACCCTGTATCAGTCACAAAAAAAAAAAAATTGGGCTACTCTTATTACAAATTCGCTACTTTCTGACCGTCAGCTCGCTACTTTCAGGAATTTGGATCTGGCAACACTGCCCCCCAGAGCTACGTTGTTTACATCTGGAGGAATGGAAGCCACGGTGCGCTATGTCTCCTCTGGGGTCAACCAGACACCTTCAGGCATCACCTGGGGCCTGGACGGGACGGTGTGTTATGCTGCAGGTACTGGAGTACTGCTGTATGACCCAAAGGTATTATATTCTCGATATATAATGATATGCCAGAGAAAAAAACATTCTGTACTTCTACTAAAACTACTTGTTCTTTAATCCAGTAGTCTCTGCCAGTCTTCATTAAGAATATAATTGAAATAAGTTTATTGAGGTAAAATACACACAAAGGTAGCTCAAGCTATTCTCACCCCATTCAGTACATCGTGTTAATACATACATAGACACACATCACAAGCAATAAACATATTACCGAACATTCTGAGAGATAAACATATAAATTTCCTCCTTTACACAAGTATTAAGAATATAAGAATGAAGGTAATTGACGGGAGACATCTCCCGTCACACAGGGTGCAGTCGCACCTCCACAGATCTCCAGTATCAGCTCTTGATACTGGTAATAGCTCAACAGGGCCACCACTTACGGGCTATTCATGCCCGTGCCACCTATTGGGTGGCTTAATCTTCATCAATCAATCAATCGAAGGTAATTGCAGAAGGCCTAATGGCCCATACGAGGCAGCTTCTATTTATAACCACCTTCTCATTCATATTGGAAGGGTTCCGCAGCTTGGCCAAAAGTTGGGCTCCAACTTGCATTGGTTACTCGATGAAAGGTATCGAGTAACCTTGCAAAACCAAACAGACCATTTATCAATATCCAATCAAGCAAAATGCATCTTCCAGTGACCTCCAGTACTTGCTTAGTTGAGCTTGTGAGGGTTGAGCTTCGGCTCTTTGGTCTCGTCGGGAATTCACTGTCTTCCTGCTAATTCCCAGCACTTCTTGGCCAAGCCAGGGGTGTACATTGTTTCCTTAACCAAAGTGCTGCACAGAAAAACTGGTTGGCACTTTCATCAAGTATCATAGAATAATTTTTTTTATATAATCTGCATTCCTGCTCCTTCCTCACTCCTCTTCTTTTTCCAAATCCTCCCCCTCCTAAAGCCAGAGAAAAAAAAGAGAAATGATGCTTTTTCATTCACGTTGAGGAAAATAAAATTTGTAATATTAGTAGTTACTGTAAGTAATTTCAGTAATTTTAATTATTGCATCTGCAGAGTGGAGCAGTGACTGGGGCTAGTACAAAGGTACACACCAACAAAGTTACTTGTGTGAGATGGGTTGAGCCATTGCCATCAACAGGTCGCAGTTTGATCTCTACTGGTGCAGATACAAAAGCTGTGGTCTGGACTGTATCTGAAGAGAAGACAGAGGGTCTGCACGTTTTACGTCCTTGTGCTGTGTTAGGTTTGTATGCGTATTAGGGTTTGATTTTTTTGTATGTAAATGACACTTGTTCAGTCCCATTTTAACCCTTTGCAAACAGTTATTATTATTATTATTATTATTATTATTATTATTATTATTACAGTATTATTAAACTTTGTTTTGCCCTTGTCTCTTCAGAACTTGATATATTTAGAAAATTACTTACATGTAAGACTGAACATTAGTGAATTGTTACCTTGCATTGGCTGACTAATTTACAGGGATTAAGCACATAACTCATAAAATCTAATTAGTGTAATTTTTTTTCAACTTTCTCTGTTCAATCATTTTAGTACAGTATTTGTAATTTTTCTTTATAACTTTAATAAATATATTATATTCATGATTTTTTTATAAGGTTTAGGGATATGACAATCCCATCACTTACCATTGGTGGAAATTGCCTTGAATCCCCATGTAAATGTAAAACACTATGCCACTAATTGCAAAATTGTCACATGTCTAGTCATCACAAATAAATCAAACTTCAAAGAGTAAAACTTTGAGTGATGAGGTTTAATTGTTCTGAATAAGTTTGTGCACGTTCTTTATGATTTATGATTGATTGTTTTCCCGTTCTCTGCAATCAAACCCTCCAGATCACGAAGATGCTGTCAGCCTCGCTGATGCTACAGTTATTATGGAAGATGGGAAAGAGAAGATATTGGTTGTAACTGTGACAACAGACATTATAACTTGTTGGCTTGTTTGCCCTGTATCAGGTAAATTTATGATACAGTACTTTTATGTTTGTTAGCTCTGCAAGACTTTTTGTATTTGCACTATACTAAATGCTTGCAATAAATTTCACTTCAGTTTTAATATTTTGGTAATTTATCAAGGATAATATTCAATAGACCTTGTAGAAAACAATTTTTTATGTAATCCCATTGAATATTGATAGATAAGTGACGTACTGTCCCGTTTTCTATTTTGGGTCCTCGGGTATGTTAGGAGACATCACTTGAAATTGACCGTTTTCTTGACGTTGGGAAACCTTAGTAGGGCGGGCTGTTTTGTCAAGGCAACCTCAAGCCATTTTTAGCCTTGTTTGACGACCACAGCATTATCAGAAAAGTAAAATAATTACATTTAAACGACTACAGTCTCCGTGGTGTAGTGGTAAGACACTCGCCTGGCGTTCCTCGAGCGCTATGTCATGGGTTCGTATCCTGGCCGGGGAGGATTTACTGGGCGCAATTCCTTAACTGTAGCCTCTGTTTAACGCAACATTAAAATGTGTACTTGGATGAAAAAACGATTCTTCGAGGCAGGGGATCGTATTCCAGGGACCTGCCCGAAACGCTACGCGTACTAGTGGCTGTACAAGAATGTAACAACTCTTGTAGATATCTCAAAAAAAAAATAAAATAATAAAATAAAATTGTCGTGATTAAGGTATGAGAAGTGGCAAGACTCAAAAAATAAGGAAGATGCTAATGTTGATGAGTATAATTATTGATAATATCAATGTTTGTCAACCTCATTACTGTATCTCCTACCTTAGTGGAGTATGGAAGCACTTACCCAGTGATGGTGGTGAATGTAAATATGCAATATAAATGTGAATATGCAATATAAACTCACTAATACAGTATGGCCATAATTTTTTGTGCTATGTATTTATAAGAACAATGTATAAACTATATTAAAATTGTTGAAAAACATATTATTATTTATCAAATTAAGCTAGCCTACTATGAATTTTATAAAACAAGAGAAAAATCCAGTACAGTACTACTAAGTTTTTTTAATAACATTTACAGTGTATAATACTTAAATTTAAGTAGGAATTGATAGTGAGGCTTGGTACACAAAGTGGTCTGTATTCTGGAAACGGTTTTGAGCAAGGTAAATATCAAGGGAATACAGTAGAGTATTAACATGCTTTTGGATGGAAGACAAGAGTTGAAGGAAGAGACTTTGTGATGGGTTGAACAGTTCTTTGGATCAATCTTAGGATGTAGTGTTGAGGTGCAATTATCTGTTCTATGTTCTCAATATTAATGGCGATGATTATTTCAGGAGAGTTTGAGCAGCTTCATGAATTCTTAACTCCTGCAAGGACATTTATCATGAGCCTTCGACTATTCTATGTGGAAGGAGCAAAATATCCAGCCTTTGCCTGCGGTGGACATGACTGTAGAATTCATATCTTAATGGCCGACGAGCTGGGATGCTACTATCCCGCAGCTGTGTTAAATGGTCATGAAGATTGGGTCATGACCCTAGATTTCATGAAAGAAGGCAAGTTGGGTATTATTTTTAAAGCATTTGATGTATGAGAAAAGAAAGAAAATGTTTATAAATTTAACGTGTGTTATAGTGCACTTCAAAGATGATATTTTCTTTATGTAATCTGCATGTAGTTAATTAATACTGTAATTGCATAACTGTTGAAGAAATTCTCATAGCTTTTGTGAAGCAATGAAAATGTTGTACATTAGAATGCAATGCCATGACAATTTTTTGCCTCGCCTATGGTAGTAATAGGATTCAAATAAACTATTTTATGCTGTTGTTCTCATGTGCGCTATATAATGATATTCTGCCCCCTTGCCATGAACATGACACACTCGGGCAGGAACACGTACAACACTGATGCTTCAAATGCATATTACTGTCTATTCTCAAGCCCAGTATAAATGGAGTTTCCATTAATGTTATTTATCTGGCCACTAAGGTTCAATTGAATTGAATTCGATTTAGTGTTTATTCATAAGACTGTGTATACAAAGAACATAAGAGTAATGTACATTTGTAGGGACAGGAGTTACACATACTAATGAAGCCACTATTACACAAAGCGTTTCAGGCAAAGGCCAAACTTTAATTTGGACTTTAAACTCGGATTAATTTTCAGCTGGCTATGGTGAACTCTGCTAAGGTTGTTACTGTCCATTTTCTGAGTGACCTTGCGCATATATATCATAACCAGTGACTGCCCAAATCGTTTAGAACTGCATAATCAGTATTATTATCTAATATCTATGTTTCAGATGATGGTGGCTTGCTGCTTGCTAGCGGCTCAAAGGATTCTTCGGTTCGACTATGGCGTTTTTCAACCCTAAAAAATGATGAACAGTTACAAGAGGCAATGAATGCAGGGAATAAAGAGCTGAGATTAAAGGCTGTAATTTTTCAGTTGCCATCAAATTCTTCAGATGTTATAATGTCTGTATTATTAGATGCCATTTTAGCAGGGCATGAAGGCTTGGTATCTGAAGTATGCTGGGCTCGACCCATTGTTAAAGGTAAGACTACACAATATTGTGTACCATTATCATTATATAATTGTTTTACAGAAAGCCATTCAAAGTGTGCAAAGATGTTGAAAGCTTTCTGGTGGATGGGTGGATATGTAGTTACCAAAGTGTAGTTATAGGATGAGAGCTATTCTCATGGTGTCCCATCTTCCCAACACTGTCATATGATGCTTTGAAACTGCTGATGGTTTTGTCCTCCACCACCTTATTTAACTTGTTCCAACTGTCTACCACTGCAAAAATAAATTTTCTTACTTTCTGAAAACTTTCCTTAAGACTACTCATAGCCCAGTCGATAGAGCTTCGGCCTCACATGGACCCCTCGAACCGTGGGGTCCATGGTTCGAGACTGCTACAGCCCAGTGACGGGAATGCTTATCAGTCCCTGCATGACTGGCTTTTCCTCTTTCAATGCCCTTCACCTTCCTACGTGGTGTACTCCCTGACTCGTTGCTATGGCATAATTGCTTAATTCTCCCTGTCTAATTTCTTTCTAAACACACTGTGACCTCCATATGATAACTTATGTTCCTAGATATATTGGCTCTCCAGAGATACCCAACATGTCAGACTTCCATCCAGTGATAAGGTATATAAGTCTTGTACACTGCCTGGTGCACTCTGCACTGCAATATGCCACTCAAGTCATCTGTGGGAAAATCCTGAGGGACCATTCTCTCACAATATCTTAATTTTTTAGCACTCCTCAAACTGCTCCTCTCAACCTCAAGCAATAGACCATTGGTGTGCCTAATGCCTATGGGAGACTAGATGTGCCCTGCATCATGTTGTTGGTTTTCAGCTCTATCACAAAAGGCTACTTTGCAGTGACCTAAGTTTTGCAAAACCTAGTATTTTTTCATAGCATGATCTGGAAGAAAGGGTAATTTGCAAAATGTTTTCCAAGCCGTTTTCAAATTGTTATCCACTATTCCAATATTTGATATTTTAGCACAAGTTGTGCTGTACTCTAGTTTGATTATATGTAATAAGGCTGTAAAATTTATTCTGTCCCTTGTTCTTAATTCTCTTCACTAGAGAGCAAGAGATGCCAACCCTACAAGCTTCTCACATGCTCAAAGACTCAGGACCGTTCCATTATTATCTGGGAACCAGAGTATGAGTCCGGTAGTGGCAGTGGACTGTGGTTGGAGGTGGCCCGACTAGGAGAAGTTGGTGGCAATATGGAAGGCTATTATAGCTGCCAGTTCAGTCCTGATGGAACACAAGTGTTAGGTTGCAGTTATCAGGTAGGCTTGGGATATTTTTGGTCAAGATTTTTCTTTAAATGAGTGACAGATGATCCTGCTCTACAATTGTATAATTATTGTTTATATTTTTCACCCATTATATATGGAATGACTTGTTCAATGGTCGTCTTGATATAAATTGCCATCCACACTTCCGTGGAAATAAACATTCCATTCACCTGGGCTGTATGGGTCTTGAACCATGGACCCCACACGTGTGAGGCCATAGCACTATTTTTGGAGCTTTGACTCTGAAATGCCCAAAAAAGAACACAATAAAAGTAAAATACTTTTTATTCCAGTTTTATCTTTCGATTTCTTTTATATTTCACCATTTCACAATAGTACATTTAAAGAGTTTCTGATATTTTGGGGTTTATTTTTATTGAAAGATGTATGCACTAGAGTATTTTCCCACAAGTGGAAGATAACTGGAATCTATAATTGATCATAATGCACCCCATGAAGGATAGATAGATTAATAAAAGTAATGCCTATTTGCTGAAGTGTCTGCCTAATGAAATCTGTAACAAAGTAGACGACTAGAGCAAGCTTATATTTTCAGGGTGGACTCCATCTCTGGGAACACGAGGACAGTGTTTGGCAGCCTTGTGTAGTGGGTGGCGGACACTACGATGAAGTAGCCGATATAGCTTGGGATCCTTATGGCAGGTTAGTGGATTAACATTGTGTTTTGTTTTATGTGAAGATGCATAACTATGGCATTCACACATATTTTCTATGGTTTTACCTGCTTATGTAATTAAAATGGGAGCATTTTATGTAGAATATACCGCGGGTATTTTACCGACAAGTCATACCCACTTAATATTGAACACCCTAGCCGAATCACTTAAGAATTTTCTATTAATTTGCCACTGTAAGGTATGAAAATTTAGCCCTAATGATCTCGTAAACATCTTTATCAACGTTATTATTGTGGCTAAAGCATATATGCATCCAAAGCTTTGTAATAGTTTTTCTGTATGATTAAAAGTTGTATAGATGAAGCAGTTAGCATACATAAACACTTGACAATGAATTATTAAAAAGATTTCAATATTGTATTTGCAATAATATATATAAGAGTACAAATATATATACAGTATGAGGTAGTTGCTTACTGAGCTTTAAAACCCTGCCTCATACCTATTGTACTTGGCGCACTCATACCCCATGATGTTGCAGTACAGTATGCTTGTCGTACATGCCTTGCCGTTGTGAATGGCAGTTTCTTCGACCACTTCTGCATAAACTTATTCCCATCACTACATAAAAGTATTTTCTCGGATCCCTTTTGTTCATCTGTGTTTCCAGCATCCACCTGAAGTTCTAGCTTGTTTGTTATAGCACTCACATACAGTTATAACAGTCACATACATGGATATTACATTACCTGTTTACTGTTTATTTCTACCAAGAAAAGGTTGTGTCCCTGTGGGGTATGGTGAGATTCATCTTGGTCTGGGTTTGCCTGGCAGAAGAGAGGATTTATACTTTGGATTTATACCTGTGGTGTTGATTATGTTGGAGAGCTACGGGATACTGTTCATTATTACAGTGTTGATGCTAGCTGTATTGAACGTGTTTACAACCTGGTGGTACTATTTCCCTTGTTTGATTTGTAAGTGTAGTAAAGTTTTTATATTGTCTGGTACCCACTCTTATTATTTTTTCTCGCATCTAATGGTTTGCATAAATATGTATAGAGTTCAAGTATGTTTATTGAGACAAGAAAGAAATACATCTCAAAGGGATAGAGTAGCTTAGGCTATTTCTACCCCCCCATGTACAGAGTAATATAGCACATCTAAATCCTACACATACTTTCAAGGTACCTATTGTCAGTCAGCAAGGACCAAACTACTCGTCTGCATGCACCTTGGAAGAAAGCGGAAGATGAGGTTAGTACTTGCCCTTCTGAAGTAGTGTACACGTGATGAGATAATCTTTTTAAATAGCTTTTTCTGCAATAGTCATTTGGGAAAGATCAATAAATTCGATAAAATTGCAAATGCTTTTTCTGACTTGTGAGAAATAAGACAGGATCGCTTGGTAAATGATCATCATACGAGCTGGTGAAATTAAGATTCGTTTTGTAGATACAAACATAATTAATCTCCTTTTAATGTTACATTTTTCTCGACGAAGAATTTAATGAATTGCCAGATGAGAGTATTTGTGATTTGCTATACGTTCTCCTACAGGTTGTTTGGCACGAAGTGGGCCGACCACAGGTTCATGGCTACGATATGGCTTGCATCTCTAGCTGTGGTAAATACAAGTTTGCATCTGGCGCTGAGGAGAAGGTTATACGAGGTTTTATTGCCCCGGCCAACTTTATACGCAATTTTGGCCAGATATGCGGTATTGACGTTGAGGAAGATGTAGGTGAGAAGACACTAGTCAATATTGAAACCAATTTTTTTTTTTTCTCATTTTTGAAAAGATAATAATTTTCAGAATCGCCAATGATTCCATGATATGCATTTTGTAACCAAAATTTAATGTAGACACTATGGCTTGCATTGCCGTGTTTGCACCACATCGTCTCCCATTCTCCAATAAATACTTTTACAGTACAACATATTTTGAAATAGAAATCATTGTATTTTACAAGTTTGTTTCTATTTCTTAGTTTTTATCTTTAACCGTAAGACAGCGGTTATCATCAATTGTTTGACAGGGTGTGGTTATCATCATACTTTTTGAAGATTTAAAAAATTATCTGGGTTTTACATGTATGATTCAAATATGGATAATAATAGGTCTATGTGGCTGTAATGGGGTTTACCTTGACCCCATAAAAAAAATCCTACCACCATTTCATGGTACAGATGTGGTTATTGTCAAGAACGTTACTAAGGGAATGCAGTCGTCATCATATGATTTATAGACTTATTGTCTGGGGTTTTACATGTATGATGCAAATATGAATGTAATAGCTCTCTGTGGATGTAAATAAAGAAAAAATGTGATAAAACAATTGGCAAAACATCGGAGGATAAAACGGGAAGCTTCAGCGAAGTTGAGCACCAGGTGTTGACAAGTCGGATGCAGCCTCACAGAGCGCCTCCACCCAGTTGAAGAGGGGAGACAGTAGATAGTTTTGCCAGGTGGTTGAGGGGAAAAAAGAGAGTAGAGGGAGTCTTGCCAGGTGGTTGAGGAGGGTAGTTACCAGAAGACAATGTTACTACTATTCTGTGCAGAGATACAAAAAAATTTTGTACAAAATCTCATAAAATGTTTGTAGCTACAAAGTACAGTAATGTATGTTTAAGCACATTTTATGGTGATTTTCCTTTTGGTACTATTATTGATCTATTCAGTAACTTCAAATATATATTTCATCTTGTTTATTCTTGCAACAGTCTTTAAACAGTATATTTTATAATTATTATCACAAGAAACTATTCATTTGCTAATTGTCTTGTTATGGACCTGACATTTAATTTTCTCATTAGCCAAGTGTGAAGTTGGAGAGGGCGCGTCGGTACCGTCTCTTGGTCTGTCCAATAAGGCAGTTATGATTGCCGACCTGAAAGAGCAGCAGATTGAAGAGGAAGGAGCAGACGAGGTGCAGGTTTACTTTAAGCCTCTCTCTCTTTATGGTCAGTAACATGAAAATAAGTCAGTATCTGTACAGGAGTTCTGGATGTATATTAATATAGGATAAGCAGCAGTTTACTTCAGGCCATGGAAAAACAAATTTATAGGAAAAGAATATACTGTACTTCATTTGTGAACTTTTAAAGAGAGCACAGTAGGAGAGCTTCCCAGGCTAGTATGGACAATTTTCTCAAAGTAGCAGCTCGTGCCTGTTGTCATAATGGACAGCACTGGCATAGCCTCGTAGCCTGGTGGATAGCGCGCAGGACTCGTAATTCTGTGGCGCGGGTTCGATTCCCGCACGAGGCAGAAACAAATGGGCAAAGTTTCTTTCACCCTGAATGCCCCTGTTACCTAGCAGTAAATAGGTACCTGGGTGTTAGTCAGCTGTCACGGGCTGCTTCCTGGGGGTGGAGGCCTGGTCGAGGACCGGGCCGCGGGGACACTAAAGCCCCGAAATCATCTCAAGATAACCTCAAGATAACCTCTCCTCCTTGGTTTTGTTTTAGATTTGTCATCCCATTTTTTCAAATTTGGTAGGGCAATTATTTTTAATTTCTCATCCCCTACCATTCCCATGCTCAATTGAAACACTCCAGATCTCTCAATATTTTATATTTTTGTTGTCATTGGTTTTGGGTATTGCCATTGCTCAAAGACATCACTTTTAAGACTATTTTTTCTGGGGGGAGCCCCGTCGGCTCCCCGGAGCTATCCAGGCTGATATGGATATTATTAGCTTTCTGGCATCAAAGTGCACAGAGTTTGGCATACTGGGGGATCACTAGCCAGAACCTGGCCCCCTCAGATGAGGCACAAGGAGTAATGGCCTGTAGAAACCCCCGTGTGGTTGGGAGCATTCTTTGTCTGCCATCGAACTGAGACTCGCTCAGAAATTTGGCGTTTCATTATATTCAATGCTGGTTTGTTGTCTGGCTAAATTCCAGTGCGTAGGATCATGTTCTCCCTTGTTGTCCTGGAATGAGACGGACAAGATAATGAAACCTAACAGTCTTAGAAGGAACAGGAGTGATATAATTATACTATACAAGATTTTGAGGTAAATAGAAAAGGTGATAAGAATAGCCTTTATGCTGAGAAAGATTAGGACAAGACGACATCAGTGAACACAGAGTAGCTGTAGAAACATAAGGTGCTACTTGAACTCGTTACAGATGGGGAGCAAGTGAAATACACTGAAAGAGGATGTTGGAGATGCCTCAATTCACAACTTCCAAAAAAAATACAACACTGAACTTAAACATCAAGAGATTTAAAAATACATTGGGTACATAAAGCTAGGAGGTGGGGCATAAAAGACCTCACTCTCCATAGTCACTGATGGGCTAGCATTGAAAGGCAACAAACATACTATGATCACTTGTATTCCTTCTTCCCAACCCCATCGACAACACCAAAAACCATATACCCCCCGACTCTATCCATCCATCCACGCCTACCTGCACACCCTATCCATCCACGCCTACCTGCACACCCCATTTATCCACACCTACCTGCACACCCAATCCATCCATGCCTACCTGCCCACCCAATCCACCCACGCCTACCTGCCCACCCAATCCATCCACGCCTACCTGCCCACCCCACCCCCCCTAATGCTCATTCTTTTCCCTTCTCTGTAGGAATATATTTTTATTTACATGAATATGTTTGGAAGCAATAATTATTTTTTTGAACGTTGAAAATATTGCTTGAGAGACATGCCTTATACAGGGATTGGGAATACGTCCCTCACTCTGCTAAAATAAATACTAGTAATTAATTGACTATGAAAGATGCTAAAGTGCCATGGGAGAAATGACTAAGACCAGTTGAGTGAGATGAGCAAGTGCACTAAATATACGTCTTGGAGCAGATCCACCAATACTGAGAGATAGGGACACGTCAAGATCTTTCCCATAGACTGTGCTTGACCTAGCTAATGGATTTTGTATATAAAGGGATATTACTTTTTTCATGTTATTAATACAAAAAATTGTCTTTAAACTCTTCAGAACCACCAACAGAAGACCAGCTAATGCAGAACACTTTATGGCCTGAAGCCACCAAGCTGTATGGTCATGGTAATGATATTATTGCCTTGGCCGCTTCGTCCGATGGGGCAGTTCTTGCATCTTCGTGTCGAGCAGCTAAAAATTTGGATGCCAATATTATTATTTGGTAGGTTATCACTTCAATATTGATTATTATAATTACCCAAAGCCATAGCATAAGAGTATCCTTGATGAGCCCCATAATGTTTTCACAATTTAAGATTTTATTTATTCTTGGGAATGAGAAGAATTTCTTTTTTGTATTTCCTTGTGTGTGCTTTGTTCTTATTGCACCATAAAATGGTGCTAAATGTGCAAAGGCAACTTATTAAATTAAATATCTGAAATGTGAAAATGGCTACTTTTTGCTCAGAATAAACTTTAAAACTTGATTTTATACCTACCCAATTTTGTCTTTAGAGGCATCTCCAATATGCTATGATATTGGCATTGAGATAACTGCAATGTAAGTACTCACCAAGTTGTGATTGCGGGGGTTGAGCTTTGGCTCTTTGGTCCCGCTTCTCATCTTTCACTGAACTGGTGTATATATTCCTGAGCCTACTGGGCTCTATCATATCTACATTTGTAACTGTGTATGGAGTCCGCCTCCACCACATCACTGCCTAATGCATTTTATCTGTTAACTACTCTGACACTGAAAAAGTTCTTTCTAAAGTCCCTGTGGCTCATTTGGGTGCTCAGTTTCCACCTGTGTCCCCCTTGGAAACTGAGTACCAGTGGTACACCCACTGGGCTTACAGTAAACTCTGTAACCAGAAATCACTTTAGCAATAAATAGTTTTGAGAATAATATTGTGCTTCACATCGTTGCAGGGATACAACAACATGGCATAAAATTGATATGTTAGCCAAGCATCGTCTTACTGTGACACAGATGGCCTTCTCTCCAGATGATGAATATCTTCTGTCTGTATCACGAGATCGTAGTTGGACAGTTTTTAGGAAAGAGACAGCTGAAAATAGTGCAGGTAATAGTATTATTGTTTTTAACATTATTTCCGCATTGTGGAGCCTGAGTTCATTGATCGCCTTGGTGTCCAGTGTCACATCCTCTGCGTTCAGCATTTAATCAGCATTTAATCAGCATTGCTCATATTATCCTTGTTGTTTCCTTGCCAAACTTCAAGTATTTTAACATTAGCAGGAGTTTAAATTTTTGGTTATAATTGTCTCATTATTTTATATGGTATATATCCCTAATAGGGATAACTTTTGGTATTGTTAGAAGTCTATAATTTGTCTTACTTTTGCTCCAAAATTGGTGTCACTATGATGTCTGGAGAATGCTCTAGCATGTTATGTTTGGTGATGCAAGGAAGATCCTTGTTATTCCCCTGGTGAATGAATTCATAATAACTTAAATAATTGGTTAGTGGGAACGGGGTTTTAAGCTTTCAGCCATTTCTTAAAAATTAGTACATTATTATATGCTGCTTAGCTGCACTAACCTATGTCATACTTGTGCTGGTCCCAAGGTATATTCACTGGTCTTATTTGAAATTATATATTTGCAACTTTTGTAATTGGGCCAATTATATGATTTTCTTTGTTATTTTGCAAAAATGATTTAACTCTATTTTGACTAAAATTTGTTAGGCAAAGTTTCGAATCTGCATGTCATACAACCATATTGTGTGATGTGTAAATTTGTATTACCATAGCTTTAATAGTTTTATTATTGGAAATTCTTCATAATCGCAAGTGCTAAAATCTGGTCTTAATCTTGGCCAAATTTACAGAATTTCTTGAAACAATTTATTGAATTTACTTTGTGCTTTGTAATTAAATCATTTCATTTGCAGCATTTTTGACCAGTCTCTGATATGTTTTAAATGGTCATAAATAAATACCTGACATTACTTCCAACCCACCAGGAGGTTACACTTCTGATTATTTTATCTCCCACCTTATCTATCTACAGTACTCTCAACCTTTTCCTTCTCTTTCTTTCTCCTCAAAGTTACAATACCCTCTAACCATCCTTTTACCAGCCAGTTCTTACCTATCAGTATCTACAGGGAATGATATTTAGTTGTACAAGCCCAACAACTTAGCTATTTGTACCTGTGCATTTAAACTTGTCATTCATATTGTTATATTTGCCCTTGAAGCTCCTCTGGATGGGGGGTAACTTCTACTTCAATACCTCTAGGTGTTTTTGTACTTCTGGCTCATTTGTATTTCCAACTTTCACTGATATCCTCTTGTCCTATTTTCCCCTCAATTTGAAAAGGCTATCCTTGTGTGCCCTTGTTCATTCCCCTTAGTATTTTGCATGTTGTGATCATATTCATTCTGGTCTCTCTCTCCTCTTAAGTTGTTAAATCTATAATGTCATTATAGCATAAACCTCTTCGTTGCCTTGCTGCAAAGTTATGAACTTCTTGTTGTGCTTTACTAGAATTCAGATTCTATGCTGCATATTCTAGTGTTATTAAAGACATTGGAAGTAAAACGTTTCAAATCTATAATTCAATTTTATACTGAAACCATAAATATAGTAATAGTTTATGGTATTTGCTCCTTATAAAACATGATGTGATAAACAGTTCTTTGTAAAACTTGGACTGGCTTCAGTAGAAGCCTCCAGACTTCCTATGGATTCAATGGAATCCCAGGTTGAATAACTTATCACTGTACCACCACAACTTGGTATAAGGTGTGTGACTGGGATTTCCTTGATTGCTGGTTTGAGTCACCTTGGTGCTCCAGCTGATTTTCTCATTGATATATATATACTGTATATATATATATATATATATATATATCACATTAGTGTGATTTCTTTGTGTATTAGGTGTAGTGGTAACCCCCTCACAAATGTTATGGACTTTTCTACAAACTTGCTGTGGGATTTTGTTCTTTAGCAAGCCGCCATGAAATGTACATTTATGGCAGATGGTCAGTTGCTTCGTTATATTGTCTTGCAAAAGTTTCAGTATAGGTCACATTATCTGTTCCGTTAACATCAAAACATTAGTGAATTGTCAAAATCTGCACATATGTGCATACAGTATTTGCATGTGCTTTTGTGTAGAATTTAGAAATTCTTCATATTATGTTCTCTGGAACTGATGAAAAGGTTGAGATTAAAAATGGATGAAAAGCATAGTGGTAAGAGGGAGGATTTAAAAGATGTAGCATAGGCTATTCATTAGAACGGTCATTGAAAGAAAAGAATTTAATGTTGTACAAGAGTTTATTGCATTGCTAATTATAGTCATGTGTTGCAATTATATTGTTACATAATATATATTATTTCAATAACCTTCAAAACACTGACACTTTTTTTTCAGGTTTTACTTACAAAGTATGCGATTTTTCAAGTAAAAAAGAAACTCTGCATAGCCGTGTAATTTGGTCATGTGCCTGGCTGCCAGATTCACGTCACTTTGTTACTGCTTCAAGAGACAAGACTGTTGCAGTGTGGAGACACACCGAGACCGGCTGGTTGAGACAAACTCTTCTAAATGAATCTGATGAAGTGACAGCAGTGGCAGTGTCCAGAAACATTGACAAGGAAGCAAATGGCTCTGTGCTTGTGGCTACTGGTAAGCAAGAGTATTTTAACTCTCATTTATTATACGTTATGAGTTGAATAACATATAGGTGAATGTTAACAATGCATAGAAAATAAATACTGTATTCACATATCTATTCTTTATTTTTAAAGTCTTTCAAAGATGTTGAGTGCAAAGGTTAGCCAGTTGTAAAGTTGAGAGTTTAAGATGGTTTGGTCATGTTGAATGATTGGATGATAGTAGGGAAGAATGTGTGTGTGTGTGTGTGTGTATTTAAGGGTAAAATTAGGAGATGAAGGTTAAAATAAGTCATGGCGAGTGAGAAAAAATCTTTGAATGAAAATCCATGGGATGGACTTTTCACTCATTAGTAAGAAGCAATAGATTGTTGCTATGGATGTTTAGCAGGAACATAATTGTATGGATTGTGTGACTTGCAGTGTGGAATATATGATGAATGGTAGGGGCATCCTTTTAACCATCTTCTCATAGCCATTTTGTGTACTCATAGCTATTCTATTCCTTCCGTGTTGATGTCTTGCAGTCTACTAAATTGAGAAGGGGGTAAAGCTAATGAAGAAAAATATTAGGCACTGGATATTCTTATTAAATATTTGAAATATTTTAGTTCTGTTTGCATTTACAGTTCAAAGCTTGCATGAAGGAAACTTTGTACAAGGTGGACTATGAAAATACAAAGTAATTAATGCCTGCGTTGGTGCAGAAAAATAGGTTTAAATCGGGATCCGGCACAGTGAATCACATCACATTTCACAGATTTTTCCCATCATTTGCAGGCTTAACATGCCATTGCAAAAACATGTCTGGCATAAGTACATACTATGTATATCCAACTCTTACAGACCTAGATTAGTACCAGAATTAAGAGGGCTCGGCTATGGAAATACGCTGCAACATGAGGAGAGGAGAGAGAGAGAGAGGATATTATTATTATTACATAAAAGAAAATGAGAAGAATAAACAAGATGAACTAGGATGGTCTATTTAAATAAGAGGGGCAATAGGGCAATTGAACATGGGTGAAAGCTAGATATAACAGTTGAGTTGTAAAGATTAAGTAAATTCTTGTACCCTATTTCCTGAAAAAAGTTATCAGTCACTTTCATCCATAACTTCAAGAAAAAATAAGATAAAACTCCTTATAAGAAATATAATTAGCAGGCCAGATATAATGAAGACGAGGAGGTGGGCGATAAAATGCTTTTCTATCCCGACCTGTTCAGCAGCAATAGTATAAAAATTGTAGATAAAATTATCTACCAAGTAGATAAAATTGCTATAAAATGTTAGGTCACTCATCACCTGTTCTTTCTGTGTACTTGTATGCATGTTCCTTTTAAATCATAGCATCTAGGTACTGTCCTGACAAAAAATTTATTTTATCAGTTATAACACACTTGGCTTAACATGCCTCAAACAATGATTATATAGCAATTCCATCTGTGTAACAAGTAATAGATATTTTACTGTGCAATTTCTTTGCTATTCCAGGCCTTGTAAATGGAGAAATTCATATTAGACGATACAATCTAGATAAGATGGTATTTGTCGAAGTGCTGCAAATATTCCACAAACACCAGAGTATGGTAAGACGTCTGCAGTTCAAGCCATCAGTAGAATTCAGTGGTAATGTTGTTCTTGCTTCTTGTGCAGATGATAGAAGAGTACAATTGTTCGAGATTAAAACTTAAGTACGGTACTGTACTGTACTAGTCATCTTTGTCACCAGAATCTATTTTCTACTATTTAAATATATTTAAAAGCCTTAATTAACTCAAAACTATTGGATTTTTTTTTATTAACGGTAGAATGATTGGAAGTTTTGCTTATCGTGCAGATTTACATTCATCTATTTTTCAGAAAGCATGTTGCATAAACGTAACTCGGTAAGGTGTTAAATTTATCTACAGTGCATCAGTAATTGACTGCTTCAAAAGATGCATGATTACAAATGTCTGTTTTAATATTTGCAATATTTCAAAATGTGATGCACTTGTATGGTACTTTTGTCTGAGGAGCTTTGTCAGTACACCAAAGAATCATGAGGGCAAAACTAAAACCACTTAATTTTGTTATATTATCAATATTAAATGTTGTTATCTAATAAGATCTTTTGTACAAAAAAGAAAATCTATATATAAATAAAGTGTAGTCAGTACATTAGTAGCATTATTACTTCAGTGAGACTTTGTTGGTGTTGTCAGGGAACATACTAGTTGTGGAAACATGCTGCTCGTGATACAGTGGAAACTGAAGGAAAATGTTAAAAGAAAACTATCTTGAGTAAGCAATTCTGTGGCACGGCAGTCCCCATGACACAACGGTAAGACACTTGCTCGGCGCTTTGCAAGCACTTTGGCCTGGGTTCGTATCCTGGCTGGGAAGGATTGACCGGGCACCAATCCTTAACTGTAGCCTATGTTCCCCCAGCAATGAATGGGTACCTGGTTGTTGAACAATTTGGCGGGTCGTATTCCGGGGAAAATTAGGATTAAAAACCTGCCTGAAACACTATGCGTGCTGGTGGTTTTACAAGAATGTATTAACTCTTGTATATAAATAAAAATTGTTGCATAAATGCTGATAGCATGAACATGAAGAATTATGTGACCTAAAGTTCCATGTTAATCATTATTAAAGATAGGCTGAAATTAATAATAATCTTTTGTATTTATATTTTATGCCTTTAATTTTAAAATTTGCATTTTACGAGAATAATTGAAACATACAATATTTTAATACAGTATTGCTTTGTTCTTAAAACAGAAAATTGAATTGTAAAACTTCCCACTGAAAGTGTATGACCTTGAAAAAAAGCAAGTTATTTGAAGTTCAAGATTAATCTCCACAGACTGTTGTGGAAATACAATGTGGCAGAGATGATACACACACACATCAGTGGGTAGAGAAATAAATTTTTAGAAGTTTGCATGGTCAGGTGCATTGGTGCTGAGGAAGGGGTGCATGGTTGGATGCACAATTGTCAAGGGAGCTGTACTCAGGATTTGTATCGACCCGTTCTGCAGCAGACAGAACTGTCTTGCTATTACCTTTATTAGTGAAAATAATCAAACTCGCATTTGTGTGCATTTTGGTACCTTAATCACTTTGAGAAAAGGTAAATTTTTAAATCAATGTATTCTGCTGCACCAAATTCCTGTACATTGAATACATGAGCTAGAAGTTCTCCCATTATTTTACATTGCAACCAACAACAATAATCTTTATGCCCAAAGAGAATTCATATTTTGTATCCACATTTCCACTAGATTTGTGGGAGTCCACATGTCAAGAGGGGCATACATGATATTTAGTGTCTAGTAAAACAAGGGGTAGTTTTCTCTGATAACTAGTCATATTCATATAAACTCCAATGAACTGGCTGGCAAAATAAAATCTGTCGTTCAAATGAGCTCCCAGCTCTCAAAGCGCATTCTTTTCACATTATTACACAATAATACATTCAACCTTATTTACATGGAAAGATAAATGGATTGCTTTATCCAATAATAAGCTTAATCTGCTTGCATATTATTCTCACGTTGTACTAATTTGTCTCTTGGTCAGATGAAGGAAAGGAAACCTGACTCAACTTGCCTAAATTGTCTTGTCTCCTCTCAATTATATTTCATTAATTTTCTAGATGACAAATTTGGTTAGTCATCAATTTTCTTTAATGCTATTGTGGAGCTGTTTAGTGAATCTGATCTCTCTAATGCATCTAAGCTCGTGTCTTTCTGCTCTTGTGTCAGTATCTTGGGTAAAAGCAAGGCTCTTACACATTATTGACTTAAATAGTACTGTATAGTCATACTGGATTAACCACTTCTGGTAATTGCTTACTAAGGAACTACTATTCCACTCCAGTTCTGTGGATTATCTCTTGCAGTCCGAACAAAATAACAGTAAACGTGCGAGTACAACATACACTTTTCTTTTGGTTACTGAAACAAAATATAAGATACATTTTATTTGTGTTATCATATGCAATTCACAAGTATAATATAAAAACTCTTAAACATTAACAAATATATAAAATTTAAAACCAGCTTGGAGCAATAGAAATCGGAAACTTTATTCACCTTAAATAGTATTAAAATGTATTGCACAGGGATTTTTTAGGTGTGGTCATAGAGTAATTTGTTAATGGCAACCAATGATTGCAAAGTCAGATCTGAGCCTCGCTTGTATAGGCAAATACAGAACTAATGATGAATTGAGGAGTACTATAAAACGAATAATACTTTGTAGTCAAAATAGATACCTTATTAAGGTATTATTAGTCTTTTAATACATCTAGTAAGTCTGATAGGAAAGCTGAAAATATTGGAGAAATTTATTATGTTAGCCTCAATTGGTTCCTTAAGATTACAATGAAGAATTGTTTTTTCCTTAAATTTACTCTAAAATTTGGAATTTGCATGGGGCCCAAAATGTTATGTCGATTTAGCTTGATAGTGTGTTTGATGTTTAAAAGTGGTAGAGTATAAATAAGTTAATATTTTAATGAAGTTAGTTATAAGTGGAAAACCTGGTGGCAGCTTTTGGCAAAGAATTTAACTATTTTATATACCACAGCACCATAATTGTTATAATATGCTAACAATTACCATTCTTCTTTTTGCATAATTTCTTCCATTTATTATTCGGTATATTGGTTTACTCAAATATATATTATGTATATTAATTATAGAAATTGTGAACATGTTAAAAACAAAACCTAAGCCATACTTGTTTCATGTTGGGACAGCATTTACCTACCATAGAAAATTAAATTGTGCACTTAATAGAATGTTAATAAATCATGCATTAGGACTTGTATAACAACTTTAAAGCTAACCATATTTTTGCAAAAAATTCAATTAAAGATAAATAGAATGTATTTATGTATAATTACAGCACAAAATACAAAAGGTAGAGCAAAGTTTCCTTCTAGGACTCTTCTTTCACTTGTCTTCATCACTGTTGGTGTCTTCAGCCTTTCATCTGAAAGTAAAAATGATTACAAATACAAATATTTATTCAGGTAAAGTACATACATACAAGGTGAAATACAAAAGTTAATGGATTCATAGATAAAGCTAGTACATACAATGCCTAAAGCCACTATTATGCAAAGCGTTTCGGGCAGTCAGTGTCGGTGAAGCACTGACTAATAATTCATTGTGTCAGGAGACAGGCAGCCAAAGTGTATTCATACACGTTAGATTTGTATCGAGGTCTCCCCTCCCCAGAGTTGAATTACTGACCCTGTCCAAGATGCAACCCCACAGCAAGCTGACTAACTCCTGGGTACCAAAACATTGGCATTTCTTCATCTTCTGGTGTATGGTTTGGTCATCATATCTTCAGCCAGGTTATTGTAACTTGTCTGTACAAGTTGAATGGGAAAATAAAGAGAGTTGGAGGAAGGACACCCGAGAGTGTATAACCGAGAGATAACTTCCCATAGGTTCAACAGTGGATGTAGCACATGACAACAGGTTCTGTCTGATGTGGAGTTTTAATATTCATTGTGGGCATTTCTCGTAAGACATGAGGCACTGCCAGATGACTTCTTGAGGTGTTGTAGGCATCAGAGAGGTGCCAAAAGAGGAGGGGGGTGTACTACTTTTTGTTTTCTTTTTATCATTCACTGCTGAGGGAGGGACTGGTGGAGACGAGGGTGTCTGAAGCTCACATGATCAACAGCAATTCAGTTTGGACCCCTGGTCTCTTTTTGCTGTTCAGCAAGAGCAGTAAGAGTTTAGTGAGCAAGGTAGTGAATTAAGGTAACCTCCTTTGATAACCAACTTAATCCTCCACACAATATGCACATCTAATATACCATCTGCTCAAAAAAATGTACAGTAGTTCTTTAAAAGCATTCTTTCCTCTCCCTCTCCTGTCTCTGAGCATTATAGTACTCTATTATAATTTAAACAAGAATTCTAGCTTCTCTAGCTTTCAGCATGCTAACTCTAAAACCTCAGTTATTCTTGTAAGGAAGGCAGTGTGTATCAGATAGATTTTATAAATCTCGCAGGCAAAACTTTTATCTTCAAATAGTCATCTATCATATTGGTCCGTGTGTACATACAAGGCAGTGAAATATGCTTTTAGACTACAAACTTTTTAATCTGGAGCTGCAGTGTACGAGGCCCCAGTGGCAGAAGACATCAGAAGTAACGAAGACCGATAGTGTCACACTTAACAATGTCAAGCTTATCTTGCAGTGACATTTTTCTTGTGTGACTACTGTTGCTGCTGATCTGCAAATTAGATGAGAAATAAATCTTCAGTAAACTCAATGTGACATTCATAGAAACCAAAGACAATAAAAAATATAATAAATCCATCAAGACATGTTACCTAGTAGGCTCGTCAATGCAACTCGGATATACTAATAAACCCACCCAAACATTAATACTTCATTCCCTTGTGCATGTACAGTATAAAAAAAAAAAACAGAAAATCATCATGTGATCACAATTTCTTGCTTAATTAAATTGCAATTGAGCTAAACCTTTCGATTACCTGCTCATTAATGAATTAAAATGTGGCCAAACTCATCAGTGTACGAGTATCAAATTATGTCATTTTGTTTCAAATTTGACGGTTCCGTGCCCAAGAGCAATATGATGCCTGAAAGTGTTTATATGCTGTGCAGCCCATCCTCCAAACAAAGACCCAAAAGTGATTCCATGCACCCACCAAACCCCCCGTTTATGAATGAAAAACGGTTTACACGCAACTCGCAACTGATTTCGTTCGAACCCTTCCGGAACAAGTGGTTCGCTGACAAATTCTGTTCGAACCACAACACTGTAACTGCTACACCCAAGTACTACAAATACAAATAGTTGCCAACATAACCTAAACACCTAACCTAACCAAACCTATGCCTATACTGTATATGCACAATATGCTAATATATTATAATGTTAATTTATATTTGAGAAAATTCCCATTTTGAATGAACAGCATGTAAAAATTTATGAATGTGTCTGTGGGGTTGGCCTCTGGATGTAATGGACTTGAGTCGAGGATGGGTTGATGCTGTAAGGTGAAAAAAAGTTGCTCGCAGATACCTACAGATTTCTCGCATCATATAATGTAAATGAAAAATAGTGCTGTCTACTATCTAAAACCTGCATAACACATAAAGAATTTTTATTTCCATTATTGTGCATTGTACAACAACTTAGGGCAGAGATCAACTAGCCATCTTGGTTAAAACTTGACTTTATGATCACCACCCTCTCCATTTTCCCAGTTCACTCGCACAGAATTTTATATTTCATTACCCAAGGCACAGATTATTATGAAAGCTTTGAAGTAAAATAATTTGTTGATAACCAGTGTAGTAGTAGTAGGCATCATCAGTCTCGGGAGACTATGAAGTTGCACTCTGGTTGTTGGTCTGGAGTGGCCTCTCCAGGGCGCAAAGCCAGGGTAGGTTGATACGGGAGTTTTAAGTAAGCGTTAATATTTCAATTCAAAATTTGAAAATCTCTGCTCATACTTCACTTAAATTCATAATACATTACATTTTTTTCAATGGTATGTACGGTCTGCAGCATATGTAATATTACATTTTACTGTGTGGCAGACTGCATAGAATAGTCAGGTTGTTGAGTATTACCATTTTGCGAATAGATGGCTCAAATAAGTTAACTGTATATATAAATAGAAAAAAAAAAAACAATGATAAGTAATATTTATGATATGACATCGTATGAAAAATATTATACAAATACTGGTACAGAATTCTTAAATTTCAAATAAATAAATGAAAGGAATAGAGCCTAACATGAGCAGTAGATGGATGTGGCAGCAACTGCTACAGTTTCGGCAAGTGCAGCGGCAAAAGCAGCTTTGACTTGTTTTTGGACTGGATTAAAATTGTATTGTGAAGGCTAAGGTTTCCACTTCCATATGATCTGGTGGGGTGTAGCAGGTCAAGCATTAGACCACAATCTACAGTACAGTATTATGTACCAAAGGGGGTATAGTACATGGCAAGGGGCTCGTGTGTGTGGGTATACAAGGTAGCGTCTAGTTGGTAGACTGTTCACAGTTGTCCACAGTGACACGTATTAACAAAAATTGTGACCTTGTACAATCTTCTTCCTCCCTTTCCTCAAAGTCAACTTTACTTTACGTTAGTATGGCCGTGGTCACTTGTCCCTCGATCGAATTCTTGGTGAATCGGATACTTTTGATATTGTTCGCCTTGTGCGTTTCTGTTCTCATATTGGCATCCTGAGTGATATTTAGCACCCTCTGATTATTCCATACATTTGTTGGTGCTACATAGCCTTCCCAGCTTGGTGCCTTCTTTGATAATTACTTACATACTTACATTTGTATGGATTTGTCAGTGTCTTTCTTCATTCTTCTTGTGTATTTAATTTAAAATTACAAATATATTGTTGTACTACTGAGAACGGTACCCAGCCACTTTGACCTGGACGGTAAAGCGACGGTCTTGCTTCATGCAGGTCGGCATTCAATCCCCGACCGTTGTAGTCAGGGATTGAATCCAAGTAGTTGGGCACCATTCCTTCCCCCCGTCCCATCCCAATTCTTTTTTTTTTTCCTGACCTCTTCCAAGTGTTATAAAGTCGTAATGGTTTGGTGCTTTCCCCAGATAATTAAACAAAAAAATTATTGAGAATGGTGTCTTGGGTGTTGGCCCAATGAATGAATGACATCAAAATGCAAATAAGTGGGTTATAACCAAAGCAAGCATTGGTTCATCCACCTCTAAATGTTTATACCACAGTTTTTTTTCAATTTATCATCAAATAATTCGGTTATTGGAATGAAATTAAAACACAAAATTTGCTTCTTCCATACATTTTGCGATTGTATGGAAGGCTAACACGACCATAAAACAAAAATTAACAAAGTATAACTACAGGCAAGAAACATATGACTGATATACATCCACAGTCAACTTAGTAACATTCGGCAAAACATTGAAACAAAAACAATGGATTATGAAATAAAAAAAAAACAAGTACAGAGACCTCTTGTCAACCAATACTTAAAGTAATGTAGATAGACTTTCAGCCTTACTTGATATGCATTCCATATCAGGTATTAATAGAACTCTACAAGATACCAATGTATACCAATAAATTGGGTGTATGATAACGAAGCCCCCACCCCCCACACACAGTACATCAGTTGATTGACGGTTGAGAGGCGTGACCAAAGAGCCAGAGTTCAACCCTCGCAAGCACAACTAGGTAGGTACACACATGCTGCAGCATAGCAAAGACTCCTACATATAACACAGCCTCCCCCCCCCCACACACACACTGCAGCATAACAGTGCCTCTCCCCACACTGCAGCATAACAGTGCCCCT
This sequence comes from Procambarus clarkii, assembly GCF_040958095.1. Lineage (NCBI taxonomy): Eukaryota > Metazoa > Arthropoda > Malacostraca > Decapoda > Cambaridae > Procambarus > Procambarus clarkii. The sequence goes on along the minus strand of NC_091200.1, from coordinate 2,177,463 downwards.
CCCCACACTGCAGCATAACAGTGCCCCTCCCCACGCTGCAGCATAACAGTGCCTCTCCCCACGCTGCAGCATAACAGTGCCCCTCCCCACACTGCAGCATAACAGTGCCTCTCCCCACGCTGCAGCATAACAGTGCCCCTCCCCACACTGCAGCATAACAGTGCTCCTCCCCCACGCTGCAGCATAACAGTGCTCCTCCCCCACGCTGCAGCATAACAGTGCCCCTCCTCACGCTGCAGCATAACAGTGCCCCTCTCCCACGCTGCAGCATAACAGTGCCCCTCCCCCACGCTGCAGCATAACAGTGCCCCTCCCCACACTGCAGCATAACAGTGCCTCTCCCCACACTGCAGCATAACAGTGCTCCTCCCCACTGCAGCATAACAGTGCCCCTCCCCACACTGCAGCATAACAGTGCCACAGTGCAGTGTAACAGCTGGAGTTCACAAATAACGTTCATCATATACACCCACAGTATATCAGTTCAGTATAAGAGCCACACAAAGTTCAGTATAACAGTGATGTCAGCGTAACAAAAGTGGTGGCCGTGAAAGTGGGTGGCGGGAGAAGGAAGTTAAGAGGTGATGTGGTAATTTCCTCACGTTGACCTTCACACCACTCATACAATACAGGGCGGGTGGCAGCCGCACGCGCTAACGAATCGCGAAAGGTAACGGGCGCACGGCTGACGAATCGCGAAAGGTAACGGACGCACGGCTGACGAATTGCGAATGGTAACGGGCGCACGGCTGACGAATCACGAAAGGTAACGAGCCCACGGCTGACGAAATCGCGAAAGGTAACGGACGCACGGCTAACGAATCGCGAAAGGTAACGGGCGCACGGCTGACGAATTGCGAAAGGTAACGGGCGCACGGCTGACGAATCGCGAAAGGTAACGGACGCACGGCTGACGAATCGCGAAAGGTAACGGGCGCACGGCTGACGAAACGCGAAAGATAACGGACGCACGGCTAACGAATCACAGAAGACTAACTCATTGGTGCCTATTTACTGCTAGGTGAAAGGTAATGTAGCCAACCATTTCTGTCCCGCCCGGTAGTCGAACCCAAGATCCCCTGCCGAGTCGAGAACGAAACCTACCACCGAGACTCATGACTGGCCAGAAAGCTGTTGTTGTTGATATAGATTCAGCTACTCGGAACAAGTTCCAAGTAACATGGGCTATGGTGAGCCCGTAACAGGCCAGAAAGCGCGGGAACCACTACTTACAGTCAACAGATGGTTTAAGGGAAGAACAGAGCTTAAGTTCAACTCTCGCGACAAGCGAGCGAGTTCACTAGCATGCACAGATGCGCGGGAAAATTCACAAGTTAGCCAAATCTTGAATTGCTGGAGAAAAGACAGCACTCAAATGAAATGTAATATAAAAGGTGGCGGAGTCTTAACTCCTAATACGGGTTCATGTAATTCACTGTGTTGGGGGACAGGCAGTCAGTGTATATATACACGTTAGGCTTATATCGAGGTGCCCTCCAACGTCGAGCCACTGACCCCGCCCAGGATGCAACCTCCACAACACGTTGACTAAATCCTGGCTACCTATGTACTGCTAGGTGAACAAGGGTATTATGTGATAGGAAATGCGCCCTTCCATTTCTATCCCGCCCAGGATTCGAACTCGGAATTCTCTATTGAAAGTCGAGAACGAGCCCGACTGTATTTCTCTATTGAAAGTCGAGAACGAGCCCGACTGTATTTCTCTATTGAAAGTCGAGAACGAGCCCGACTGTACTACCAGGACCCCTATATACAAACCATATGATGATCAAATGCTTAAAAATGTGGGGCCCAGGAAGGGAAGGGAACTATCAGGAGGAAGTGCTAAATCATTACGACTATATAGCACTGTGAAGTGGTCAGGATAAGGATTTGGGATGAGACTGAATGGAAGGAATGGTGCACCAACCACTTGGACGGTCGGGGATTGACCGCCGACTTGCATGAAGCATGAATCATTTGCAGCAAACCCTACAAGAACAAAATAAAAGTACACCCACGCGCATAGTCCTAACACAAAGCAAAATCCTGTTTACTTTTTATAAGGCACTTATGTAAAACAGTGCAAGCCTTACACAGCCATGGTGAAGAAAAAGTGGTGTTTTAGCTGTGAAGCCTAACAATACCAGTCTGTGTGAGCCGCTGTGGACCAAGGTAACTTGCCTCCAATTAGCATTGCCAACCACAACGCTCCACCGGTCAAAGGTATACTACCAAATAGAATAAATTGTACTATCCTGAATTTTCCCTAGAGCCATCATCTATTTAGTGGCCCCGACGGGGGCAGGAAGTCGACAGATTGTCAAAGGTCTCCCCCCCCCTCCCTTGTTCCTGAGTTTGTTTTTGTTCCAACTATTTTGAACTCTTCCCACCTCCTTGTTATCCCTTGAGAGGGAAGGAGACGAGGGTCGCTGCTTCGAGCTCTCCCTCGAACGTCTCGCTTAACGGTACCGAGGTGTGTACACTCACCACCGACACCACAGGTTTTTCCTCGTAGACACTTAGACAAATGTCAGGACAGTGTTGGGCGTGTGCTGTGGTCTGGTGGGGGGGAGAGGGGAGTTGGAGGGTGGTTCCGCCCTTCTTGTTTCCTGCCCGGGGGGGCTTGGGGAGGGGACACTCCCTGCTATAGTGGCCTGCCGGGGGATCGAATCCCATGTTCAGCCCTATAAACAAATTATCCATTTCGAGATTTACAGAATGATCTTAACGAAGTTAGAGCAACATTGAGGCTGCACGTGATGATAACTGGCAGGATCATTTTCTGTCATGGCGAGGACGTACAGGCTGTGGTTGAGCCGGTACAAACTATCCCACAGCTTGACTTCAACGACTGACCTCACCCAGGACGCACTCCACACCAGTCTCCTATCTCCCCAGGCACATTTATTGACAGATGAACCGAGGCATCAGGTGTAAGAAACGTGTCCAAAAGTATAATCATGCACGGAAATCGAACCCGAGACCTTTTGGTCACCAGGCTATTGAGCTGAATGTGCCACACGATACAGCCGGAAGGACTCACACGCACCTCCGAACACAGACATACACTGTAGTGTATTCTAAGCAGTATATAACCCCTTTCTCCCTGTATACGGCATAGCCTCGTGTATCTCAGATTGGATAAAGCTCTTACGGGTTAAAGGTTACGTGCAAATAAAGTCTACTCTCACATCGGCGTTTCTTTGCCGCAAGGCTGCGCTGTAGCACAGTAGTCTACGTCCCCGGATCACAATCGAAGGGCCTGTGTTCAGTCTCCGGGCGGAACAAATGATTGCACACGTTTCGTTTCACTTCGTCCCACTGTTCACCTAGTAGTAAAATAGGTACTGGGAAGTTAACTACAGTTAGCTGTATGTTCAGCAAAGTCAAAAGTTAGCCAAGATAAGTGTAAGTACGTACTGGTTTCCTGCCCCCAACAACGGGAATTATTACCTGAAACAAACATACAAGTCATGAATAAATTGCGTTTAGGTAAATTAAATCATTTCATACAATGTTAATAATTGCCCATGACGGAGCCTCATGTACATGTATTGTAAGAAGAGATCCAGGAAAACAAAAGAGCAACACAGACAAATTTGTGTTTATACAAATCAACACAGTCTGTGTCTGTGTTGATACAAATCAACACAGTCTGTGTCTGTGTTGATACAAATCAACACAGTCTGTGTCTGTGTTGATACAAATCAACACAGTCTGTGTCTGTGTTGATACAAATCAACGCAGACAAAAAATCTAGACAAATGTGTTGAAGGTAAAATAAGAGCAGGAAGACCACACGGTAAGGAGAAGGAGGAGGAAGAGGACGGTGATGCAACACACACGAGGAAGACAGCCACACGGAGGAGACTACAAGGAAGCCAACGCAACTTGGCAAACTGGACAGACCAGCACATAAACTGTCGTGCCAACTATTATGGTGAAGAGAATATATAACGAATCCTCAAGACAACGCTGCAACGAAGGGACTGAGAAATGCTCAGAAAGTAGCGTCCTCTCTGAACATTGTTCTCACTGTTTGTGTCAGATAAGGAGCTCTCTAAGGACGGTGTTGTAGAACTGAAATATTATCTACAATGTAAACAAAAAAAAAATCATTATACTCTCGTTTGTTTTATAGTCGTGCTCTTATACACTAGTGTACCTGTACACCAGTAGATTGACAGATGAAAGGCGGGCCAAAGAGCTGAAGCTCAACCCCCGCAAGCGCCACTAGGTGGGTACATGTTTCATAACAATAATCCTACCGTATCTGAAGCTGTGTTTATACAGTATCTTAACTGTAATGAGATACAATGTTACATGAGTCTGTAGTACTGTAGGCTACGTTCTCGTCTCATAATCGTGGATCCCGATTCCCGGGCGGGATAGACATGGTTGGTAACGTTTCCTTTCACCTGGTGCATCTCCACCTAGCAGTAAATAGGTAGCCGGAGTTAGGCAACCGGTGTGGGACTGCATCCTGGGGAAGGTCGGTAGTTCGACCTTGGGAACCTCCATACCAGAGTACAGGCGTCCTCTCCATCACGACAGGAATTATATAAATTGTAGACTAAATTTAAATGTAAGTTCCCGTCAAAAGCACTTACAGTATATGCGATCTAACATCCTATCAATTCAAGAGTAAAAATCAATCTATATATAACAAAAATAGTCAAGAGGAGGCTACTAAAAGCCCGAGGATGGAACGGAAGTTGGATTGTTAACTCGGAGGACTGTTGTCGTGCGGGAGAAACCAGCTCAGGGAACCGGCCCGGGGGAGCAAGCCCGCCCGCACTACCTTGACCCCATTGTCTACGTACATCCTGGTCCTCCCCGGGGGTGATACACCAGCCACCGGGATTATCACTACACAAGCAACACGAGAGACATCTCCCGTCACGCAGGGTACAGTCGCACCTCCACAGATCTCCAGTATCAGCTCTTGATACTGGTAATGGCTCAAAAGTGTCAACACTTACGGGCTATTCATGCCCGTGCCACCTTTTTCGGTGACTTAATCTTCATCAATCATCAATCACTACACAAGCCACCGGTCGTAGAGATGTGTTCTCAGTTGACCCAGTTTTCCGATGCGCCTCCCAGAGGAAAGCTACGTTCCTCACGCGCGCTCAGTTGTTTCATGTGTTCTTGCCCGTAACAACTGATTGGCAGTTAAGGTGTTGATCATTCGTTCATTCGTGACTAGCCCGAGTACGGCTGTATTATACAGCGTTGATGCATCCACTGCATATTACACAAGTGGATTTAGATTCTCACTTCCGCGTGTTTGTCACGCTTATAGGGATACTGGAGTTCAACCAATGAAAGTGAGTTTTGTTTTTCTAAGAGGCCCGATGGTACCCTAGAACAGGCTCTTATCCCTGTGAAGTGTTTACACCCTCACAAGAATGTGTATCCTGTCACTCAGGCTCATGTCTCAGAGCCATTCCGACCCCCTCCTCCTAAACCACCATCAGCTCGCCGCTCCCACACTGCCTCCCGGCGCCCACCCACCTCCCACACTCATACCCACCACCCACCTCCCACACTCACACCCAGCACCCATCTCCCACACTGCCACCCGGCGCCCACCCACACCCCACACTCATACCCACCACCCACCTCCCACACTCACACCCAGCACCCATCTCCCACACTGCCACCCGGCGCCCACCCACACCCCACACTGCCACCCAGCGTCCACCCACCTCCCACACTGTCACCCGGCGCCCACCCACCTCCCACACTGCTACCCGGCGCCCACCCACCTCCCACACTGTCACCCGGCGCCCACCCACCTCCCACACTGCCACCCGGCGCCCACCCACCTCCCACACTGCCACCCGGCGCCCACCCACACCCCACACTCACACCCGGCGCCCACCCACCTCCCACACTGCCACCCGGCGCCCACCCACCTCCCACACTGCCACCCGGCGCCCACCCACACCCCACACCCCACACTGCCACCCAGCGTCCACCCACACCCCACACTGCCACCCGGCGCCCACCCACCTCCCACACTGCCACCCGGCGCCCACCCACACCCCACACTGCCACCCGGCGCCCACCCACACCCCACACTGCCACCCGGCGCCCACCCACACCCCACACTGCCACCCAGCACCCACCCACACCCCACACTGCCACCCGGCGCCCACCCACACCCCACACTGCCACCCAGCACCCACCCACACCCCACACTGCCACCCAGCACCCACCCACACCCCACACTGCCACCCGGCGCCCACCCACACCCCACACTGCCACCCAGCACCCACCCACACCCCACACTGCCACCCGGCGCCCACCCACACCCCACACTGCCACCCAGCACCCACCCACACCCCACACTGCCACCCGGCGCCCACAACACACTCTGCTACACGTCCACACAACACCAGCGCCTGGCTGACAGCGGCTGCCGTTATAAGCTACTCGCTCTCATCTTGTGGTGTTGCCGGGACCCGATTTGTGACGACTTTAATCCTGGAATTATTTTGTTTGCATATACATTATATTTATATATTAATATATGGATGGATCAGCACATTCTTCTAAAATGAAAGTACTTACAGTAACACTGTGGTCGAAAGTGCAAATATATCTTGATGGACCAGCAAAAAGTAGACTTTATAGTACTGAATTTTGGACAAACCGGAAAAGCTTATATTTTTTTATGTTGTTAATATGACTTAACCTAACCATCCTAGGCCTAATACACGCTCTCTGTGGCCTAATGTAGTACATATGTGTACTATACTAGGCCTAGGACAATTTATTTTGTTTTTGGCTTTATTTTTTCTGGACTATATAAAAAAGTACAAAAAGTGCCTTACTGGGGCTCCATTATTACTTATTGGTACGATCGGGCACATGGTTACAAAAAGTACCATCAAACCAGGAGGATGGATGCCGCCAACCTTCGCTAATGTTACGCAGCTATCTGAATCAGTTCAGTTTAGTTTCAAAGCAAATTGTGGATCACTTTATACTGCCGTGTTTATATCTCTCAGCGTGCGAGGCGATGCCAACGGTCTGAGCTGATAAGACGCTCTCTTTACCTTTGTGGCTATAACCTGCAGGGAACCGTAACCACGTGAGGATAGGGGGGGGTAGAAATAGCGTACGCTACTCTATCCCTTTGAGATGTATTTTATTGCCTCAAATAAACGTACTTGAACTTGAACCACGTAAAGCCTCGGCTGCATCTTCCAAATGCAGCACTCATACATCATATTATTACATCATATTATGCAGCACTAGCATGCCAGCACTCATCATCTGCCTCCACACTGCCTTTCTCACGGCACCCAGCATCTAGCGCTGCACCAGCGCCTACTGCATGCCCTGCAATTCACCTTTACAGTATTCAAGGTCTACCTCAGATTGCCACGTCTTCCGCAACATCCAATGCTTAACACAGGATTTATCTCCTGCCACTGTACACTATGGCATAATTGTCTACCACAGTACGACAATACCCACTCCTGCCATAACACTGCAAATTCAGTGCAACACTCAACTTTTACAGCATCCTTCGTCTTGGTGAACACTTCGTCTCTTAGAGCACCCTATATATTACCCAGAAACTCATTCCTTAAATTGTAAAAGATTTTCACAGCACCCTTCATCTTTTATTGAATTATATCCCCCAACATCAATGGCAAATTTGCAACTATTATGGCTATCAAACAAATTCGATTACCTTCCCCCACCTTATCACTGCGTATGAGCGCAGTATATCTCCGGATATCTGCCGAGGCGAACACAGTGTGGACAAAGATCACAGCACATCAGACAGGAAAACCTGACTGGGCTGCTTCAGGTCGGACGCAACGAGCGATCAGGGCTAAAACTCCTGACTTCATACAGTAATTATTTACCGTAATCATCGCGGCCTCTATACGTCAGCCTTTGTGATCACTTTCGCAAAAACTATAGTCATATCCAGTGTGTTCATAAGCCACTCGTTTACATCTCGCTCGCGCAGTGTGGAGATACGAAGCTGGCCGTCATGCACGTATATACATGACGCTAAGTTGGAAAGCTAACATTGTGAGGGGGGAATATGTCCGCGTCGAACCTTAATTACACAAAACTGTAATAAAGACATCAAGGGTCTTAAGTCTCCAATGTCACGCCGACCGAGGAAACAACCTTGTAATGTGAGAGAGCTGCTTGAGGTGTTAAACAAGGGCAAATGATTGTGGATAAGAAATCTGATCCTTGGTAGAGAGTTGTAGCTTTGTGGATAGGTAATCAACGGAGCAGGCGCGCAGGTAGAGTGAAGAAGGCAAAACAAACATGCTTTCAATACCAATATGATAAAATTAATGCAAAAAATAACAAGGTTATTTATTGTTCCGTTAACTACGAATTCGCTCCAGCTGGCTCGTATAAAAATAGGTGGAGTTAAAGGTCAAGCAGACAGTCTCAAGCCGCACAAACAACGCTTCTCTTCTTTTACTATTAGATGTGACGCAAAACAATACAAGAATAGACATTCGTCCTCAGAAGCACCCTTGAAAAGAAACCAACTGGCACTTCGGACTACTGATAGCCATTCACTTTAAATTTAACACAAACACACTCACTCTCACTCTCACTCACTCACTATCACCTTCATTCGATAATGACTCCCAACTCTCACTCAGTGATAGCAGGAAAAATCAATCAAGATCTTTCAGTGTCGCCAAAAAGCAGACGACGTGGACACGAGGGAGGAACACGCCAGTATATTCCTGGTGTTCCATGTTAGCTTCGGCCCCCATGCTTGACGCCTGGGTCTGGCTCACAGCTCTGGGCTGTCAACAACTCTGCAACAGAGAAACATGAACAAAGGCATTTCCGCCTGTGATATTTCTGCCCAGTTTCATTATAAGAAATTCATGATTGAAATACAATCTGGCTTTCTCAGCCTTTCACTTCTATGTTTCCATTTCGTTTCTTCTCTTCATTCTCCACTTGCTCCTCTGTCTCTGTCACGAATCTTATTACGATTCTGCCAATTCTCCTGAACCTCGTATTATGTTTTTGTTTTCTCTACGTAAATATTGCTGTCAGTTGTATAAGATTTGTGTATATAGATATATATACATTATATATATATATATATAACATAGATAGCTGGGTAGTGTGTGTAAGGTTTGTCTTGGTGGTGGATGTCACGTGAAATTAGCCGTGTGGGCGGTTGACAATATTTGGGAATGGCCAGGGCGATTGTTGGCAAATCAATTGCCTATAGTTTTATATTTATTTATTCCCATATTGGTAGCCGTAATATTTCAAGGAATGTGAGACCGGTAATGACAACTCTTAGTTAATAATGTTGGAGTTTAGGGCTGACCTTTGTAAATAGAATGTTCACAATGTTCATGCGAACATTAATTGGTGTTTGGGTAGACGGTTAGTCGACGTTGGGCCTGCGGACCACGTCCTGGGTAGTAGAGTGGCAGCTGCGGTCGAGTGCAGTTGTGTTTAAGCTAAGTTCTTGGTTTTTGTTATTTTAAGCCCATATAAATATTAATTTATCTGGATAGACGATTTTAGTGTATTTATGGCTTACTCCATATTCTGGTGATAGTGTTCAGGTCTCAAATAATTACTTGCATTCTATAGTATTACATGCTGATAAATATTTCTGGCTACTATTTATTTAGTTGTTAAGTTGTCACCCTTAGCAAAATATATTGTTCTCCCGTTTTTATACATTGATTAATTATACCCCTAGACACCTATTGGCATGGCAGATTTTTATTGGTTCTTTACACTGTGGGGAGAAGAACATTATTTAGTCTCAAGGGTCGTGACAGTCTCCTTTATCTCCTCCACCATATTCGCCGCCGCCTCCATCATCATCACCATCACCATCACCTCTGGTGTACAAGATGGTGAGGCAGGATGAGATAACTGGACAAGGGCGTACGGAGTAAGAGAAAACAGCTGGAGGACTGTAACACGTGGGGTCCCATAAGGCTCAGTTCTGGGACCGCTGCTCATCCTGATGTGAACGACCTACCTGAGGGAGTTAGCTCGTACATGTCAATGTTTGCAGATGACGCACATCTGATGGGAAGGGTAAAAACAGAGGACTGTAGGAAGGCTACAGAAGGACCTTGGCCAACTCCAGGAGTGGTCAAACAAATGGTTGTTGGAATTCAATCCCAACAAGTGTAAGGTAATGAAAATAGGAGACAGGGAGATATCTACACCATAAGGGGAAGGCAACTACTGGAATCAGAAAAAAAGTATCTGGAAGTGGAAATAATTCCAACACTATTTCCAGAGGCATACAGAGTAAGATCGGCAACAGATGGTACACTGCCAAACATTGGAACGTTGTTAAGATACCTAATCCACAGCTCTCGTAAAGCAATCTACACAGCCTTTGTAAAACCAATATTGGAACATGCAGTACAGTCCTGGAATTCGTATCATGTGAAGCATAAAAAACAAAATTTTTAAAGCATAAAGATATTTTGTACGATTAGTGTATATATACGATGCATTTTTAGCTTCAAAACTTTACTCCAGCCGTGAATTAGGGAAAATTATCCAGATGTTTATTATAATTATTATTGTTTGTTTTAATTATCATCAGCACAGCCCCTCAGACATTTTGCATGTCTTTTGCCGCCTTCCTCCGCTTTCTCCAGTCTTCCAAAATATACGCCAAACATTTAGCCAGCATTTTACGCAGAGAACCAGACATGTTTGCGTGCGTGCAGGAGCCTAACTCGACCGAGAGGAGGGACTGGACGAAACATGTTGTTGTTGTTGTTATAGATTCAGCTACTCGGAACAAGTTCCAAGTAGCACGGGCTATGGTGAGCCCGTAACTTACCTAGCACAGGAGCGGGGCAAGTAGCACGGGCTATGGTGAGCCTGTGGTGGACTTACCTAGCACAGGAGCGGTGCCCGTGGACGAAACGTGAATTCCACTTTCAATGCGCGCGTCTCTCACTCTCAAGGTCCCCCCACCCTTGAAAGTGAGCCCCCCCCCCCTTGAGTGTGAGGTCCACCCCTCCCCCCTTTGAGTGGGAGGTCCCCCCCCCCCCTTCACTCTCAAGGACCTCCGCCACCCCGAGTTGCCAAACTGTGTTGGGCCGCGGGGGTGAGGAGGCCCCCCACTTGCTTCCAGCGGTTCTCACCATATTTGGCACGAATGTATAGGCTTCACTGACATCAAAGTCGTCACTGCAGCCTCGGGTTTCACTATTGGCATATAGAAATTGTGTATTTCACTGACATAGTAGATTTCACATCACTGATTAACAGATAAGATAATGTTTATTCAGGTAAAAATACATACACTCAAAATGAGTTACAAACATAATACTGGATTTCTAGATAGAGCTAGTGCACACTATGCCTAAAGCCACTAATACGCACAGCGTTTCGGACAAGTGTGGGAAAAACACTTAAGACTCAAACTTAAATGTATTAATATGAAAGGCTTCACCGTTTCACGAGGTTTCACTATCATCACACATATCTAGACCACACTGCCTTCTCAAGCCTCACTGATATCCTAACCTTCACTGTCATCGCAGACTTCACTGACAAAGGCTTCACTGTCTCCTTAGGCTCCATGTTTTCCATTAAGAATAAAACCAACGAACAAATTTTTGAGTAAATAAAAAATAATAATAGATGTGTGAAAATCGGTAATCCCATAGTATTATTACTTTTAAACACACACACACACACACACACACACATTATTATAATATAATAATAATCGGGGGCCTCGCGGCTGAGTGGACGGGGGTCGTAATCCTATGGTCCAGGGATCGATCCCCTGCGATGACGGAAACAAATAGACAAAGTTTCTTTCACCCTGATGCTTTTGTACACCTAGCAGTAAATAGGTACCTGGGAGTTAAACAGCTGCTATGGGCTGCTTCCTGGGGATGTGTGTGTACGCGGCGTTAGAAAGAAATATGTAGTAGAACATAATATAGGAAAAATAGATTGGTTAGAAAGACGGGGTCTAAGAGCTAATAGCTCGATTCTGCAGATACAAATAGTAAATACACACACATACCCGTGTAAATGTAAAAAAAGATCAGTAAATCAGCCTAACCTTGGGAAGGGGGAAGGAAGGCCATCAATAGATCACGATAGAACTACACAATCAACCCTTGAAAGGTTGAAGGTGTCGAGGCAAAACACCAGATATAAATGATAAACTTGAGCTTGGTAGTAAATACGCGTATGAGTTTAGATATAAGGATAGGTATATAAGTAAATACGTGAATTTCAGATATACGAACTATAGCCTAGCAGCAGATACAAGATAATTGTTTCAGATACAAGGATCAATATACCATTAGATCTATGGAGGAATTTACCAACAGCTGACAATATACTGTCAATACATAATACTGTATATATACTAGACACTATATAAAGAGTATGTGTATAATGTATAATGCCTCGTATGGGTCAATAGGCCTTCTGCAGTTACCTTTGTTGTTGTTCTTATGTAATACGGCAATATACTGCCAATATACTAGACAATATATGAAGAGTGTGGGGTTAAAATCTGTACAACTCTATGTCCATGATACTTCAAAAATCACTGTTTTAAAAAACAAATTGAAAAAAAAATCGAAAAAGTATCTTAAGATACTTAGCAGCAGTAAACAAATACTAGTAGTTTCTTATAAAATAATAATCTCTGTTGACGTGGAGAGCGTTGAAGCCAGTACTTCAAATTCAAAATTCAAATGTTTAAATTCAAATGTTTATTTAGGTAAAGTACATACATACAAGGTGTGATACAAATAGGATCTGTATACTTAGGATTCTATATAATGAGGTCTCTCCAAGGTCGAACTAGTGACCTTCCCCAGGATATAAGCCACAACAGTTGCCTTGCTCCCGAGTACCTATTTACTACTAGGTGAACAGAGACCTTAAAACGCATGAAACGAAACATGCCCAACCATCTGTCCCGTCCGGGAATCGAACCCGGGATATCTAATTGGCAGCCGAGAACGTAGACAGTTGTACTACAAGGAGACAGCAGACATACATAGAGCTGGGGACTAACCTATAGGCAGCAGACCTACATAGAGCTGGGAACTAACCTATAGGCAGCAGACCTACATAGAGCTGGGGACTAACCTATAGGCAGCAGACCTACATAGAGCTGGGGACTAACCTATAGGCAGCAGACCTACATAGAGCTGGGAACTAACCTATAGGCAGCAGACCTACATAGAGCTGGGGACTAACAGACCCAGCGGTCGAAGGACACTTGTATTATACAGCTGCAACCTACAGTAGACCACTACAGTAGTCTTCATACAGTAGACCACTACAGTAGTCTTCATACAGTAGACCACTACAGTAGTCTTCATACAGTAGACCACTACAGTAGTCTTCATACAGTAGACCACTACAGTAGTCTTCATACAGTAGACCACTACAGTAGTCTTCATACAGTAGACCACTACAGTAGTCTTCATACAGTAGACCACTACAGTAGTCTTCATACAGTAGACCACTACAGTAGTCTTCATACAGTAGACCACTACAGTAGTCTTCATACAGTAGACCACTACAGTAGTCTTCATACAGTAGACCTGTTGTGGGTGGTGAAAATAACCCTTGGGGGCCTTTGTGACAGATGTGGTCCCTACCTGCTGGCAACAAGCACAGATGCTCTTGGGGGAGTGGGGAGGGGGGAGTGAGAGAAAGTGAGGGGTGGGGGGGGCGTGAAGAGATAACGGATGTGAAGAAGAAATCGAGGAGTTAGAGAGAAAGGCAAGGAGAAGGGAAGGAAGAGAATTGGGCGATGAGAGAGGAGAGCGCTGAGGTCCCGCCTGGGAGAGGAGAGTTACAGTTCTAGCAGCCAGTTGTCAGACCATCCTTACTATTTGTCCAGGTCTTCCCGCAGCTTCTACAACTTGCCTGTTTATCTGGTAATTTACGAATCTAGACAACAGACATTAGCAGGCGTTTATTCCATCTGAGATCATTTATATAAATCAAGAAATGGAAGGAGTTCTGAAACCGAGACCTGTGGGACCTTGCTTTTAAGGTCACGCCTCCCTGAAGACTTCGTCTCCCTGAAGACTTCGCCTCCCTGAAGACTTCGCCTCCCTGAAGACTTCAGTTCTTTGTAACTCTTGCTTTCAATCGCTACGGTACTTGCGTGACTTCGAAGACCCTCGACCGATTTTACTATCCTAAAATAAGTCATACAGTACACTATCCGCCCTTGTATTTATGTACATATACTGGCCAGCATTCGTCAGATATTGTAGTTAAGGTGACGTACTTGTATGCATTATTGATTACTTTCACAGCTACAGCTAATCTTGCATTTGTCACTTTGTTTTCCATTGTTGAAATTAGGAAACAGACCAATTAGGCGATGAGTCACAATAACGTGGCTGAAGTATGTTGACCAGACCACACACTAGAAAATTGAAGGGACGACGACGTTTCGGTCCGTCCTGGACCATTCTCAAGTCGAAACGTCGTCGTCCCTTCAATTTCTAGTGTGTGGTCTGGTCAACAGACCAATTAGGTTTATATCCGTTTTCAATAAGAACATGAGAATAGTGGGAACGCCTGAATACCTATTTGTCTATACAAGTCAAGGCCCCTATTTACATCCACCCAAACTGTGTGTGTGTGTGTGTGTGTGTGTGTATAACCTACACTTCAAACACTCGAACAATCTCACGTCTATTATGTAAGCTGGTAATTTGTCTCAAGCAAACAACCTATGCTTGCCTAGATCAGGCAGCCAATAAGAGCATGCCAACGAAGACCTGCTGGCCGACGTTAGAAATCCCGTAGTGTGAGTGATAATGGATTTGTCTGGAGGGAGAGAGGTGTATGAGAACCCATATCACTCCTATGGAGTGGTCAGGATTATTACTTGTCCAGTAATGTGCGTTTTTCCGTTCAATTTTGAACAAATTGGTCAGCGCGAGAATTGAAGAGATTCCTGCAAGACCGTTGTTAGTTCATGGAACTTTTGGCGGCTGGGCGGTCCGTTACGACCAGGGGGGCAGCGGCCGTTACGACCAGGGGGGCAGCACTAACTGGCGCCACCGGGCACAACGGCGCCCAGTTTGAACTTCCTACATACCCAATAGTGGATGCCATCTTTGAAACCATAAATAATTGAAACCATTCACCAGTAAGAGGAGAGAGAATCTGCTAGACAAGCAGACGTTACGTACATGAAGACAATGTTTAAACAAGTTCGAAGCAGACGACGTCACTCGTAGCCAAGTGGGCCAGAGGAGAGTTTTCTCAGCTAAGATTACCAAGGACCGGCTAACATTTAAAGCGAAATATAACAATGATTTCTGTAGGTCGAGGAACGGATATATATTGTTATACACATTACCAGACCCAAGACAACATCAGTTGTGTAGCAGCATGACCAACACTAGGTTAAATTGTAAACACGCAAAGTAAATTATTTTTGTTTTAAGTGAGACTTAACTAAGCTTTTTAAATTAACGTATTTGCGTAGAGCTCTTGTGCTTTCTGTTTTAGATTTATGATTTAATGCTCATACGATACCGTTGTGTACAGAGGGAACTGGATCACAGTTCCAGTTCCAGACTTGAACTGGAGGGAAGAAGGAACACAGCAGACACAACAACAACATACAAGACTAAGGGGAATTAACGAAGTGGGTATAAAAGTAATGTTCAACGCAACGAACAGTAGAACAGATTAGATGAAGCTGTCTAGACCAATTCAATACACAGCTTTCAGTGTTAACATAAGCAAAACGAGTGAGACAGACATTGAAATAAGTTTATTGAGGTAAAATAGACACAAAGAGATGAGATAGCTCATCCCTTTGTGCGTATTTTACCTCAATAAACTTATTTCAATGTCTGTCTCACTCGATATTGTATTAAACTACTGATGGCTGAGAATCGGGACTTAGAAGCAGAGGCTTGATCCTGCAAGGTTCTCATAGATACACGCACTCCAGCACCTCGTCTTGATCCACAGCACAGTGGGGCGACCAGACCTGACTTACATGGTGGTGCAAGACGGGCTCAAAAGCCTTTTCCTAATGAGCACTTCCTATCGAGTCTCCTAACGCTCCCCGGCATACTGAAGGACCGCTATTTACCAGGGGCCACTACTCACCACGGGGCACTACTCACCAGGAGCCACTACTCACCAGGAGCCACTACTCACCAGGAGCCACTACTCACCAGGAGCCACTACTCACCAGGGGCCACTACTCACCAGGGGCCACTACTCACCAGGAGCCACTACTCACCAGGGGCCACTACTCACCAGGAGCCACTACTCACCAGGGGCCACTACTCACCAGGAGCCACTACTCACCAGGGGCCACTACTCACCAGGGGCCACTACTCACCAGGAGCCACTACTCACCAGGGACCACTACGCACCAGAACCCGCTTCACGCAACAAGGAAACTTTTCACACACCCGCTATGTGACCCGGTCTGTGCGTCAGAGCACCCACGACATAACCTTCTACTAAGCAGTTCTGACAGTAAGGCGGTGTTGAGTTCCAGGCATCTCGCTTGTTAGCAAATGCAAAAACTTGGGGCGGCCATTAGACAGGACAGCGGGACTTCATTGTGTATATACGACTTTACTTACAAGGTGATGACTACTTACAAAATTTGCATCATCAGCAATCCAGTGAATGAGGATTATGTTAATAGTCCACACTGGGCGTAACACGCAGGGAATGGAACGTGGCTGTTTGTTTACATCCATAAACACCTCCCTCAAGCCACCTGGCCCACTTCCCTTTCCCCCAAGCCACCTGGCCCACTTCCCTTTCCCCCAAGCCACCTGGCCCACTTCCCTTTCCCCCAAGCCACCTGGCCCACTAACCCCCCTCCCCCGATGCACACAGAGTCAAGATAGATACAGATATTCAGACACGTAGTATCATGGCAATTGTATTTCTCATTAAGTTTGCAGATAGACTGGAGTTAGACCTTGAGATTGAGGTGAGAGGTACATGAGCTCACACACGCATGCGTGGGATGAGCTCATGCAGGTACCCATTGCATCTTTATGGAGGTCCACCCCGTCCACCGCCATGCCAACAATATGCGTAACGACCAATATTTACCATAGATTTATCTTCACACAGATGAAAAGTGGCATAATGGAAGACTCGTAAATTCACGTGTTCCAAACTGACCCTGGCACAGGCTACATATCTGCTTGATGGAGTCCTGGGAGTTCTTCTACTTCCCAAGCCCGACCCGAGGCCAGGCTTCCCTGGAAACACAAACCGAAACTGTCTCTATTTTCCGCTTGTTACAACTTGTAATAAAGTTGTGACATCTTGGCTTAACGTGTTTATGATGTATTAGAACGTTGTTACAACTTGCTAGATTGGTTGTTATAACTGGTTAGGAAGTGTTAAAACTTGTTCGAACGTTGTAGCAACGTCGTAGTTTCGGTGTGTGTGTGAGAAAGGATGTATTACAAGTCAATTGACTTGTAATACATCCTTTCTCCCGTCTGGGTTACACAACCACTCGTCTATGTTACGTTAAGTACACCGTAAGGCGACCCCTGAAGAAAGGAAGTCTTTTCTTTCTTCATGAGAACAATTTATTCAATTTTTTCCTTCCGTTTTACTATTTATATATATAAATACTCTAAGCTAGGTGCTTCAGGAACGAGGCCGGACAATTCAAACTGCATAATTTTTGTTTTATATCTCAAATCTTATTTGTAGCATGTTGTGCTTTCTACAAATACCAAATGTCAGATATTTACGAATTCCAGCAGCAGTTGTGCGCTCCTCGAGGACGATAACCACCACGTATGGCGCGAGGCTCTAACTGAAGGTCACAACTACTCGCCAGCAGCACCGCCGACCCGTCCTCCTAAAATTATAGTACTTATAGCAACTGTTTTGTCGAACGGACAAAAATGAAATGTTGCAAGCAACAATGTTCACGTTTTCTATTCAAATTATAGAGGCCACGAAAAAACTTTAAACATTCCTAGACCTAGTATCAGGCATCCATCAGTCTCAGACGACTATGGAGTTGTGCTCTGGTTGTCGGTCTGGAGTGACCTCTCCAGGGCACAAAGCCAGGGTAGGTTGATACGGAGGCGAAGCTGTCACCCATGCAGTAGGTCCCTCCTCTCCCCGACGCCGAAAGTCTCCAGTGGAAAGGCAAATGCCAATACGATTGGTTCCAGCGCCGTCGCAAGAACTGTCAGAACGAGGTTGAAGGTTATATCGAACTGCTCTAGGGGCTCCAGCTCCGGAGTTGACCTCGAAGTTGGTAAAAGAAGGCACAGGGACTCCAAACCCGGAGACCGTCGTGGTCGGGGCCGGAGAAGAACCACCCCAAGCAAGGGCAAGAACGACCCCAGCCTTCTGAAGCAGAACCTGGGCCGCACGAGCCCCAGGAAGTGGACGCCCGAGCCTAGTACATATGTCCAAGTATATGACATATGTACTATATTAGGTCTAGGGCTGGTATTTACGCCTCTGGAAGATTAAGTTAGGTTAGGTTCTTTAGTTTTCCATATTTTTAGCATGCTATTTCTTTTAATTCAATACAAAAGTAAATTTATGGGGTCCAACAGTACATTTTTGTACGTTTGACAAAATAGTTATTATTACTGAATGATGAACAGCCTTTTCACAACGCCATGTCTAGAGAGACTCGTAGCGGTCCAAATGAATGGGGGAGTAGAAGTGGTAGAAGGAAAACTCGCCTCACATGGGGTTCAGTTCTTGAACCCATTACGTGCCCCTAGTACTTTCTCCCACCACCCACGGGATGGGTATTGGGTTCATAATAACTAAACCAACTAACTCCCCAACCCACCCCTTCCCCCCCACGTCCCCTGCCAACCCCCCAGGCCAGACTACCCGTCCCTCCCCCTTCCCCCCACGTCCCCTGCCAACCCCCCAGGCCAGACTACCCGTCCCTCCCCCTTCCCCCCACGTCCCCTGCCAACCCCCCAGGCCAGACTACCCGTCCCTCCCCCTTCCCCCCACGTCCCATGCCAACCCCCCAGGCCAGACTACCCGTCCCACCCCTTCCCCCCACGTCCCCTGCCAACCCCCCAGGCCAGCCTACCCGTCCCTCCCCCTTCCCCCCACGTCCCCTGCCAACCCCCCGGCCAGACTACCCGTCCCACCCCTTCCCCCACTCGACACGTCCCCTCAGGCCAGTCTACCCGTCTGACAACATTCTCCAGCGTTGGAGTTCCAGGAACGTGCTAAGCGTCATAATCACATCCAGCCACCAGATGAGATAATACTCCCGAGATGTGAGCCCCGTGAGCTTAACCCTTTTAAGGATAACTAAGTGAAGACAATCTCGAGATACTGAGGAGGTGTGAGCGTATATGCGTGTACTATAAACACAAATCTTGTGCTTGGTTGAGCTTCCAGTGCCTTTTAGTGTCCCTTCCCCCTCGTTTGATTCTCTCTCTCTTACGCCAGTCTATCACTCAATTGTATCCCTTTCTCGAGTTTCTTATATATGTAATCATCATACCCCGTGTGTTCACCCACCTATACACACTGATTTATATGTATATACTGACATACATCATCTTCAGGGGCCCCTGCTTTTATTTGGCGGGTTACCGATGACAAAATCCCTCTCGCTCCTTATTACACCTAAACTACAACTTGCCCTTCTAGCTGAGTCCTCTTGCGGTGAAGAAGTTCTTGCTCACATCCCAATGATTCATCTAAGGTGCAAGGTTTCCCCATCATGTTCTCGTTTTGACCCACTTTGCTCTCTCTAAAATGAGTGCGAATTAAGATATCACCTCTGCCCCCGTGTCGTTCCCAGCACAGTGAGGCTCAGCACCCTCGACCTTCTCTCTCAACTCTCTCATCTCAGTTCACGGACCACTTCTGTAACAAACTAATACTTTATCTTGCTTCGCGCTTTGTTTCTGAAGTGTGTGTGTGTGTGTGTATGTCTATCAGTCTGCAGAGACGAGCTTCAGCTCCTGGGTCTCACTTTTCTAGCAGTTGTGATGCAGTGATCCGCAAAGCAATCTTCATATATCTAATTTGTAATGCATGCGAGGAGGTAACCTCAATCTTGTGTAATTTTTATTCGCATACTTAATCATTACGATAGCATTTGAGCCTGTGGGCCGGCGCTGGAACGTAAGAGCTATTGAGCGCTATATCATGCTTAATTAAAAACTTACCTACTTTTCATAACTACATGGTTACTCTTGCCTACTGGACTGATAACATATCAAAGTTTTCTCTTATGATCATAACACTATGCAACTTTTGGGATCCCTGGGTAGTGTTATTTTCTAATTGCTTATGGCTCCAAAGTATAGACAATGGCTATTGCTCGCCTCACACTTTTGCTTTGACCTTTGTCTTAGACAGTTAAGGGAAGATGTCTTAAAGGTGCTTGAAGGTTTCCGACCCCTTATCCAGAGCTGTGAGTGTCACAACTCCCTCTACCAAGGGGCAAACATTGTGTTATATGCTGACGAGGAGTCACAATAACGTGGCTGAAAAATGTTGGCCAGACCACACACTAGAAAGTGAAGAGACGACGACGTTTCGGTCCGTCCTGGACCATTCTCAAGTCGATTGTGATGAGAGGAAGGAGGCAAAGGCAATAAATGCCACCAAGGCATTGTGTTACATAGTGTAATCGACGATTTTTTTTTTCACGATCTGGGGCCAGATTCACGAAGCAGTTACGCAAGCACTTACGAACGTGTACATCTTTCCTCAATCTTTGACGGCTTTGGTTACATGTATTAAACAGTTTACAAGCAGGAAAACTTCTTAATCAACTGTTGTTATTGTTATAAACAGCCTCCCGGCGCTTCGGAGCTCATTAGCTGTTTAATAATTGTAAACAAAGCCGCCAAAGATTGAGAAAAGATGTACAGGTTCGTAAGTGCTTGCGTAACTGCTTCGTGAATCTGGCCTCTGGTATCTACTTCACATGTTGACACATGAACAACGAGTCTGTTGTCCCGGCTGTTTATGCATCAGCCTCCTGCCTCCCTCTCTGCCCAAGTCGTAACCCTGGAGCTGAAGTCTCCCATAATCACGCTTTCTGCATCAATTCACCACCGCCCACGGGGTGAGTATGTAGTAGTAGTAGGCATCCATCAGTCTCAGGAGACTATGGAGTTGCGCTCTGGTTGTCGGTCTGGAGCGGCCTCACCATATTGTGAGTTAGTTACTCACAATATAGCGAGTAACTATATATATAGTTATTTATTGTGGGGGTCCACAATAAATAACTCAACTGTCATGTTTTCATTCGTGGACGGTGTTATTAATTTGTCTGAACCTGTTTGGTTCGGTTCGAGTAATTATTCATCTTTGTGACAACATTTGAAGACGGGCTGGTTGGTCATCTAATCCAATGATATCTGCACATCTACATTGTTATCATATTTACGTTGCATTTAAACCTATTATGGTATTAGTTTCAACTTCCTCCACCACGTACACACAGAAAATCACACTAATGTGAAATACATCAATGAGAAGGTCCACTGGGGCTGTGAGGCGACTCGAACCCTCCGCCAAGGTATTACCAACTTATTACTCTACCACTGTATCACCACCACTGACCAGATGATGCCATGGTAGAGGCAGGGCCACTGACTTGGTCATACCTCCAACACATTCCATATGCGTGACGCCCAACCACTTGAGCCAGACGGTAGAGCGACGGTCTCGCTTCATGCAGGTCGGCGTTCAATCCCCGACCATTCAAATGGATGGGCACCATTCCATTCCCCCGTCCCATCCCAAATCCTTATCCTGACCAGTGCTATATAGTCGCAATGGCTTGATGTTTTCCCCACCATTTGGTCACCGCTTGGTCCGGGAGACATCTCCCGTCACGCAGGGTGCAGTTGCGCCTCCACAGATCTCCAGTATCATCTTTTGATACTGGTAATGGCTCGAAAGGGCCACCACTTACGGGCTATTCATGCCCGTGCCACCTCTTGGGTGGCTTAATCTTCATCAATCATCAATCAATGTTTTCCCCGCCAGAGACGAGGCTCACCATAGCCCGTGCTACCTGCCCCGCTCCTGTGCCAGGTAAGTCCACTACGGGCTCACCATAGCCAGTGTTACTTGGAACTTATGTTCCGAGTAGCTGAATCTAAAACAACAACAACAAGATGTTTTCCCCTGATAATTCCCTCCCTCCATATGCGTGCGTGCGTGCGTGCGTGCGTGCGGAGGGGGAGCACGCCACAATACTAACCATCCAGACTGGGAACAATAGACCAGAGCACCAAGCCTCTTGGCCGTGTTCAACACTGTAATGACCGAGTTTACACACTCCGTACATTCTTCCGCATATATATTGCGTTAATAATATTCCGAGTGATGTCACTGCAGGAACTGAACTAAATTAATGACCAGATTACTTCCACGTTTTGAAGTAAGTTTTTTATCCTGAAATTATATATATATAATTAATTTTCTATCGACTTATCGAATACCAAAACCTTCCAAGAAAATGTGTGACTAAGAAACTCTCATTAAAGGAATTGTCTCCGTGTACCGAAACACTTAACTGCCTAAACAAGCCTCTTAATATCTCATACATAAGTGAGTTATTAACCTACACACCACACGTATGATCCGGTGACCTTGGCAACGCTGTTCCTGTAACCCCCCCTCCCCCCCACCTCACCGTGTTCGAATGGTCGCATATGTGAACGGCCTAAGATTCGGACGTTGAGAAAAATAATAAAAAGCTCTGCGTCGATATGAAAGTTTTCTGGTGAAGGCAAGCTATTTCCGTCGCATAAAACGAAGTGCATCTGTTATTAGGCTCTCTGAGGAAGGTTGAGTGAAGGAGGAGGATAGGGAATAAAAGGCGGTCAATGTTACCTAAGGAAACAGGTTCGACAAATAATGCACCTCCGAAAAAAAAAAATACGCGAGGAACTCTCAAAGTTCACATCATTTTGCTGTTTTTACTTGCTGCACAACACGCCCAAAGGTTCCAGAGGCAAGCCCACGTTTTTACATCGAATAGGTTAGTGTGACATCGAACAGCACTATTTATAAAAATGTATCAATTTTGTTTGTGTGGGGGTTGGTCTGTCCGGCACGAATACCAAGGAAGGTCAGTCACGGGGGAGGAGGTAACCGGGAAGCTCGCTGCTGGTGTCATTGTTGTGACTGCTTTAACGGCCTGATGAACTGGATGAGTCAGCGAGACACGGAACCCATCTTCACAACACCTACATCACCCGTGCACCACCTGTTTACAGTTCCAGCTCTTGGCACAATCTTCTTGATATATATACACACAGTGTGTGAAGCAAGTCATGCTTTTAAGATATGAAAATAAGGTGCAGTTTCATCTGCCTGCAGGTATTCTTCCGTCGGTGATCGTAGCGGTCAATGCCAGCCTTGCAGGTATCTTATTTCCGGTTTAATGCGCGGTATTAGGTTAGGTCAATTGGGCTAAGCAATTAGATTTCCAGTAGTTGGCCTATATATAAAACTTGAGTGAATATGACGATTGTTTTTACAACTAATTACTGGCTTTTTAAGAAATATAAATACGAAAAGTCATACAATGTACCGTTCCCATTTTTAATAAATCTATTATTATTCTTTAATGTGCATTACCAGGGGTCGAGGCCATGCGCACTCTGGAAACCTTACCGCCAATTATCCGCGTAACATTTACAACAATGTGCTGTACTTGTGAACTGAAAGTGTAAACATTATCTTTTAGTTCTAGCATCCAATAGCACTTAAACAAAGAATTATTATAATTACAAATGGCGCTGTTGGGCTTACCCTGCAGGTGTCGCTGTGAGTGTCTGGTCTGGTGCCGTCAGGGGAGCTTTTGCCTGAAGATGTGTCGGGGCGGCCTGGGTCCAGTCGGCCTGGGTCCAGCCGGCCTGGGTCTAACGAGGGTACGTGACTCTTACAGAACACCCGGCTGTCCTTAGAGTCTAGTGGGCTCCTAAAGAACGTCTTCAGCGTGAGCCTAACCCCACATCTATGGCACTTGAAGCAGGAACTGTGGTAGACGAGCCTAAGGGTGGGCTCTGTGCGCTCCTGAAGGTAGACGGGCTCTCCGCATCGAACACAGGGAGGTTCGAAGAGTGAGCACCGTGTCCTGGGTTTGAACACAATATCTGGCGCCTCTATGTTGAGGGTGGCCAGCTTGTCGAGGATGGCTTGGTCACTAGGGGTCACTGGCTGTCGGACTGCGGGCACCGAGTTGGGATCGGTGACGCTCTCTTTTTTCACGCTGTTGCTCCTGATGAGGAAGGAAAATCTTTTGGTGGGCATGTTGGTCGTGCCGGACGTTTGGAGGTTTTCACTCTGGGTTTCTGTGTCACCATTGTTGAGCTTGTTCCAGTTTTGTTTGTACTTTGGTTCCTCGTCCACGACTGTAATTATCTGAGGTTCGACTACTCTCTGTCTTGTTGAGTAGTGTTTGCGCTGAGTGGTTTCTGTGCCCACCGGAACGGGGGCGGCGAGGGAAGGCGCCAGGGTACACATGAGCGATGACACACACGAAGGAGCAGTCACACAAACGTGCGGCGCCCGCAGCTGCTCAGCCCAGACTGGTCCGCGCTTTGTTGGCTCTGGCTTGCCAGACCCACCTCCGAGTGAGTCGCCCCAGCCCCACGGGGGAAGCAAGAGGGGAGGTGCTACTCCATGGAAGATCTGGCTACCTTCGGGGTCTGCAGCTTCGTTGGCTACCCACAGTTCTTCGTCCTCCTTTTCCCGTTGATCACGGCAGGGAATGTAGCTATAAACGATACTATCACCACCGCAACTGCTGCTGTCTGAGGTATGACGCAGCCGATATAGCTCCTCGCGGAGCTTGCACCCTAGGGAAGCGCCTTCCGCTCTAGACAACACAGATTTGATTGTATTTCCTGTAATATCTAGGACAATGTGACGGGCGGAAGTAATTCTGCCGACAGAGTCACTCTCATTAGTATCCGACAAGTGCTGATTGTCGTCTCCCCAGGGCAGTGAATTATCTTCGCTGATGGACAGCAAGGCACCTTCGGGGTTGTGACGGTTTGGAATTCTTGGATTCCCTTGCAGCTCTTCGTCTGAATCTTGGCCTAACCAGTTGTGGCGTGGAGCTTCAGAGTCCTCGCTGGTGCTCTCGTTCTCCAGCTCCGTCACCGTGTAGGCGCTGGAGAAGGAAGTAGGTGTGGAGCCTCGATCGCCCTCTAGCTCAAGGTGCGCAGGTTGTTGGAGTATGGGTGACGAGGGAGGAATGACTCGCCACTCAAGAGTCATCGTTGTGTCTGTAGAGTCATCAGTGACTTTTACCTCGTTAGTCTGTAATGAGGAAACTTCCCGGAGGACTCCCTCGGTGCCATGCTCCCGAGACTCACTACTCTTATCGTCCTCAGTCGCCCCAGGGATGTGTAGCAGGAGCCGGTTGTGTAGTTTGTTCTCACCGATAGCGATGGTGGTGGCATGGTGGGACGCAGGCCTCCCTTCTACCTCAATTATGTTGCTCAAGCCCGAATCAGATTCTGATAATGACGAGACAGAAGAGGTGAGTGAAGAATCTGACTCATCGTCGGAAGTATCCAACTGCTGTTGGCAGCCAGGGTCAGACACCATGAACACCGCCCCAGTCACCCCAACATTCTGGTCGATAATGCTACATTTTCTAACTAGTCCCCTCGATGTATGAATGTTTGGCAGATCACGTCTTTCAGCCGGAAAGGTTGAAGGTGTGTCTGTTGTCATTCCATAGACACGTTGTTGTAATTCATTGAAGTTCGCATATAAATCTTCGGACTTTGGGTTCATCTTGGACACTGTGCACTGACATAGTCTGTCTTGGGTGACGTTACCCCGTGAGAATCTCCGCTGGCAAAATATGCATTCTTGTTTATGCTCGGTTGTTGTCTTCAGATCTTCGACGCCTAATCTTAAGGCAGCCTCCTTAACAAAGTTCTTAATAAGAGATTCATTCACCTCTACCACAGTCACATGCGACATTTTGACGCAAGTGCTGTGTACATCAAACTGTTTTATAATAATATATTGTTGGCATTATCTTTAACACCGATCAAGGGACGGTCAAACTCCTAGGCTCATTTCATTCACTATTTGTGTTAATATTTTGGATGTACCAAATCTTTCACTAAGGCTGGTTGAACTGGCTTCAGCAGAGGCAGTAAGGGAAGGCCTTACAGTGCCAAGACCAAGTGTCAGGGAAGGAAGATTTTCGGACAAATTATAGAAAATGCCGGGAAGAACAATTATTTCTTATCCAAATGTCTAAACAAGTGACCTTAGACTGATAATTTTAATGGATAATTGTTCCACGAGAGTCACAAACTGGAACAGGATCTTGTATTCAAGATAAAGCAAAAGTGTGGAGTGCAGTAAACGCCCTGCCCACCGCTGGAGTCTGGAAGTTGCCTTGAGAGTTGGTGCAATGTCTCGGACTCTGCAACAAGAGAGAAAATAAGGCACATTAGAAATTAATTTATTTGGTTCACGAGTCTTGGGCGTGGCATGGTGGGTAGTGGGCGTGGTATGGTGGGGAGTGGGTGTGGTATGGTGGGGAGTGGGCGTGGCATGGTGGGCAGTGGGCGTGGCATGGTGGAGAGTGGGCGTAGCATGGTAGGGAGTGGGCGTGGCATGGTGGGGAGTAGGCGTGGCATTGTGGGGAGTGGGCGTGGCATGGTGGGGAGTGGGCGTGGCAGGGTGGGGAGTGGGCGTGGCATGGTGGGGAGTGGGCGTGGCAGGGTGGGGAGTGGGCGTGGCATGGTGGGGAGTGGGCGTGGCAGGGTGGGGAGTGGGCGTGGCAGGGTGGGGAGTGGGCGTGGCATGGTGGGGAGTGGGCGTGGTATGGTGGGAGATTGCTAGTAGATCTTTACTCGTGGAATGCTAAACACTTTTCTAATCCACATACCATGTTCAAATCCGGATGACTCTCCCTCCCTCTGGACAGTTGTCAAGCAGCTGGAAAAGCATAACATGTAACTACCTTTTCTTGGCATAGTTACGCAGCCAGAAAGTACTGAAGGAGCCGAGTGGCGGAAGAGGACTCACCCGTACCCAAACAAAAGCCACCTTGAAGGGGGATACTGAAGTATAGCGAGGCGGGAGGCGCGCCAAGCCTACGGGCCGTCGTACACTATCCCAGCCATCGCCAGTTACTCCAGCACTGCTTTCTTGACAGTGTTAGACGGAACAAACACAGTAAGTTGTAAGTGAGGGTTGACATCACAACCGCTGCCATAAAATTCGTGCAACGTTCCACTAATCCTTTAGAAGTTTCCCCGGGTTACTGCGCACGCGCTGTTGCTCATTCTCTGGCACGCGCGCTCTCCCTAGCCATCTGTCGCACTAGTCGCCTTCCCAAATAACTTTTTAGCCGCTCATGATAACTGGGATGAGTTATTTTGACCGTAGCGGGGAACTGTGTGGGTGGAAGGAGGGAGGGAATTATCAGAGGGAAAGCGGAGTGTTGTGGTTGGACTTCCTGTGGAGAGCTGGACCAGTGTGGTGGTGAGAGGGCCACTCCACACCCCGGGCCACTCCACACCCCGGGCCACTCCACACCCCGGGCCACTCCACACCCCGGGCCACTCCACACCCCGGGCCACTCCACACCCCGGGCCACTCCACGCCCGGGCCACTCCACACCCCGGGCCACTCCACATCCCGGGCCACTCCACACCCCGGGGCCACGCCACTCCACACTCCGGGCCACTCCACATCCCGGGCCACTCCACACCCCGGGCCACTCCACACCCCAGGCCACTCCACACCCCAGGCCACTCCACACCCCGGGCCACTCCACACCCCAGGCCACTCCACACCCCAGGCCACTCCACACCCCGGGCCACAAATATCAAACAGATGCAGCGGCTTTCTCGTTCTAAAATAATATTTACATATTTTTTTTCCTTCCGTCGCAAAAGTTACATTTTGAGCATAAACCCCTTCAAGAGGAGTCTTTATGGCATGCTGAGACCTCCACGCATGCTTCACTGCCTCCCGAGACCTGGCTTGCAGGAACAAATATTAACAACGCGATCAAGTAGGTAACATTGAAACGCCAGCCCCTCTGCCATTAACTTCAAGGAGCTTAATCGTGCTAAAAATAAGGAAGTGCCTACAGTAAAAGGGAATAAGACAATATTGGGACATCTGGTAAAAGAGGAGTTAGTCTTGTGAGCGCAACGTGTTGACGAAGATGATACTGGGGAAGGCAGCCAGTTATTGGGTCAAGGGCAGGTAATGCCACCTTCACCTGCTGGGGGGAGAAGGGGCGCTGCTGGTGCCACCTTCACCTGCTGGGGGGAGAGGGGGCGCTGCTGGTGCCACCTTCACCTGCTGGGGGGAGAGGGGGCGCTGTTGGTGCCACCTTCACCTGCTGGGGGGAGAAGGGTTGAGTGCTGCTGGTGCCACCTTCACCTGCTGAGGGGGAAGTGGTTGAGTGCTGTGGGTGTCACCTTCACCTGCTGGGAGGTAGGTGAAAGTAAAGAGCTTTCATCAGAAACAATCTGTGACAATGAACTACGTAGCGTTTAAAACGTCTATGTAGATATATATACATTCCTGAGGGAAGACACAGCCTCTGTAACACTCACACTGTCGCAGGCTAACCAAACTATTACCTATGGATTTGTATTGATTTTTTATACTAAACACACTACATTTAATTCTCCAAAAATGATAAACTTTACTAATGAAGCAATAGAACTTCCTGAAGACCATATATCCATACTATCACTCACATGAACAATCCCTGAACTTAGTCATTTCTTCGACAATAGGAACAACTCCACGCAGAATGTGTTAAATACAAGCCAATGTAAATGTTGCAGGCAACTATACCAGTTCTATATCTTGTACCCAAAGCAGAAAACTAATCTCAGTTATTCCTAATTTAGGAAAGTACTGGTGTGTGTGTGAGCGGGAGCCAACACCATGGAAGACCTCCGAGGGGTAACGGTACTACTAAAAAAGTAGATCATGTTGTGAGTAACAAAACAAGTAGAGACCAGTAACCATCCTCCACACGCCGAGGAGGCCCCTGACATGCGGGGGTTTTGTTTACAGAGGTGCGTAGTACAGGAACACACGACAGCTGACTCCTCTTAGCAGGCGGAGAACTTTCCCATCCCATAACTCGGTTCTATTATTAGCAATTTTTGCCTCAGACCCCGAAGGAGCACCAACGATGTTCTAACCCCGCTTAATCAAGGCACTCCCTTATCTCGCTTAGTGTACCATAGTGTACCATAGCTAAGCCCTTCGTCAGACATTCCTGCCCCTGCCATTGAAAGGTACTGAATGCTGTAGTGTTACCATTGAATTGTCCATTGCTTTTAGCTATTAAAACTAATTACGATTTCCAAGTCTAACCAAGTGAATGCTTTCCGCCCAGTTTCCCTTACTATCTGCCTTCGTAAACCATTCGAAAGAATTGTCATAAATCGTCTCCTCCACAGAATAAGAACCATGTTCTCCCCCCCCCTTCCCCCAGACACATGACTTCCCCCAGACACATGACTTCCCCCAGAGACATGACTTCCCCCAGACACATGACTTCCCCCAGACACATGACTTCATGCTGGTGTGCATCGTTGCATGACCACATTTCTCACCCTGCACACTAAAAAATCATGTACCACCTTCCTAGATCTCAAGTTTGTCTTTGGCATTGCATAGCAACATGTTATTGGGTCTCGGTCGTACAGTTTCGTTCTCGACTCTCAGTTGGGAATCTCTGGTTCGAATCCCGGGCGGGACAGAAATGGTTGGGCACATCACCTAATGTACCTGTTCACCTAGCAGTAAGTGGGTACCCAGGAGTTAGTCAGCATGTTGTGGGGTTGCATCCTGGGCGGGGTCAGTAATTTGACATCAAGGAGGGGTTGGGGTCTCGATAAAATCCTAATGTGTATAAATACACTCTGGCTGCCTGTCCCCCAACACAATTAATTCAATTATATTGCATAATTAAATAACTGTTATTATTATAATTATTCATCTTCTCCAGTCCTTACCTCTTATTATGAGAAACGGTGAATACTGAACTAAAAATAAAATCTATCTTTGGCTAAATGCTAACAAACTCACACACAACATTGATAGACCCTTCTATATTCTGTTAAGTATTAAATCCACTGATCAAATTAACCTGAGAATTTACAATATCCACATTAGTAACAGTAGATGGTGAATTCCAAGTTGTTCTCATTTATAAGTTAAATTTCCAGTGCTATATACTGAGCATACTAAATATAGCAAAAAAAAACTAAATCCCCAGCCCGTCCAAGTGGTTGGACACCATTCCTTTCCCCCCGTCCCATCCCAAATCCTTATCCTGACCCCTTCCAAGTGCTATATAGTCGTAATGGCTTGGCACTTCCCCCTGATAGTTCCCCTTCCCCCTTGTAAGGCTTTATTGCTCGCTCATCTATCCTTATCGCACCTGTGGCACCTGTGGCTGATGTTCTACTACCCAACATTATCTACAACCTCCAATTGCTCAGCACAAACCAGCAATTAGAAGAATAACAAGCACTCGGCCAGCTTACTTAAATCTTTGAATATGTTAGATATTAAGTCACTACATATCCTCTCAAGTGTACTCTATATACAACACTGAACTACAATTACACCCAAAAATCGCAATAGCGTGATGCATCAAATGACCAAATTTGTTCATTTGATGCATCACGCTATTGTGATTTCTGTGTGTAATGAAGTAAGGGCGAAGAGGTAGAACGGTCTATAGACATAGCTCGAGTGCATGGGGGAGTTGTGTAAAACCCTGGTTTGTGTCTCGGAGAGGCTGCAGGATCCAAGAAAGTTAGATCCAACTTCTGGTTTCAACTTTCGACATGGTTTTTGACCATGTCGTATTTCAGTCGACTAAGGCAGCGTCTGGGATGATCTCGGACGTAGGTTCGAATCTTCGTCACGGCCCTGGTGGATTTGTTCACTGAACTACAATGCTAATCCTGACCTTAAATCCTTCCGAGAAGGCTGTCGAAGAACCCATGAGCACCTTACTAGAAACAAATATCTATTTAAAATGAATTATCTAGTATATCTAGTATATCAAATATCTAATAATGAATTATTCATATTTCAAGAGTGCGACTTAACCAAAGCAGAAATGCTCTTCAAATCCAAGGGCCCCAAAATAAGAAATGGCCTCCCTAATCACATCAATGACTGTCCTTCTCTCAACCAGTTTAAAAGAGAAACTAAGAGATACCTAATAGACTACGTAACCTACGAACAAATCCACAAGGGCCGTGACGAGGATTCGAACCTGCGTCTGAGAGCATCCCAGACGCTGCCTTAATCGTTGCATCATTTGATGCACCACGCAATTGTGATTTCTGTGTGTATGTAACCTACCTTACTTCCTAAATGGCAAACTATGTTTTGCTGTTATTGAACATTAATTTGAACTTGTTTTTGCTGCTGCAGCTATCTGCCGTGTAAAAAAAATACAATGTCTTCTGTTTATTGTCAAATTACTATCTGTTGCTGTTACATTATTGATGGAACAGCAAAATTGTAATAATTGTTATATTATTTATCTCTATTTCATTTTTATTTGGATCTCATTTAGTTGAAGTCATTTTTTATCTCAATTAGTTTGAAGTTTTCCCCCACATTATGCCTGAAACGATTAAGGCGAGGTACCTGCCTACCCACGAATCCAACAATCTACTTACATCCTTTATATGTATGTACTTTTGCCTAAATAAAATGTTTATGTTTTATGTTAAACCTCTCAATGAACTTATATATTAGTTACCCAAGTATTGAAGAAAATTAACTACGTCCGTATCCAAGTTCACAGAAAACGTTACCAGGAGTTGATGTAATTTGGTAGACTATAGTATACAGTTCACCGACGCTTTTTTTTTTTGTCTCTAGTTTAAAACTTATTACTTTACCTCAATTTACCTGAGGACCATGCATCATCTTTAGTGATCTCGATGGGGACAGAGAGCCGGCGGCTTCTCAAATGTCCTCTCCATTATTCCTGAGAATTTTTTCCATTGAATTTTAAACAGCACTGCTTTTGCACAGCTGCGGCGGATAGGCTATCAATTCCGTGGTCTTACTTAATTCTTACTTAATATTTTCAATTATTCATTCGTTCGCGTATTCGTTGACGAGAAAAACCATCCCAGAACTAAACAAACTCGCGTACCAAACATACTGAGTGATACAGGAATGACAGCTTCGTAAGCGGGACGTGGCTTACGCCACACAAGGAAACATCTTAAGGAATAATTGTGTAAAGGAGGAAATGTATATGTTTATCTCTCAGAATGTTTGGTAATACGTTTATTGCTTGTGATGTGTGTCTATGTATGTATTAACACGATGTACTGAACGGGGTGAGAATAGCTTGAGCTACCTCATCCCTTTGTGTGTATTTTACCTCAATAAACTTATTTTAATTTCAATTCAATTTCAATCTCAAGGTCGCCAGGTCATACTGCCGTCAGTCTAGTTTAGGTCATTTATTATGCACCCCATACCCATCCTGTGGGCGGTGGTGGAAAGGGTTACAGAGGCATATATTGGGCTCAGGGACTGAACCCCAAAAGTCGTCTACCTAAGCAAGCTTTAGTCTTCATAAGTTAGCTACAAAATTTAATATATATTGTTATAACAATAACGACAATAATTATATTATACAGTCACCCACAATTAGTTAGGCTGCCCCATCCACTGGGCAGCTGTGGAAAGGTTACAGTCACCCACATTTACTACAGTTACCCATATTTACTACAGTTACCCATATTTACAGCAGTTACCCATATTTACTACAGTTTCCCATATTTACTATAGTTTCCCACATTTACTACAGTCACCTACATTTACTACAGTCACCTACATTTACTACCTACAGTTAGCAAATTGGGAATATTTCGGTAAAATTTCTGGTAGTAGGTAATTTGGAACGAAATATTTACATATTTCTTGAACATTCGTTATACTGTCTCTCTTAATTCACGTATCTTTTCGCACTCCATCACATGGTGACGGAGAGTGTGCGAATAATTTTTGCTGACGCAGTTTACATTTGGTCAAGTCTACATCAGCAGGTAATGCCACGATTCTAGAGATACTTATGACAATCTAAGCCGAATAGTTGCAGCATCTAGGAGTCTGCTGATTGCAATTAATGATCGACGGATGTGTGCATCTTCTTGCCTGATAGTACAATGGCAGATGGAATTACTAATGTACATTTCACTTTGTCTCAGATTTACAAGATCTCTTGGATGGAAATAGAGAGATTAAAATTGGAAAAAAGTAGTCTCTGGCAGGGTACAGGAAAATGCCGTTGGAATAATTTATTCGGCTATTTGCTATTAGATGAACAGGAGGATCAGGGTGAACTAAACTATATCCCTATGTTTCTGCCTCGGCCGGGAATCGAAACCAGACCCTTAGCACAAAGACCCCTGAGCGCTGTCCGAATCATTCAGCAATGAGGTCAATAGTGTAGTAGTAGTAGTAGATATGATAGAGGGAAATAGGTCAGGAGTCAGTACATTAGACAGCCGACTGTTAGAAGAGTGAGGTCCAAGAGCTAACAGTTCGAGCTTCCAGACCCAAATAGTAAATACACAGAGAGAGGAAAGAGTTTCAGTTCCTGGGTTCCGCCTTTCAGCTATTTTTAACCCTCAATAATCGCCTAACTCCCAGATATCTATTTTACTGTTATCTGAACATACGTATCGAGTGTGGGAAAATTTGCCTGAACGTTTCGCCCCTGCCTGAGAATCGAACTCGGTATCAACAGGTTGTGAGCCGATTGCACCAACCACTGAGCTACTGAGATCACTTAGCTACTGCCTCATCCTGCTCTTTATATGATTATTACTTAGATTTAAATAAAGCTTTTTTCCTAATGGTGCACAGTTATCCTATCTCAGATCTTCTGAGGTAGGATAACAGCTCTTGCTTACAGTTTCACCAGGTTCCTCAATTGACAGTCATATTGAACCCTATTCTTTGTATAAAAGGAAAGAGAGAGAGAGAGAGAGAGAGAGAGAGAGGGGGGGGGGGATGGGGGTGACATTCAGACCCAGGTACGTCTTCAAGTACTTAATAAATTATATAATCAATATTAGTCAAGTACACCAAATGTGGTGTAACTTCGACTTCGATATTACCCGAGGTCCCGCCTGGTGCTTTGTTGGTGTGTGTGTACTCACCTATTTGTGCTTGCGGGGGTTGAGCCTTGTCTCTTTGGTCCCGCCTCTCAACTGTCAATCAACTGGTGCACAGATTCCCGAGCCTACTGGGCTCTATCGTATCTACATTTGAAACTGTGTATGGAGTCAGCCTCCACCACATCACTTCCTAGTGCATTCCATTTATTAACTACTCTGACACTGAAAAAATTCTTTCTAATGTCTCTGTGGTTCATTTGGGGTACTAAGTTTCCATCTGTGTCCCCTTGTTCGTGTTCCTCCCGTGCTGAAGAGTTTGTCTTTGTCCACTCTGTCAATTCCCCTGAGAATTTTGTAGGTGGTTATCATGTCTCCCCTTTCTCTTCTGTTTTCCAGGGACGTGAGGCTCAGCTCCTTCAGCCTTTCCTCGTAGCTCATACCTCTCAGTTCCGGGACAAGTCTGGTGGCATACCGCTGAATCTTCTCTAACTTTGTCTTGTGTTTAACTAGGTATGGACTCCAGGCATGAGCTGCATATTCCAGGATTGGTCTGACATAAGTGGTATACAGGGTCCTGAACGATTCCTTACACGAGTTTCTAAAGACAGTTCTTATGTTGGCCAACCTAGCATATGCCGCTGATGATAACCTTTTGATGTGGGCCAGTTTGTGCGCTTCGTCGTATTTTTGTTGTGGGAGTTCCATTGAACAACTGTGTTGTTAATACTGTTTCCACTATTGCTTTAGAGTTAGTTTACTATGACTTCACCCTTTATCAGTTCAGGTTTGTCTTAGTCCATATCATGTATCCTATTGCTGAAGAGTTTTTTCGCTGCTAACTCTATCCGCATCAACATTTAGCACCTAATTCCAAAGTGAAATCCTCCTCCTGCAGTCTAGCCTCCCTAGAATGGCAGCTGCTCCGCCGAAACCTAGTCCATCAGCAGTCCCGAGACAACAAGACTCGCTCTAAATAGCATAAAGCATATTCCACGCCCAGATATGTTAAGGTTCAACGCTCAGGTGTTCAACTTCGTAAGTCTCAGTTCGGAAATGACCACTGGAGATGATGTAATGTAGTTACGAGGCGTCGAACCATCACCCGGTGAGGTAAGGGGGTTTCACAAACGTCGTCACCAGAGGTGTCGCAAAACTGCGCTTCACTTGACATTTTCGCTCTTCCACGGCGGAATGTTGTCCTCGAGTCCGTTGTTGCTCAAGAAACCACTCGCCAGGGAAAGGTGTCGCATCTTGCTAGTTGCAAAATTATACAAATATATTAAATAAATGTTGCGTACCAAAGTCTTTAATAATTGATCCGCCAATTTGATCAACACTGTGGTCAGGTGTGGATGACATGACCGCAATATTTAATGTGGCATTAAAGAAATTCTCTCAGATATAGTTTGAACATCAAAAGCAAATTTAGAACTTAGACGGCTGAAGATCATACCTGTACTGAGCCACCACTAGTAAATGGAAAAAATATTATCACGGCCATGAAAAATTAATTCTTTAAAGTCTATTGTTTCAAGTAGAGCTTCTATTTTTCTTTTTACCGACAATCTTTTTTCTCCATCCTGCTCAAAGATTGACACAAATCCTTATCTTCTTAATATATTCATCATTGTCTGGCCGGTGTGCTGCAATGACCTTGTCTCCAACACCCCAACCTGTACCCGCTTGTTACTGCCACACACTTACGCCTCTGTCGCTAGTTTTCACCTGTAATCCCCCCTCCACCTCCCTCCTCCAACAGTCCACCGTATCGTTGTGTACGTCCGGAAGTCTCAACTCATCACACCTCGGGTTCCAAGCACCTTCTCCCTGATTTTCCCCTGGAAGGAAATTTTCTACTCTCGCTTGTTTTGGCTGGTGACTATCTATAGAACACGGACGCTCAGTTGACTGCTCGCTGGGCAGCGGATGTCATCGCTCTTCTCACTTTCAAGCGCTGGCATATGTCATGGAAATCCGTAAAGGCTTATACACACTACCATGACCACTTGATCTTTGTTTCAAAATAAATTAATGTTATGTGAGGTGTTATGTAGCCAGTTATTGTCAGCCTCCGCCGTCGGGGTCTTCCATACTGCTATACGTGTATTTGATCACTCTGGTAAGATTAAGTAGAGCCACTTGAGGCACGGTGGTCAAGAACAGGCGAAGCATGACACCGAAGATCACGCGAAGTCCAGTAACTTCCTCACGGTTCCTGCACGATGCGATCCAGTCTCGCACTCTTTCCCGCTCAAGGTCAGGGAAATTTGCGTCTTCACTTACTGCAGTTCTACTCTGATAACCTGCGTAATACCACAGCGGCCACTGAACCAACTTTCGTGTGTGGACTGTTGCAGGTGTGTGTGTGTTGTGTGTGGGCTGTTGCAGGTGTGTGTGTGGTGTGTATGGGCTGTTGCAGGTGTGTGTATGTGTGTGTGTGTGTGTGTGTATTGTGTGTGGGTTGTTGCAGCTGTATGTGTGTATTCACCTAGTTGTATTCACCTAGTTGTATTCACCTAGTTGTATTCACCTAGTTGTGCTTGTGGGGGTTGAGCTCTGCTCTTTCGGTCCGCCTCTCAGCTGTCAATCAACTGTTACTACTATTTTTTTTCCA
The DNA here is from genome assembly GCF_040958095.1 of Procambarus clarkii. Lineage (NCBI taxonomy): Eukaryota > Metazoa > Arthropoda > Malacostraca > Decapoda > Cambaridae > Procambarus > Procambarus clarkii. Next base: position 2,140,659 of record NC_091200.1, on the reverse strand, counting down.
TACCACACACACATACCCCAGGAAGCAGCCCGTGACAGCTGACTAACTCCCAGGTACCTATTTACTGCTAGGTAACAGGGGCATTCAGGGTGAAAGAAACTCTGCCCATTGTTTCTCGCCGGCGCCGGGAATCGAACCCGGGACCACAGGATCACGCGTCCAGCGTGCTGTCCAGTCAGCCACCGGCCCTGTGTGTGTGTGTGTGTGTGTGTGTGTGTGTGTGTGTGTGGACTGTTGCAGATGCTGGAAAGGCAAACTCAGTTTCACACAGCAAAAACAGCAGTCAAAACAAGCTAAATAAGCAAACCGAGAGTCAACTATTATGCTATATTGGTACTTAAGGAGAGGCAATATTCCCAGTTCTTTATACTCGTCTGTTATTTGTAGTGCTTTTCCGTTAATATTTTTCTTCTGCCTTTTCTGATTAAATTATGATAAATGGAATTTTAGCGAACAAATCGGCTACAATAAATTGGTTACCCATATTACATTCAAATTATTATTTGTCGTTACAGTCTCGAGCCGGCGGTCTAGTATTCCTGTGTTAGTTCGTGGCCGAGAAAGTAGATATCAGCTTCATATTGTGGTCGCTTCTGCTTCATTTAGAGAGGGGTGCTGCAAATCCTCAAAACCCACCTCCATCTTGCATAAAGTCAGAGCAGGAGGCTGCATCTTTAAATCTCACCTATGAATGGATTACTCTTATGGATTACTCCTCTGGAACTCTTCTGGTTCCAGCACTAATAGTAGGCAACTTTTCTCTTGCTGTGAGCATAGGTCATTGAAGCGTATTTGACAAGTAATTATTAAAAAACAAGGCACCACTGACTAGCCGACGGCTTCATGTCTCATCGAAGCCACCAAAGATGGCGACTGGTAAATGTAGCCGATGGTATAATACTAAGATGTAATAGCGAGCAAGGTGGAGGACGGAGCCACTAGATCATGGGAGGGGAAATCTCGTGGAGAATGTGATGGAAATGAGGCACACGCGCGCACGCACAGCTGTGGGAGCGTGTCCGTGTTAGGGGGCGCGGGATGCCAGCCTCACGCTTCCCTCCAGGCAGGTGATGCAAGGCTGTGACACGCGGCCTAGATGACCCAACATGATGGGTGTGTCGCAGCTGAGGTGGGCGCCCACCATGAGCCACTGTAGGTGGGTGAAAGTGGGAGCCACGTAGGTAGGGGGCCACTCTGAGTAGCTGTAGGTGGCTGAAGGTCACCAGTAGCCGAGTGAACGAGGAAGGCCACCATTAGGTGGGGCAACCATAAGCTCTAGGTGGGCGAGAGCGTGAAGTGTGGCCTTACAAGAGAAGAAGTGAAGCCAGTTCTTGCGGCGTCGACGAGACCAACACGCTGAACGGCGCGGCACTCAGCCGGCGCCATGCTTGTTTTTACCCTGGCAGGGTCGTCCGGAGCGAGTCATCTCGTCCCCACCGAAGGGTCCCTACGGAGAGGTGCACCGACACGACACCGGCGGTGCATCTCTGACACCAATCCTGCCGCTTCAGTTTGCAAACATGTTTGACTGACCGCAGTTCCTTGACGAACATCTCGTTAACCCATGTGTGTGTGTACTCACCTAGTTGTACTCACCTAGTTGTGTTTGCGGGGGTTGAGCTCTGGCTCTTTGGTCCCGCCTCTCAACCGTCAATCAACAGGTGTACAGATTCCTGAGCCTATCGGGCTCTGTCATATCTACACTTGAAACTGTGTATGGAGTCAGCCTCCACCACATCACTTCCTAATGCATTCCATTTGTCAACCACTCTGACACTAAAAAAGTTCTTTCTAATATCTCTGGCTCATTTGGGCACTCAGTTTCCACCTGTGTCCCCTAGTACGTGTGCCCCTTGTGTTAAATAGACTGTCTTTATCTACCCTATCAATCCCCTTCAGAATCTTGAATGTGGTGATCATGTCCCCCCTAACTCTTCTGTCTTCCAGCGAAGTGAGGTTTAATTCCCGTAGTCTCTCCTCGTAGCTCATACCTCTCAGCTCGGGTACTAGTCTGGTGGAAAGAGCTCGGGTACTAGTCTGGTACTGTGTGTGTGTGTGTGTGTGTGTGTGTGTGTGTGTGTGTGTGTGTGTGTGTGTGTGTGTGTGTATTTACTATTTGTATCTGCAGAATCGAGCTATTAGCTCAGTTTATTTGTCCTCTTATTATGTCAACTACATATATTTCTCTAACACACGCACACACACATCCTCAGGAAGCTAATCAAGTGTTGAGAGCTGTATCCAGAGGAACGACCAGTCGCTGGCAAGGATGACCTCGAGCAGTTATAAAGTCTTAAATATGGAGAGTCGTCAGTGATGAGTCGAACAAGATGTTACTGGCTTGAATAGCTAATGGATCCCACGACGTTGAAAGGTCGTCCCGTTTTGTCTGATGAGTTACGTCAGTTGAACTTGAGAGTCGAGTAAGTTCTTTGTTGAACGGCTTGAGCGAGCACACACACACAGGTTCATTATTCTGAATAAGACTTACATCCTGCTGCCTAGATGAATCAGCAAGGCTGATGCTGCAGTCTCTCGTTTGGATATCACTCGATATCTTGAAGATGTCACTGAAGTCTTTGATGATACTGGGTTGTTCTATTATACTGTAGTGTCCGTGACTTGTGCGAAGCGTGGCGTGTCCTATGTCGTGTTGACATAGGTGGCGCTGGTGTAATTCTCAGCAGTGTTTTTTTTTCTCTAGAGCCGAATTTTCAGGTGAATACCTGGGTGGTGGATTGTTGGGCCTCGCGTGGAAAGTCTTGCATTTGTCTATGTCGAGAAGTAATTAAACAATGTATATTTTTCCTGGGTAGTAAACGTTAAAGTATAATATACTTTATACTATATAAAGTATATATGGCTGCCGACTCCTAATCTGAACCTATGGTACAGTGTTCCATAAGTCGACACCCTTCAGGTATCATCAAAAAGTCTTCCCTAAGCTTGTCTCAGGCACAGCCCAAAGCGAAATAATAACCATGTTCTATTTAAGGACATAATATCCATGTTCTATACGTTGACAGCAAAAGCAATCAGAAAACAACACTTCCCAGGAAGGAAAAAAAATTTAGTGTTACCAGTCCTTTCACCGTTTGTGGAGAGGCTACTGTTAGCGTGCTGTCTTTTAGTTGATGACACACATTCACACATTCACACATAGGACACACATTCTTTGTATCATCCTCAGATTAAGAATGGTGGTAGAGACTTTTCATCAGCGTCGTTTTATATATTACAAAGAAGATAGATCCCAAAATAAAGCCTTGTAGGGCACCACAGAAATCGTAATTTTCTTTAAATTATATTAAGAAACTAAAATATCAAACAGAAGGTTTGTTTTTTATTTGCAAACATAACGACAAACTTGAGAATGGTCCAGGACGGCGAATGGTCATTCTCCGTCCTCATTCTTCGATTGAGAATGGTCATTCTCAATCGACTTGAGAATGGTCCAGGACGGACCGAAACGTCGTCGTCCCTTCAACTTCTAGTGTGTGGTCTGGTCAACATAACGACAAATTAGTGTGAGAGAAAACCGTATAAACCGCATATTGATAGATGCTCAACCCCTTTAGCACTATGTTGCAAGCCTCGGATGATAGTTGTGAGCTTGGGATAATTGCCCCCTCACTTGCCGCAAGCGGTCGTTTAACTCCCTGCACGCGGAAGGTTAAAGGTATTACCGCCATTCAGCGCCAGTGAGCGTGGTAGGAAGGTAAGTGATTGTATAACGAACTCGTGAAGGGAATTTCAAGCCATGGGACGTGCGAGCAACACCAGCGTGAGACGATATCCAGGCAAGTTTCACAGCCCTGCGGCAAGCGACCTTTCCGGTATTGTGTACGAACTGGCAATTAAGAAATCGAAACTAGATGGCACCAGCGATTCTCACGATGCGATATTGGATTGTATGTAACATATCAGTCTATCAACATACACAGCCTTGGTAATTTACGATAAGCAAATGCTCTCTACATACAGGCAGAGCCTTCGGGTAGGGGCAGGCTTCGGGTAGGGGCAGGTTTTGGGTAGGGGCAGGCTTCGGGTAGGCGCAGGCTTCGGGTAGGCGCAGGCTTCGGGTAGGGGCAGGCTTCGGGTAGGTGCAGGCTTCGGGTAGGCGCAGGCTCCGGGTAGGGGCAGGCTTCTGACAGACACAATGGATAGATAGATAGATGTGACATGGCGTGGGAGCAGCTAAGGAGCGCTAAGGACCACCTGGGCTGCTCAGCTTCTATAATAGTAAATATGAACGGAACAAAACTGATTCGCTAAAAATTTTATGATTATTTGGGCCGTGAACTGTAGCCAAGGTGATGAGCGTGGGCGCGCGCTCTAATTAGTCTATTGTGGCGAATTATTGAGATAAAAGTTTTCAAACATCTGTAGTCTATCTACTTGGAATGGTCAGTAGAGCGAAGGCCTCGCTTTCTGTTGGGTCGGCGTTCGATCCCCAATGGTCCAAGTGGTTACAGACACCGTTCCTTCATTCCGTTCCCCTATCCCATCTTCCTGTCCTCACATACCTTCCGAGGTATATACAGTTATCCTGGCTTAGTGCTCTCTCCTCATAGTTTCCTTCCCTAGATCCTCTAGGATCGTGTTCTATAGAGATGTTTCGGAAGAAATTTTGATGAGCAAAATGTTCTCTAGAACTTATGCTCTGGGGAAATGCTACAACCTGGATGATCCGAGACGCGGCTCGGGTGGCGTGTGAGGTGATAGTTCTCAGTGCTGTTCATGTTCTGGGGCGGAGACATGTTCTTTATATAACACATCTTCGCTTCCTGGTAAATAAAAAAATAAAAGCATTCTGGGACGAGTGTGGATTATCTTCACCATTCACGCTTTTCCCATGAATGGGTCTGGTGAATGATACGCTTCAATGGGCGCTTGAAATGTTGTGTGTCTGACTGTTGTTGTTGTTCTTTTAGATTCAGCTACTTAGAACAAAAGTTCCAAAGTAGCACGGGCTATGGTGAGCCCGTAGTAGACTTACCTGGCACAGGAGCGGGGCTGTAACTGATATCTGACTGATTGATTGATTGATGAAGATTAAGCCACCCAAAAGGTGGCACGGGCATGAATAGCCCGTAAGTGGTGGCCCTTTTGAGCCATTACCAGTATCAAGAGCTGATACTGGAGATCTGTGAAGGTGCGATTGCACCCTGCGTGACGGGAGATGTCTCCCTTGTGAATGTGTTAAGATGAAGATGAAGCCACCCAAAAGGTGGCACGGGCGTGAATAGCTCGTAAGTGGTGGCCCTTTTGAGCCATTACCAGTATCAAGAGCTGATATTGGAGATCTGTGGAGGTGCGACTGCACCCTGCGACGGGAGATGTCTCCCGTGATATCTGACTGTCTCTCCATGTCTTTATATCAGACTAAGTCTGGGTATGGTGAGGAATGGTGCCGGTGGTCTTAACGAAACTACAAGGCAAAAGCTGTTAAATCCCGAAGCGCGATCCAGACAGTATCATATAATGAGCTGCGCTTTTTTATGCCATTTCCTCTACACTAAGACAAAGTTTACGCTCTTTGCTCTTGGCGCGAACAACAACAAATCTCATCATAATTAACAATACCTGCAGGAATCTTCTTTGTTCATTGTCAGCAAAAACCAGCTCACCACTGAACCCCTTTATGCAACATCTTTTGTTATTTCACACTCATTTTAGACGAAGAAACACAAATTGTGATTAAACTATCACCTTCTTAAATTAAATTATTTTGCCACTATATTTATTCAAAGTTTTGAAGAAATGTCAAACTGACTTCATAAGGCACGAGGACTCAGTGGTAATAACGCCGCTGCAATATACCAAAACTTTAATTCTACATGCTATAAGTTTCTTTGGTCGCATTTAACTTCTTTGGCATCGAGAGAATCGTCGCAAATTGCGAGGAAAGCGGCATGAATTGCGAGAAAGGGAGGGGACTTCGGTATTCAACGAAGCCGGTGAAAATCTCTCACCGGAAGGTGTTTCCCGCCATCGAGGGCTCGACGTTAGTAATGTGTTACGTATAGCGGAACAGAGGAGCTACGGAAAGTGAGCTCAGGTCACAGCTACGACTAGGCTACCTATAATTAGGCCAACCCAGGCCGTCGGAAACGCTCCAGCAACTCGCCGAAATGCAGGTTATTTGCATGCATCATTTAGAAGTGCTATTTGCATGCAACATTTAAAAGCGCTTGAGCAACAGAAGCAGTTTGGAAACGTTGAGAAATCCGGCGGATGATTGGCTGTCAAGCTCTCGACATCAAGTAACGCAGACTATGATTGGCTAGGCTTTTTGGGTCTTAAAAGCCTATGCCGACCGGCTAGGCTTCCATACCTGCGCTTAAAAGAATAAGGTTTACTATGCTATAAATAACAGTCCTGGAGATATATGAACCCTGCTAAGTCATTGTATTTATGAGACTGATAAATCCTTACCCTCTAGTTTGTTCTTTGTTTCCTCTAGGGGCTCACCCATCCTTATAACTCTACCCACCCAACTCACCCATTCAAACCCATCCATCTATCTACCCATCCATTTAAATCCACCCGGCCTCCGATGTAAAATACTGTTTGACTAACTGCCATATACACAAATTTTGACCAGCCAGGTCAAACCCATCATACATAAGCTAGTCTTGAACCCCCAGCATCATACATAAGCTAGTCTTGAACCCCCAGCATCATACATAAGCTAGTCTTGAACCCCCAGCATCATACATAAGCTAGTCTTGAACCCCCAGCATCATATACAAGCTAGTCTTGAACCCCCAGCATCATACATAAGCTAGTCTTGAACCCCCAGCATCATACACATGCTCGTCTTGAACCCCCAGCCGCCATAAACATCATCATTTTCGGTAGGCATTTATCTGGCTGACAGCCGCACGTACGAAGCGAGTGTGTAACACCTAATTTCTCTGACAGCTTCTTCCGCACAGGCTGGCTGGCTGGCTGCTTTCACCTTCCGTATTTTGTAAGGCTTTACCCAACTCTCTCAGTGGCTCTTCTGATCATCCCTGCCCCCCCCCCCTTCCACACACAGGCGTGTGCGGCCCGAGAACTGAAGTTCAACCCACGCAACCAGAACTAGGCGAGTACCTACGGACTTCGGAAAGGAAAATCGTGCCTAATAAGGTTCGATTTTTATGTACGTTACCAAAATTAAAAAAAAAAATGGTGACGAGTGGATTGTTTCGTCACCTACATAATATTGGTAAAGAAGATGGGAAAGAGGCAGACGTGACAGGAAAAGCATTAAGCTGCATATGAAACTACATGGCGGGACGAAAGCAAAATATGATGAATGATGCACAATCAGAATGGCGAGAAATGACGAGAGGGGTCCCGCAAGGACCACCTGTGTTCCAGACTAGTATAAACGACCTACACCAGTGAATTATTTTCAATTTAACTATTTGCAGACTATCCTAAGGTGATGTTTAGGTAAAGGGTCCATGCTGAGGCATGGAACCCCTACCTAAAGAAACAAAACAAGACTAGGAAAAGTCCAAATATATGGGACAAGGCTCGTCCTTGAGCTATGAAGAAAGACCGAGGGAACTGAACCTTATTACACTGGAGGAATGAAGGAACAGGGCAGACATGAACACAAGATACTAAGGGGAGAGACAAAGTTAGTATGGAAGCAATGCTCAAAGAACGAACGAGAGGCAATAAGTGGAAACTGCGAACACAGATGGGTCACAGATATCAAAAAAAATTTCAGAGGCATAAATGAGTGGAAGGAACCAAATGAAGTAGTTACCAAAACCAATTCGATACACAATTGTATAAGTATAAAACGAGTGAATAGTCGCAGCACTGATCTGATAGTCCAAACATGTGGCTTAAGATCAAATGCTCAACCCTTGCAAGGACAACTAGATGAGTACAAGTAGGCGAGTACACAAGAAGATCGGAACATACTGGCTGCTCTCAGAAACTTGAACAGGCATTAGTTCGAAACCCGGTCGAACACATCAGATGAAATTTAGAACATCCCACGCCAGCATCCAGTCCTTCTTTCATTAAACATAAAACGAAACCAGAGAAAATCCAGAAAAATGCCACATCCTGTTCCAGAACCCGAGACATATACCCCCGCCCACTCCCAGAGCTGAGAGGTCTAAGTTACGAGGAGAGACTCTAGACTGTATAAACCTAAATCACACGAATGTAGATATGCAGAGCCCAATAGGCTTGCTCGTAAACCTATACACAAGTCAATTGAAGGTCCAGTGGAGGGATTAAAGAGCAGATGCCCAGCCCCCAGTAAGACCAGCTAGTTGAGTACATACAAAATAACATTAGAGGCCATTGAGGAAAACAATGGGAAGAACCTTACAACTGGTCCATATATAGACCAAATGAGCCAAGGATCGACACATTTAATACTTCCATCCCTACCGAGCTAGTAATTATTGGCTCTTAGTCATCGATCTCTACTCTAAGAGAATGTCTGTTGCTCTGTGTTTGTGTGCGTCCAAAGCTGGAGGCCAGACGCTAGGGGCTAGCCTCACCCAAATTATTTTTTTTTTAGTTTAATTCATTTATTATGCACCCCATACCCATCTTGTGGGCGGTAGTGGAAAGGGTTACAGAGGCACATAATGGGCTCAGGGACTGAACCCCACAATTCATTTAGCTAAGCAAGTTACAATCTTGATGAGCTAGTTACAAAATTCAATATAAGTCATCACATCAACAATGGGTTCGAGATCGACCTTAAGTACAGGTTCTAAATTAAGCAACTGACATATGTGTCACCCAAATTTGTAGGTCTTGGATACAGGACGGACAGAGGCTAGTCAGGGTAGGCCTAAGTTAAAAGATTTAAGAAATATTAGTAATTATTGACACCGGGTCATCAGATTTTCATGTAGTCAAGTGTGAAATATTGGTTATGATTGCCCAAGAGTTTATCATCATTACTCAAAAATTCTGAGACCCATACAGTAGTTTCATTAATTTCTAAAAATATATTTTCTGCGAGAAAGGGGAAGAGAGGCGAAGTGGAGAGGGGGATTAGGGAATGGGTAGAAGGGAACGGCGGAGGTGAATTGGGGAAAGGAGGATTAGGGAGGACCAAGGGGATGGTGGAGAGGTGGAGCACGAAAAAAGGGAGGGTAAGAGGCCCATAAGCACTAAGTTTCAGTGCTTCTTAATATATTGTCTGAGGAAAGAGGGGGAGTGGGGAAGGGGCGATCAGGGGGAGGGGATGACGAAGGGAAGGACCAAGGAGGGAAGTGGTCACCCTATGTTCATCCCATACCCCAGTACATATTACGGAGTTAAGCTGGAATCCAGACAGTAGGCACGCCCATTATACAGCGGGCACGGCCGGTGTACAGCTGGAAACTTTCCACACAATGGGCACGGCCGGTGTACAGCTGACAGCCTTTCAAACAACCGACACGGCCAGTGCTCAACAGACATTTACTCCCTACAACCCGGCCTAAATTAGCGCTATTCCCAAGTGCACTTACCATAAATTATTCCCACAGCTGCAGATCACGACTCTTGCACTCCGCACCTCTTCCAACGACCTGCGCACGAGAGTGAGAGTAAGACAGTGAGAGTGACAGAATGAGACACACGGAACATGGGGAAAAAATTAAAATCCAAATGAGCCCAAATAATTTTGTAACTAGCGTCAAAAGATTGTTATTTGTTTAGCTAAACGAACTAGAGAGTTCAGTTCCTGAACCGATTATGTGCCTCTGTAATCCTTTACACCACCGCCCACGGGATGGGTATGGGGTGCATAATACATACAGAAATTGAGAAATTGAAATTGCTTAAATGTGACCAGTCTTTACTTAAAAGATTGTGATATTTAACAGGTATAATCAAAGTTCTGAACATGAGAGAGACTTGTTCTCCACCTTTCATCAAGTCAACCACCTCTTTCATGGCCTTAACCACATCAACACACACAGGCAACAATACATAACTAAAAAATATATATATATTGTATAATTTCACCAGGCCGGAAATACATACGTAAACAATAGGATCCAGCTCGTAAACAGGGAACCAGCTTCCTCAACAGTGTGGCAATATTACACATTGTGTCTTTTTCAGGCCAGAGGACAACATTAGGCATCCCTCAGTCTTGTAGCCTCAAGCCCGCACTGAGCGACTTTCAGCTGTTTCTTAACAGTTAAAGGACTCATTACCCTTTTAGAAATACGCGTCTTTCGCCTGGATATATATATATATAGATTAGGTAACTATGGAGTAACGGTGTGTCGCAGTAATGGTGAGTCACAGTAACCTGGCTGAAGATGGAATGACCAAACCACACAGAAAAGAAACAACGTTGTTTCGGTCCGTCCTGGGACCATTATCATGTCGACCATCGCACGACTTGATAGTGGTCCAGGACGGACCGAAACGTCGTCGTTTCACCATTTTCTGACGTGTGGTTTGGTCATCATAGCTTCTCTTTGTTCGGTATTGGGTTTAAGGCCTATCAAACCCAATAAGGCCTGAATAACCCTCCAAAATCTCTGGAGGGTTATTAAGGCCCCCCACAATAGCTTACTGACCAACAACCAAGAATAGTTGGGTCCTGAACATAGCCCAAGACTAAAGTAAACTCACAAGTATGAGTTTACCGATGAGCGGGGTACAACTGTGTGTATATCCTCAGTTCCTCATTCCCCCCACCCCCACCTCTCTCTCTCTCTCTCACTCTCTCTCTCTCTCTCTCTCTCTCTCTCTCTCTCTCTCTCTCTCTCTCTCTCTCTCTCTCTCTCTCTCTCTCTCTCTCTCTCTCTCTCTCTCTCTCTCTCTCTGTCTGTCTCAGCAGACTGAGCTCTAAGCAGCGCTGACTGGTTTACTGGGAATCGAGAACAAAGAACCTAAGACCTGTAGAGCAAGCAGACAAACAGAGGGATGGACGCAGGCCTACCATTGTTACTTTACTAAATTTCCCTGGAACACGACCCGACACTCGTTTTACAATCAGGTCCCCAATTACTGCTGGGCGAACAATTTCCGATCGATAGCCAACAGACCCTCCCTGCCCAGGGCTCAAACCTGTCTGAAATCATTTTGCCAGGTGTGGCGAGCGTGTTCTCTTAACTGGTGTAATTTACTTTTAATATTACAACGTTATTGTTAACTATATACATGGTTCCATTTTTGTTAAATTCCTGCCAATTGCTTGGATAGTTCAGCAAGTTTACACAGATGTTTCCCTCGACCAATAAATTTACTTGGAAAGCTATTCAACAAAGTCTTTTCTGAAGTACAAGTATCCCTTGTTAATGGAATGGTAACAAATTTTAGTCTCTGATCTCACTGTACGTTGAGATCAGAGACTAAATTTGAGACTATGTATTATGTGCATGGATAATTGAGTATAGATGTTCTAAGTATGGTCTGATCTTTCGACCATAACAGTAAAATATTGCAGTTTACAATTTGGTTCAAGCGCCTCGCTTGAACCAAATTGTTCGCTTGAACAATTAAGCGCTTGAACCCTCAAGCGAGGTTCAATCGCTTCGCTTGAACAGGCGTTATTGTTATTGACTATATAACAACACCTGTCAATGAGGTGTTGTTGTGTTGATTTAGGGGTCACGACGATCGTGGGATCGGATGTGCCCCAATGAGGTGTTGAGTTGTGTTGTGAGCGGTTACAACACTGTGTCAGGACGCGGGACGGGAGCCTCGTATACCCACCATCCCCCCCCCCCCCCCACTCTCCCCATCATATTAACTCAACATAATGTCTCGCCACAAAACCATCGACTGCATTAACCTTATTTAATTGCAACCCTAATTAATAAATCTTACATTTTCATTGCTAAATTTGAAACCGACACACATATATCATCAATTTTTTTCACATTTGTCAGATACTTAAATTCTATTTTGTTAACAGCTATATCTAAGCAACGCATTTGCGTCTGCACGATAAAAATACCCGGAGATAAAAGTGACCGTCAGACCTACAGGTTATCCAACACGGTGAAACTTTGAGGTGACCACTTGTCAACAGGCTGCCAGACGGTGGCTCCCTCGCTGGCCTAGAAATATTCTCGGTGGGAGACGCAGTTGGTCCGGCCCCAGGCCCCTCCCGCGGCCAGGAAGCGCTGTGGGAGAGACTGGTTGTGGGAGGAGGGAGGAGAGGAAATGAGTGGCAGCAGGAATAAGAAACGAGAAAGGCGAGCAGGAGAGGAAAGACTGGTAGGAGAGGGAAGTAGAGGCGGGAGAGATTTGCATCGGAAGAAAAAAGTAGGGGAAAAAGACAAGCGGAAGAGGGTAGTAGGATACGCTAACAGACTGGATCACTTGGTTATGCTTGGTTGGTCTTGGTCAAATAATGTTATACTATGCTAGGTGGCCACAGGATGAGCGAGCCGAGAGGGCAGACTGGCAGCTGGAGTGGCGCTGTGAAAGACTAGTAGCAGAAGGAAAATGAAAGACCTAACAACAGGCAAGGGTTACGAAAGAAAGAGAAAGATGGAAAAAAATGTGAGCAAAAGTTGTCCGGGTCAGTAGGAACAAGAGAGACAGAAAGCAAGGAATTCGAGTAGGAGGACGTGGGGACCGGTAATGGGAGGAAACAGGAAGAAAGAGAAGTCAGGAAAGTTTTGAAGCAGAATAAGGAATGGACATTCAACGGAACTGATTTTACGAACTTCACCTTATTCCCATACTTGTTCCCATACTCGCCAAATCCCTTCTGTCCTGATTGTGAGTCGGGAACTGTGACGATATCAACGATGTCAACGCCATCTGATAAACGCACCCGACCGCATTTTCTGTTCCCCGGTGGAAGGCTGTGTGATCTTACTGACACCTGTGTAGTTCCCTTCTTACTATACAATTTTTATTCCTCAGAAGTGATGTGGGGGGTACCTTGGTCGACAAGAGGATCACCCGAAGTGACCAGCAAGGGCAGTCCTGAACACAAGACTTGTTTCAGTTGGAACAAGTAGGGCCTGGTCGGTGGAGACAGTGAATTCTCTGTGATAGTCAGCGAGGTATTGGTGATTCAACCGACGTATCCTGGGATGGCCCAATTATGTTATTTGGTGGAATTAGCGTCCGTTTGTCCCCTAAGTTAAGGCTTGTTTGAGGTGAAGCCAGCCATCGTGTTGCTGGAGTTTCGAGATAGTGTTTTCATGTTTTAACACTGCGATGATACTGTGGAGGACTGGCCCGTGAATTGCTGAGAGAGGTGAAGTCGCCGCCGTGAGTACCATAGAAGAAAGCCTCAGGTAAGGAACCTTGAGTGTTGCATGATAGAAGATAGAAGTGGACTCGCCGGGATAGAATATCGCAGAAATTCTTTTTGTATTGTGAAAGTGACACCTGCAGTGCTATGTTATGTACAAATGTAATAAGTGTATATAGTGAAGAAGTAGACTTGGTGATGGCTTTGTTTAGTGTTGTTTACACCCCCCCCCCCAGTCCCGTTGGATTTACTATTACTACCAGTTCTTAATAACTTACCTATGCCTCGGGGTCGGATCTGGTAAGAAGAGGTACTAAGGCGCCATAGAAAGTTGAACTAAAAGAACCCGGTTACTGGCTAATTGAGGCCGTAAGAAGAACTAACCCAGCTGTACTACAGGGAAACTTTCCTATTATTCTTGCCCTCTTGCCATCATCTCAATTTCTTAACTGATAAAAGGACTTAATCTATCACACTTTTTCTTTACACGACCTGATAATGGTCCTGGACGGACCGAAACCTCGTCACTTCCTTTATTTTCAGATGTGTAGGATTCGTTAATTAGGATTCGTTAGGATTCGTTAATTCGTAGGTTAATTTTTTCAGCCACGGTATTGTGACTTACTGTGCGTAACCATTCCATATATTGTCTTGCTTGCTTACCTCGAGGTCTTAAACTAACTACAATACTATGCAAACTACATAATACGTGTTAATGGCTTTGCAAGAATGTACAAATACCAATCTTATGTGATCTCGCCAACCCATTGTACCTTCTTGTGAATAAATTATTATTATTATCCTAGTAACTTTAATGTGATAAGTTGCTGAATTGACCCGATTCAAGGTTTCTAGGTCTGTAGTTATTTATAGTAACGAAATTCGTCCTCATCAACTCTGGACCTCTCGGAGAAATCTTCTCCCGAAGAAAGGAGAGAATAATTAAAACTAGTTCACATACAGTGTACATTGCTAGGCTTTAAGAACACATGGGGGGCATTATGTTACCCGCCACCGTCCACAGGATGTGAACTAGGTCCATTTTATTCTAATAAAACTTTAAACCAAAACTCAAGCTTTCTCATGTTGGCTTATTGCTGTCAAGGATAAAGTCGTCGGCTTTAAGTAACGTCAACGACCCGTAATTAGTTAATCGTCGTCGTCTTCGAGTGTTCAGACGACCTATTATTTGGTTAAGAAATCGGTCTGGTAGTTAAGTCATAATTGTCTAGCGCTAACTACGACTCTTTATGCGGTTATCATTTTGCAGAGTTCAAAAGCTGCATTAAGTGCTACACCCATGGCACCAGACCTGAGGCCAGATTCACGAAGCAGTTACACAAGTACTTACGAACGTGTACATCTTTTCTCAATCTTTGACGGTTTTGGTTACATTTATTAAACAGTTTACAAGTATGAAAACTTGCCAATCAACTGTTGTTATTGTTATAAACAGCCTCCTGGTGCTTCGGAGCTCATTAATTGTTTAATAATTGTAAACAAAGCCACCAAAGATTGAGGAAAAATGTACAGGTTCGTAGTGCTTGCGTAAGTGCTTCGTGAATCTGGCCCCTGAGGAATACACCCCCGCTGCCACGATATATTCACATCACAGATTTCATGAGGATAAAAATATACTTGCTCAGCGTGGAAAGGGGATTGAGTGAATTACTATTCTACACACAAACTTTTGATTGATGAAGATTAAGCCACCACAAGAGGTGGCTGGGGCATTGAGTAGCTCGTAGGTGGTAGTAGATGTTTGGAGTGAATGTAGTTTTTGTTCGTGCAACATTTTGAAGTGTGTCTGGGCCCTTGGCGTGCAGAAACTGTATGGTCAGAATGTATTTATAGGAATCCTTGGGTTAGAGAGAACGGGTTGTGGTCCACGGCTGAGCTCAATTTGACACTATCTTGCGTCCGCTTGATTTTTATTTTAATCTATGGCCCTGAGCTATAGTGCTACAGGCGTTGACGATGCTGTACTGAACTGAATTCCTTCTTTACACAACTCGGAAATATTTAATACATGCAAGTGGTTGGGCACCATTCCTCCCTTCGTCATATCCTAGTTCCTTGTCCTCATATCCTAGTTCCTTGTCCTCATATCCTAGTTCCTTGTCCTCGTATCCTAGTTCCTTGTCCTCATATCCTAGTTCCTTGTCCTCATATCCTAGTTCCTTGTCCTCGTATCCTAGTTCCTTGTCCTCGTATCCTAGTTCCTTGTCCTCGTATCCTAGTTCCTTGTCCTCGTATCCTAGTTCCTTGTCCTCGTATCCTAGTTCCTTGTCCTCATATCCTAGTTCCTTGTCCTCATATCCTAGTTCCTTGTCCTCATATCCTAGTTCCTTGTCCTCGTATCTTAGTTCCTTGTCCTCATATCCTAGTTCCTTGTCCTCGTATCCTAGTTCCTTGTCCTCGTATCCTAGTTCCTTGTCCTCGTATCCTAGTTCCTTGTCCTCATATCCTAGTTCCTTGTCCTCATATCCTAGTTCCTTGTCCTCGTATCCTAGTTCCTTGTCCTCGTATCCTAGTTCCTTGTCCTCATATCCTAGTTCCTTGTCCTCGTATCCTAGTTCCTTGTCCTCGTATCCTAGTTCCTTGTCCTCGTATCCTAGTTCCTTGTCCTCATATCCTAGTTCCTTGTCCTCGTATCCTAGTTCCTTGTCCTCGTATCCTAGTTCCTTGTCCTCATATCCTAGTTCCTTGTCCTCGTATCCTAGTTCCTTGTCCTCGTATCCTAGTTCCTTGTCCTCATATCCTAGTTCCTTGTCCTCATATCCTAGTTCCTTGTCCTCGTATCCCTTCCAAGTGCAATGTAATCGCAATGACTTAACGCTTTCTCCTGATAATTGCCGTATCTTTATTTGATTAAAAATTAAAGCATTTATAATAATGTTTACATGATTTTAAACAAATACATTTTACATTTATACAAGAAAGGAGTAATATTAACAGAAGTATTATTGTACAATAGTGTGTTATGGTGTTATTTATTAAATGGTCTCGTAACTGTGATTTTGAGAAGTGAGGGAGGGGGGGGGGGGGACTATGAGGGAAGGGTATGTGAGAAGGGGTGAGGGGAAGGGTGTGTTTGAGAGTTGTGAGGTTGGGGGAAGCGTGTGTGTGTGAGAGAGAGTTGTGAGGTTATGGGTAAACTGTATTAAATACGTTGAGAGCTAAATGAGCCACTACGGGCTCACCACAGACCGTGCTTCTTGTAACTTTTTACTCAGAGTAGCTACACCTAAAACAACAAGAATGTCGATTTTATGAATAAAAAAAGATCATTTTGATCTTGGGCTACGTGAAGGTGAATCAGCTGTTCAAGCTGCGGTTACTGGCCGCCACAGATCATTGCTGTTACTAATAATGGATTGATGTTAGGCGTAAACAACCTATGGAAGGTTATTATTAAGGCAACAAGCAGTTAGCTGACCAACCGTCACGTATACACAGCGAAATCACATTATCGTGATATATCAATGAACAAATCCCCTGGAACCGTGCATAGGTTCGGACCTCTCATCATAGCTCCTGTGGATTTCTTAACCATCATGTATATTTTAGTCTTGAAGATAGTCCAGGACTAAAATAAACTGTATATATATAAATATATATATATATTTATATATATATATATATATATATATATATATATATATATATATATATATATATATATATATATATATATATGTGTGTGTGTGTGTATCACGAAAATAAACACGCTATTAAAAATGTGACAGTGTCAGACCACGGAGGAAAATTGAAACAGGAATTTCCTTAAGTACTTTCGTATATTAATACATCTTCAGAAGGAGTGAAGATGTATTAATATACGAAAGTACTTAAGGAAATTCCTATTTCAATTTTCCTCCGTGGTCTGACACTATATATATATATATATATATATATATATATATATATATATATATATATATTTATATATATATATATATATATATATATATATATATATATATATATACATACATACATACTTGCACTGACGAAACACAGTGTGTGTGTGTTCACTGAGTAGGTATAATAGTAAGTGGTAGTTCATTAACAGCAGTTCCTACCCAAGTGGTTGAAGGCAATTGATTGATGAAGATTAAGCCACTCAAAGAGGTCGCACGGGCATGAATAGCCCGTAATGATTGTAGGTAATTATTCCCCCAGCGGCGAGCATTCCAATTATAAATTATGTGAACAAGGGCACGCTAACCACCGCTCCTGTGCCAGGTAAGTCCACTACGGGCTCACCATAGCTCGTGCTACTTGTCCCGCTCCTGTGCCAGGTAAGTTACGGGCTCACCATAGCCCGTGCTACTTGAAACTTGTTCCGAGTAGCTTAATCTATAACAACAACAACAGGCACACTAACACTATCTGCCAGAATCTTGCTATTAATGATTTCAAATGGTACGAGGTACCTTGAGCTCTTTAACTACTTCATATACTTACGAATATTGGAAGATTTTTTTTAAATTTAACCCGAACAAATTTATTCACCAGACCTAACCCAAATATGCCTATTTTTATGTGAAATTCTGCCTAGCATAGGTAAAACTAGACAAATAACTTAGTAATACCAATAAAATCCTACACGTTCATTTCATAAAATCTGATTATTTTATCTCTGCGAAATGTAAACAAAAACGCATTGTCAACTAAGCCTAATAGTCCGGTTCGTACACTGTGCCTATATGTAACTCATATGCATATATGCACATATATACATATGCAACACGACTATGTCACTCACTCACCTCTTCGTTTTGATAAATTGTAAATGAACTTCTTTTGTATAGTAACACTTCGTGAAGGTTTCAATTGGACTCACAATTCGTCAACAAAATTCAGAGGTAGTCCTATCCACTTGAGAGCAGTAACCGCGAGCAGTACCACCACATCCGTGAGTGTGTGTGCGGGCGTTTCAATCACTGTTCTAAATGTTAAGATGTACAACTTTGTCGGCGACAACCTGCCTTCCGCTCTCCACCAGGGGGAACTACTGACTGACACTATCACTACCGCCAGAGCTGCTACTGCTTGGTGCGTGCGCATACGTGTGTGTGTGTGTGTGTGTGTGTGTGTGTGTGTGTGTGTGTGTGTGTGTGTGTGTGTGTGTGTGTGTGTGTGTGTGTGTGTGTGTGTGTGTACTCACCTAGTTGTGTTTGCAGGGGTTGAGCACTGGCTCTTTGGTCCCGATTCTCAACTGTCAATCAATTGGTGTACAGATTCTGGAGCCTACTGGGCTCTATCAAATCTACATTTGAAACTGTGTATGGAGTTAGCCTCCACCACATCACTGCCTAATGCATTCCATTTGTTAACTACTTTGACACGGAAAACATTCTTTATAATGTTTTTGTGGCTCATTTGTTTACTAAGTTTCCACCTGTGTCTCCTTGTTCGTGTCCCACCCGTGCTAAATAGTTTGTCTTTGTCCACCCTGTCAATTTCACGAAGAGTTTTGTCGGTGGTTATCATGTCTCCCCTTTCTCTTCTGTCTTCCAGGGACATGAGGTTTAGCTCCCGAACCCCTCATCAACCTTTCCCGTAGCCTTTCCTCGTATCTCATACCTCTCAGTTCTGAGACTAGTCTGGTGGCATACCTCTGAATCTTCTCTAACTTTTTCTTGTGTTTAACTAGGTATAGACTCCAGGCTGGAGCTGCATATTCCAGAATTGATCTGACATAAGTGGAATACAGGGTCCTGAACGATTCCTTACACCAGTTTCTATAGACCAATCTAGCAAATGTCGCTGATGATATCCTTTTGATGTGGGTTTCTGGGGTTCTTTCTTTCTTGAGTTAAACTTTAGTAGCCAGTTCTTAGACTATTCCTCCAGTGTGTCCTGTAGTCTCTGTCTATCTTGATTCTTCTCATAGTTATTGCAGGATCAGCAAACATTGAGAGGAATGAGTCTATATCTTCTGGAAGATAGTTAAAATATATCAGAAACAGGATGGGTCCAAGTACAGAGCCCTGTGGGACTCCGCTGGTGAAATCTTGCCACTCTTATGTCTCCCCCCCCCCCTCACAGTTACTCGCTGTTTCTTGTTATTTAGATACTCCCTTATCCACTGGAGCACCTTATCTTTTACATTTTAAGAAAATGCTGTCTGCCCACCCTTCTCTTTCTTGTCTAATTTTTTCGACTGGTCATAACATTATATTAAGCCTGTGAGGCACGATTTACCCTGAACCCATGCTGGTGGTGCCCTCCAGATATTCTTCGAGCCTTTTCCTCACGATCTTCTCCATCACCTTGCATGGTTTACAAGTTAGGTAAACTGGCCTGTAGTTCAGTGCCTCTTGCCTATCACCCTTTTTGTATATTGGGACTACATTAGCTGTCCTCCAGCTTTCTGGTAGGTCTCCTGTTTCCAGTGACCTTTTATGCACCATAGAGAGTGGCACAATTAGTGTTTCTGGACCCTCTTTTAGTAGCCACGGTGAGATTCTGTCAGGCCCGGCAGCCATTGCCATATTCAACTCCAACAGATTTCTTTTGACCTCATCACTGGTGAGCTTAAATTCCTCCAAGGTTGCTTGGTTTGCCGCCGCCTCATTTAGTACAGGGGCTTCTCCTTGCTCTATTGTGAAGACCTTGCTCAACTGTGTGTGTGTGTGTGTGTATTCACTTATGTGTTCCTGCAGGATCGAGTTTCGGCTCTTAGACCCATCCTTTGCCACCGCCGGTTGTCTAATAACAATGATTCCCGACTTGTGTTTCTATCACATCATTTATAATTTCAAAAGTAAATTAAGTGTGTGAGAGAGAAAAAAATAAAGCGGTGTATGCCGTTAGGCAGTTGGTGTCGGCGGTTGGGCTGAGGGAAGGGTTGTGCACTTTCACTCACGGTAATGCTGGGATGAACGCACTAAAGTGGGCGTTTCCACCATGTTGGAAGAGAAGCACTGCGGTGTAATACGCAAACGGGAGCGTTAGCGTGACATTCCTTAGTATAGAACCATTAATATATAGCCGCTACCTTATTAAGGGGTGCCCATTCTTACGGATGATTTTTTCCCGGATGAATTTTTGACAAGAAAACAGGCCTGTCATTGAAGGCTGAATAGGATAGCATGTTCCATAGGTTTGTTGCTGTTTGGGAAAGTTTAGTTTAGTTCATTTCTTATGCACCACATACCTATCTTTTGGGGGGTAGTGGAAAGAGTTACAGAGTTAGTTCATTTATTATGCATCCTATACCCATCCTGTGGGCGGAAGTGGAAAGGGTTACAGAGGCACATAATGGGCTCAGGGACTGAATTCCACAATTCATTTAGCTAAGTAAGTTACAGTCTTGAAGAGCTAGTTACAAAATTTAATGCATACCGTCACATGAACAATGGGCTTGAGACCGACCACAAGTACAGTTTCTAAATTAAGTAACTAACATATGTGGAGAGCTAGTGTCACAATTTATATATTTATCCTGCACACCGCCCCACCTCCCATCCAGTGGGCAGCGATGGATAGGTTACAGTCACTTAGTTACTACCTACAGTTAGCAAACTGGGGATATTTGGCTAAGATTTCTGGTAGCAGATCATTGTGAATTAAAAATTTACACATTGCTGGAACATTTGTTATAGAATTGTCTCTGAATACACGTATCTTTTCGCACTCCATCACATAATGACAGAGGATGTGAGAATAATCTTGTTGACACAGTTTACATTTGGTCAGGTCTACATCAGCAGGTAATAAAAATTCCCAGAGACACTTATAGCAGAGTCTAAGCCGAGCAGTAATAACATCTAGAAGTCTACTGATTTTATTGGATGATCCAAAGATGTGTGGCTCTTCTTGCATGATAGTATGGTAGTAGATGGAATTTCTGGGTCGATTTCACTTTGCCTCAGATCTACAAGATTTTGTTAAAGTTCTCGGTGTACTGCTGCTCTCAGATTGCTCATTGGCAATCCAAGGTTACACTCAACGTCTCCTTTAAAGGCAGATTCATTGGCTAACTTATCAGCCGTATCATGCATTCGGAGGCCAACGTGAGATGGAGATCACATGAAATGGACTCTGTTACCATCATTAATAATTTTGTTGTATTTGCGTCTAGCTTCGGACACGAGCATGTTACAGTTAGTTGTTAGAATTAAAATTAAAATTACTATTTCTTTGGTGTACCTCAAATTCTACACATTTTTTTTAATATATGAAGAAAACGTGCAAATCTGGTAGGGATGGTTTGATGACTAACTAGGCTACATATTAATCCCAATAATTTATGCAGTGTAAATAATGAACTGTGAACTTTAGAGTGATAGACACACCACTATCCCAAGCCTTTTGCATCGAAGGTCAGCATCTCACAAGAGATGCTGATAAGATCCAGGAGATCTAACAAGAGCTGGGACATACTCTCCAACACTTTCCCTGTGATTGCCCCGTTATCAGTGATTTCAGACCAAATGGTATGAGGTACTTTGAGCTCTGTAATTACCTCATACACTCACGAATATTGGAAGATATTCTTGTGCTGTACCTAGATTTTGCTAGTGGATGCTAATAGATCAGACAGTCTCCGTGGTGTAGTGGTAAGACACTCGCCTGGCGTTCCGCGAGCGCTGTCATGGGTTCGTATCCTGGCCGGAGAGGATTTACTGGGCGCAATTCCTTAACTGTAGCCTCTGTTTAACGCAACAGTAAAATGTGTACGTGGATGAAAAAACGATTCTTCGCGGCAGGGATCGTATTCCAGGGACCTGCCCGAAACGCTACGCGTACTAGTGGCTGTACAAGAATGTAACAACTCTTGTATATATCTCAAAAAAAAAAAAAAAATAGATCAGTCTCGCACTTCATGTTCTCTCCTTGGCTAAACCTAAGACTACCCATCCTGTGAGATGGGGATATTAGATGAACTTGAAGCTAGTGTTTAATCTACACTTTGTAATCTTTCATATAGAATATAATAATAATAATAATAATAATAATAATAATAATAATAATAATAATAATAATTTTTATTTAGGCAAAGGTACATACATAAAGAGATTTTACAAAGTTTGTTGGCTTTATAGATAAGAGCTAGTACATACAATGCCTAAAGCCACTATTACGCAAAGCGTTTCGGGCAGTTATGGTAGCAGCACATTGCTGTGTATACTTAAACTTGTTAATAATAATAAAAAAGCATCTCACAAAGTGGATTACTAAAACTGCAAATGAGCTCATAATACTGTACAAAACAATTCTATTCAGTAGTACTGAAACACTTTTTATTGTTTTCATTTGTATTTTTTCTTGAACATTCTCTAATTTGTTAGCTTCACTTTTTTTTATTAACAAGCTTAGGTTTTGTTAAAAATAGGTGGCCATCCCATGGGTGGTGGTGGAATGGGTTACAGACGTACCTAATGGGTTCAGGAACTGAACCTCATAGTTCGTTTAGCAAAGCAAGTGACAATCTTGTGAAGGTAGTTACACAATTATTAATGTTTTATATATTTTTTATATGTTTATGTTTTATATATTAATGTTGTATATGTTTTTTCACTACCACATATGTCAGTTGCTTAATTTAGAAACTGTACTTGTGGTCGATCTCAAACCCATTGTTGATATGACGACTTATACTGAATTTTGTAACTAGCTCATCAAGATTGTAACTTGCTTAGCTAAATGAATTGTGGGGTTCTGTCTCTGAGCCCATTATGTGCCTCTGTAACCCTTTCCACTACCGCCCACAAGATGGGTATGGGGTGCATAATAATTGAACTAAACTAACTAAACTACTGTAGAGCCATTAACACGTATTGCGTTTCGGGCAGATTCTTAATCTAACATGTAATTTTAAGAAGGTAATTTCTAGCAAAATTAAAAAAATATTTACAGGTATATTGTAAAAAAGTATAAAAATACATTGTAAGAAAGTATTAAAATATACATTTTATAAGAAATTTGACAAAAAAAGTAGTTACATTAAAGTAAATTTAATGGTTCTCAGCAGGTACATTTTAGCATAATTTGAGAATTATTGCAAGATATAATGTAACAAACTATGTGTATAACATTATATAAGATAACAGCAATGATTACAATGGTAAAGTTATATGGCATAGGTACATATATTGGGGAATTGGGTAGCACTAGATACCGTGCGAGTTTAAAGCACTAGGTATGAAACTATGAAGGTGAAGTTAGGCACTCTTTGCTTTTTATTTTGAATAAAGCAAAAGTTGGACAGCTTTACTGTCCTGTAAAGTAATGTACAGAAATGCACTAGTACAGGACAGTATTTCTGTCCTGTACAGAAATACTGAACAAGTTAGAGGATGTTGATCATGGATATTTTCTTCAGAAGATCAGATGTAACACAAACAAGGAGCAACGGTTGCAAGCTCAACAAGCCACAATGTAGGACTGAGAACAGGAGGTGCTTTTTCAGCCGCAGGGTTTTTAATCCATGGAACTGCTTACCCGCCGAAGACGTAACTGCCAAAACTTTGCCGAGTTTCAAAATGTACATGGAAAAGATCAAGGCAAATGGGAAGGGGGGGGGACCTTCGACAAGCCGCCGGCTTCCTGTCTTCGTCGAGGCCACTAGGGTTAGTGGCTCTCGGGTAAATCAGGTAAGTTAAGTGGCTTAGATTAGAGACTGTTCTTGGGGTCGGTCTCTAACCCCACATAATGGGCTCAGGGACTGAACTCCACAATTCATTTAGCTAAGCAAGTTACAGTCTTGAAGAACTAGTAACAAAAATCAATGCACATGGTCACATCAACAATGGGCTCGAGACCGACCGCAAGAAGGTTCCATATTAAGTAATTGACATATGTGGAGAGCTAGTGTCATAATTGGTATGTTTGTCCTGCACACCGCCCCCCATCTAGTGGGCAGCGGGGGATAGGTACAATCACTTAGTTACTACCTACAGTTAGCAAACTGGGGATATTTGGCTAAGATTTCTGGTAGCAGATCATATTGAATGAAATATTAACACATATCTTTAACATTTTTTTTATCAGAGGAAATATGCAAAATAAATCCAAAGTCCTGTTATAAATTCTCAATTATGAAACACAAAAAATTCAAAAATAAAATACATAAGTGCGTTCATAATTTGCAGGTTTATTTTTTTCCCCCGATAAGGCAGGTTTTGTTGCAAGTTATAGACATAATAAATTACTGTTTAAGATTTTTAAGCACAACAAGAGCTCGTCTTACGGTAAAAGTGAATTATTTACAAAAGCAAGCTGTTTGTTTTCAAGAAAGATAGCGCCTGCGCCTCCCATAGCGCCGCGAGATTCCTTGGGGATATACCTTACCTTTTAAATCTCTCTTCTCTTCGCTAGTTCGCGCAATTTTTCAGTAAAACTTCAATAAGTGTTTGGATTAATTAAGAAATTAAATTATCTTCTTTCGTTTACGCTTTGAGTTAACACCTAATTTCATTGCACGAAAATAAATAATGCAGTTACTTTCTTGAGGGTACGTTGGAATATTGGAACTTTATTTGGGGTCTACCATTTTGTTGTGGAACAAACACTCTCGAAGTTCAGACCCTAGATTAAAATGGTTGGAGGGTTTAGGAAGGGGTTAGACACATGAAGCCAAAACAGGAAGACCCAAAGGAAATGGTGGGGGGCTGCTGTGTTTGTTCGGACGAGAATGGCTGGACGGAGAATCCTCTCGTGTACTGTGATGGTCAGGGCTGTAACGTCGCCGTACACCAAGGTACTCTCTGCCTCCTTCAGCCAGCCGGGCTCTATTTCTGTGCATTTGGGAGGGTTAGAGTGGTGGGCGGTGACTGTCACGGTGCTGAGTGCTTGGTGAGAGTAAGTACGGGGAGATTAAGGCTAGCGAGGGACGGGGGTCTGGCATAGCATCAGTCTTCCCCCCTAGCTCCAAGGTGGAACTGTCTCTTTCTTTGAAAGTCACCCTAATTGAAAGTGTTATGCCATGTGTTTTTGGCTTGAGAGATTATCAAGGATGTGTTTAAATGACATGTGCACATGTAACACTACAATGTTTTTTTCCCAGCATTGTGCTGTAACACTTACATTTTTGTTCAGTATTAAAAATGATCTTACACATTAAGAAGTAAGACGGCAACTACACCAAGACGTAGGTGATGTTAAGCTGTGCGTTGCTGGCTAGCAGCACGAGATGATAGTTACCACTCTGGCAGGCACTTTGATTGGTCCACTCACATTTTTAAAGTGATGTCATGAAGTTGATGACATTTTAAATTGTTATTTTTTAGGTTAGGTTATTGTAAATTAGGTGGAGTTGTCAGGTACAGCACCTGCACCTGCCAACTCGGAGCTCACTAAAATAACTGTCGGTGTAGTCTTTGCAAGCACAGATGACCCGAAACTGATAAGGGGCCAAAGTGCCACTTGCTCTACAGGCTGCCGTGGTCTGCAGGCCGCCCATGGTCCACTTGCTGCCGATGTATTGTTTGAAGGCACAGTGGGGAAAAATGAACCTAACTTAACCTAACCTAAGAAATAAATAAATATATGTAAACTGCAGAACAAATTGAAACTGCTGGAAGTGTCTATCATACATTGGATATATATTTTGAAGTCAGGTTATGCTCTGTGGACTCCGATACCCCTCCCCCCCTCACACAGCAGCTTGTGGACTGAGGGTGGCCTGTAGACCACGGCGGCCTGCGGACAATTGTAGCACTTCGGCCTCTGTTGCTGAGACTGGACATGTTGGGAGTTCAGTACTATCCAGGACTGCCGACATCCGTCCTGGCCCGTACTTACGCACTAGTACTGGTACTGGTACGTAAGTTCTTAAATACCATTTTGTTATGGGAGTTTTCAGTTTGAAATTTCTCACAGGAGTTTCTTGCCATATGTTATTTCACTATACAGTGAGGAGGCACATTTTCTGGAAGATTTGGGGGACTTCCCTTGCCCAATTGCAACCAAACATTGATGCATTTGCTTGAGTACAGTTCTTAGACTATAGACAATGTGAAGTTAATAGTTATACAAACAATAATGTAAAACTGAATTATTCCATATGCAAAAAGCAATATAATGGGTATAGTATATCCAAGAAGGCTAATTGTGTTGAAGAGGAGCGTGAAACTTTTTTTACTGATCAATCTGTGTGGTATGATCACAACAAAGTTCTGTAGGCTGGGTGTTGAGACCCCATGCTGGTGTATTTCAGTGCAGTACTGGCTCGTGCTTATTCACTAGTACTAGTGCATAAATTAATAGTTAATATACCCTTGTAAATCTTTACAAATCGTAGTCACCTTCTTTCACGAGGGTGGAGGCAACACTCATGGGTCACTGGGTGTTTTCTCCACATTTATCATTTTCTTTGGCTTTTGCACATTCAGTTGGTTTATTTAATAAAATGTGTTTCTTCTGAAAGCTTTGAAATTAATTACACTATGGTGAATAATGAATGTGTAAAACTTTAGCTTGAAAATGTCAATAATAAAGTGGTGCCTCTTAATCTAGAATTTTAGGCAGTGGATATTTTACTGGATAATGGCTAGAGGCAGAGAATGGTTATTTCCGGTAGCTGCTTTGATTGGATGAAGTATATTTTGTGTGATGTTCACTACCAGAGATGTCGTGTCATGTCATGAGAAAATGCAGTGAACATTGCTGGCATTTTGTTTTATTTAAGAGCTTTTGAAGCACTTGTTGACCTGACCAAATAAAATATCTTGCCGTAACCTAAGGAATAGTTAATTATATTCAAAAATATTTATTGTTACAGGTATATTATTTGTTTAGGGTTAAAATTTAATTATTGGAGCATCACTTTATTATTAGAGACTTTTAACTGGAATTTTTTGAAGTTGTTTACACTATTTCATGTCAGTATTCTATATCATAGTCTAAGACTGTATCCAGTCAAAAATTTTCTTTCTCCTCATTGTCCATACACTGTGGGCAGAAGGGGATAAAATTTAGCTTGACATAGCTGAACTTAAGCTATTCATTCCTAAGCTAAAGAAACACAAAAAGATTTATCCATAGCATTATCAGCCCACTTAAAATATTTTCTATATTGTACTGCTCATTGATGTCTTTCTTCAAGTATGAACATAGATATAAACAAGGGCATTATAATAGACCTGCTTCAGTGTTCTTGCTCTTTATGTTCTTATATAGGGAGGAAACAGAATTTTATGTCAATTAGGTAAAGCTTTCTTTGTAAATAATTTGAAGTTTATTCACCACTTCTTTAATGTTTGGATTTTAAAGAAGACTATGTTATAGACTATTAGTTTTGTAATATTCACTTAATGTAAGCAAAAGGATTTAAGGTTTTTAAATATTTATGAAAGTAAATTTTTGTTTATGTAAAATATATTTTTAAAGATTTTTTTAATCTTTTTAATAAGAAGTATTAATGATGCATGACTACTACAGACTAGCATAGTGAGTAGTTCACCAGTCATTATGCATTTTGGAAATTAGGTTGGGGAGGAAGGTATTTGTAATACAGTACAGTATTTACTTAGTTTTACACTCATTAATATTACTGTTTACCACTCTCATGTGGGACAAGGTACGAACATGAAAATATAGAAATGGATGATAGAAAAATAGGGTTGATAATATATTTTTAACAATATACTGTATCTAGCAAAATTACATAGAATGAATTTAAAAAAAAGAGCGTAATGAAAATGTTAAGAAACTAAATTATATTCAATTCTTCATTGCATTATGTATGGGAAATCAGTGGTGGCTCACTAGTGAAATACCCAAAGTGGTATCTCTGCTGTTTTATTAATTAAGGGTGATGAATTCCTTATAAATTGATACATATTGGTACTATATATTGTCATTCATTCCAACTCACTATTGTTTTATCTGCAAATATTTATGACTCATTATTGAGGAATGTACTACAATGGAGTAGTAGTGATGAATGAGTGGTTGAGAGCAGAGTGGTGCAACAAGTATTTTAGAGTGAATTTGAGAGGAATAGTAAAGGCATTTGCAAGAGGATAGGTTGATATGGAGAGTATTTGAGAGACCTTGGTATGCCCACAAAGCATGAAAAGTGGCTTTATATAGACTTCTAATTGTATTAATCAAAATAGACCTTTATTGGATGTGCATAGCCTAATGTCATTATTTTGTTTGTGCATTTTATTGTAAAGCCTAATTTTTTTAAAGCTTTTTGAAGAAATGTAAAGAAATAATGCCTCCTCCCTTGAATATCGAAATAACATATATGCCCTTATATGCAATTCATCCTGAATGCTCCTGTCATGAAATGGTATCCCTTAATTTAAGATAGCTTATGATTTTAGATGGTTTATGATCAGGTTAGATTAAGATGATTTATTGTTAGATTAGATTATTATACCTTTCTGGGGAAGAGCCCCCCCTGTGGCTTCCTTTAGCTATCTTGCTGAGGCTGCTCCCAACTCGACCTGTCCTCTTACAAAGAATGTCACATTTCGATCGTATGCGTTACATAAGGCCAAAAATTGTATTAGAAAATGGAAGCAGCTCGCATAAATGACATGCTGTTCCGTTTTGGGTCCTCTGGTAGGTTAGGAGAGGACACTATAATTTGACCGTTTTCTTGACGTTGGGAAACCTTAGGAAAATGGGCTGCCCAACTACTAGGTCATATTAGTTGTGGGGTTTTCTGGGCTACCAGGGGACCAGAGCCAGAACCTCGGCCAGGTTTCAATAAGCATTTGCACATCTACTTACGAACCTATATATCTTTTCTCAGTCTTTGGTGGCTTTGTTTACATTTATTAAAAGGTTTATTAGCATTGAAATTTCCTGGTCAAATAATGTTATTGTTATAAACATCCTCTTAGTGCTTCGGAGCTCATAAACTGTTTAATATACATAAACTGTTTAATAAAAGGGCAAACCCTTTTATGGTTTGCTTCTTTGATCGGGCAGTGCAGGGGGCTACTTGCCCAGGTTTTAGTTCGTAGTCCTACGAACATGGGCTTTTCAGGTCATCTTGCATGGCCTGCAGTGTAGTTGGTCAGTCTTTTTTGGGGTGGGTTGCTTCCAGAGTGGTTTAAATGACCATGTCACTTTGGTGGGTGTCCTGTCTCTTCCTGGTCCTGAAATGGGACTTGCTGGAGTTATGATTCATTCTCGTACTTTTGGGGTTGAATCCTTGCCCCATTTTCTAGATGACCACCTTAGCCCGAGTTTGCCTGGTCTTGGGTGCTTGGATGAACTCCTTGGACCTCTGGGAAGTGTATTTGGGACATTCCTATACTGTACATACTATTCAGGGATTGGCTAGGTTTTGTAGTTGTGTGTGAGCCTTTCTACTTTTGGGAGGTCTTCCCTTTGGTCTGAATCTGTCTCCCTGGTAGTTTTAGCAGATTGGCTTGATTTGTGCTGGTTCATCTTCGGTTTTTGGAAGTTTGTGTTCTGGCCTACCTCAATGACTGGTTGGTGTTGGCTCCTAATCAGTATGTATGTCTGCTAGCCAGGGATCTGGTTCTTTCTCAGCTCGGGTTCAGATTCCTGGTAAACTGGTGGAAGTCAGTTGGTTTCGTCCCTGGTTCGGACTTGGCTGGACCTCATTTGTAATTCCAATTTCAGGGTGAGCCCTGGTGGCTCCCTGATCCCCTCCCTCCTTCCCTTCCTTGTAGGTCGTCGATTGGGGTTTGTGTGTGCATCTGTTCCAAAACTGAGCGCTCATCCCCCTGGAGGGTGTGGGCTCCTTTTTTCCCCTCTCAGTTGGGTGGAGGAGATGGAGTGAGCGAACACATGCTAGTTTCAAGAGATTTGATAGTTTACATAGTTGGGGAAGCTCATTGGGTGGGTTCTGAGGCTTGGGTCTCTCTTGAACTCAGTATGTCTGTTTTGTTTTGCTGACTTTCTGGATACATTCCCTGGTGAGGTGACACTCATTTTTTCCCTGTGCCTCTTTGAGAGGGGTCAGGATCTGGGTCCCCACTTTTTTGTTTTGTTTTTGCCTTTTTCTTAAGCTTAGATTTTTTATGGTACAGTATATGCTGTAAATTTCATCAACTGGTTACACTTTTGCACTGGTGGCCTTCGGTGAAACCAGCATAGTTGGACACTTAAGCAAAAGGGAAACACATCCAGGTAATGATACAGAACATGACAGATGAGGCTATGCAATCATAATTTTGTGGGCATTAAGTAGGTATAATTCCAGTACTGCATTGGCCTATGTAGCATAGTAAAGACACATTTAAAGAATACTCCTCCCCAAAAGTTGGGCAATGCAGTCGTTAATTTTTTTGGGTGTTAAGTAAGCATAATGTAACCGTATAGGCCTATTTAGCATAGTAAAGACACATTTAAAGAAGGCTGCTCTCCAAAAGTTAGGTGAAATAGCTTGCAAGATGCATTGTATGGCATGGGTCATATTGACATATAAAGGATATTGTCAATACACCGGAGCATACTGTGCATTTTTATTCATAACGTACTTGCTTATAAGCATGTCATGTTACACTTTTAATCTTTGCCTTGAGTTTAATAAGTTATTTGGTGTAATGTGACAGTCCACACAACAAATTTTATTCTCCTGGCAAGAAGTGTAAACACCATTGTTTACACTTCATAGTGAGACAGCGTGTTGGGTAGAGATTTTATCCGCAGACAGAGTTTTGCCATGAAAACTTTGTCACTGAAGAAAAAACAAAACCGATTTATAGAAGACATTATTTGGAAATAGATTATCCAATAATGTTTTACCTGTACTATCAGGGCCTGAACATGCAGCATATGATAAAAGCCAATACAGGGTAAATGTTAGAATACAGTCTACTTTCAGTTTGGTATTTCCCTTCATCATTGTCAGCCAGCACCTTATGCTTTGTTTAGTTAGCTTTGTTGCCTCTACTATACAAAGCTTGTATTGTTTAATATCTTCAAATAAAATTTCTACCAAATGTGGTGTATTTCACTAGCATTCTGGGCCCAACCACTTGGACGGGACGGTAGACCGACGGTCTCGCTTCATGCAGGTCGACTTTCAATCCCAGACTGTCCAAGTGGTTGGGCACCATTCCTTCCTCCCCCCCCCCCCCCCCATCCCATCCTAAATCCTTATCCTGATCCCTTCCGAGTGCTATATAGTCATAATGGCTTGGTGTTTTCCCCTGATAATTCCCTCCCTCCCTCCCTCACTAGCATTCTGTTTCATAATAAAAACTGTTTTTAAATTAGGTTAACGTAGCTTGTTGAAACAATGTGGGAATCCTGTGTACATTTCAAAGTTGGGGGAAAGATTTTGTGACAATTTTTTTTTTTACATATTGAGTTTAGGCCTGTAAATGCAAAGGACAATTGTAGCTAATATGATAGGGGCACAGGTAAAAATGGCAATGAAATGGAATGGATGCGAGGTACGTAATGCCTAGTTAGAGGACAGTGGCAGAGCGAATATATAAATATGGTAAGCAAATGAATGTTAAGTATAATAGATTTGTTATTCCAGTTAGCTTTAGACCATATACTGGAGAGTAGATGTTCATTTGATTAATTACTAGACTTGCTTATACTGTAAATAGCTGATTGCAGTGAACACTGCAATCAGCTATAAAAGAACTGCACATGAATTTGTTTCAATCAAGTTTGGTTCTTAATAAAAAATGTACAGTTAGCCATGTGAGACATACTTTCCCTATTAGATTAGGGGAATTTACTTTATTAGCCCCAATCTATCAAAACATTATTTAGGGAAATTCATTTTCATGAACATCCACCTAGTAAACTTTTCTGTATTTTTCAGCCTGTTATGGTATAGTTACCGTGCCTACTGGAGCTTGGTTCTGTCGCAAGTGTGAGAGTCAAGAACGGGCAGCTAGGGTTGTAAGTACCATGAGCTCCTCTCAAGACTGTGTTGTGGTGAATATTGTTATAATTTGTTGATGTACCCTGTACATAAGGTTGATTCAATAATTAATGTTGATGTGTCTTGAGGGTTGTGTGGCTGGCATTGATCACAAGAACACTTAATATCAAAGCTTGCCAAGATAATCTTGTTTAAATAGGTCATCCAGAAATTTATTTTGTATATACTAGTACTGTATATTACTTTGGTTAACCCTTCTGCTGTGAGAGTCATCCAGGGGTGACTGTGGCATATCTGACAAACCTACGCTACTTATCTAGAGAGGATTTAAGATAACACATAAGATTTTAAAGCTTCCACAGGTACACATATCTCACATCGGCTTTTTCAGGCCTCCAGTAACCATCCCCCCTAATCTTGAAAAAAAAAAAAATCCCGAGTCCCTCACTTTTGTTCTAGGGTTCCGGTCTGTCTGTCTCCCCCCCTCTCTCTCTCTCTCACTCTCTCTTTCTCTCTCTCTCTCTTTCTCTCTCTCTTTCTCTCTCTCTCTCTGTCTATATCTATTTCTATCTATCTAGATCTCTATCTCTACTTATCTCTTTAGCCGTCTCTATATATCTAGTTATCTCTAGCTTTCTGTATCTCCACCTCTCTTCTTTGTCCCTACCCTAGTCCTCTCTTCCCCTTTTCCCATGCTTTCCCCCTCAAGAAACACTGAAACGAATGTATGTCTCAGATGTTTTGCTTTTACACACAGAAAGCACAATACCGTGAAGCATCAAATGAACAAATCCACAAGGGCCGTGACGAGGGTTCGAACCCTCGTCACGTCCCTTGTGGATTTGTTGTTTTGCTTTTCCTTCTCGTCTTCTCTTCTCTTTTCCTTTTTTCATTATTGTTTCTTTTCGGTAATAACCATATTAATCACACACCATGTTTTACATTTGATAAAAGACTCCCTGAAAATGACCCAAGTGTGTGTATAATTACTATAGTAATGTTTCCTAAAGTATTTAACTTAGGTCTACCCTGATTAGCCTATGTCCATCCCATACCCTAGACCAATTTCCCTACAAATTTGAGTGAGACTAGTCCCAAGCATCTGGCCTCCAACTTTGGATAGGCAGACATTTTCTCTCATAGTTATAGATATGTTAAGCCCAAATATTATAACTGCACATAGCACACATTTGGCCTGTAAATAGATCTTAGCTGTTTTAAAAAAAAAGTTCAATGGTTCTTAGCATGGCTTCCCTGAATGTTTGGTCACCAGATGGTGATGCACCAGCCATGATCTGCTTCTTTTTACTAAGGCCCTGGAGAAGGAACCCAAGAGACTTGGGATTTTGTCCAAATATGGCAAATAATTGGCAGAGGTCTCTAGTGTCAAATGACATCTCCCGTCCCTTGAATGGGTGGGGTATTTTAATAAAATGAGATATCTTAAATCACCTCCAGGCAGTTGGAGCATACTTGGAGCATACATACATTGGAACAGTGTAAGGATTAAGAAAATGGCTGTGTGCACAATCTTCTTTTTAGAGGATGGTTGGACATTCAGTATAATCTTGCCTACAAATTTGCCACTGACTATTTCCAGACAAAAGTGTAATTCTGTACCGAATATATATAAGCTGTATTGACTAATTCTGTATAATGGATTGGTATTAAATCAATGGTATCATATTTGTTTCTTCTTTGCACAAAGAAATGATAATGTATGGAATGAATGAAGGTTGCTATTGCATACATAAAGAAATGGGGAAAAGCCAATAAGGATGGAAGTCTCGGACATAAGACGACAGCATGTGAACATCCCTCATGCACCCACAAAAAAAAATCTTGACTGCCCTTAACCCTGAGTCTTACAGAGGGGGTCACATGCAATACTTAGGGCAAGGCATCCTACACAGGAAACTGCCTCTCAAGAACAAACACCCAAACCCAGCAAGGAAGGTAACCCTGATCAGACAGAGGTAATGCCAGAGGGCACCTTGGGAAGCAAACTATGCTCATGCTGTTCAAGGCAAACACTTACTGAAGGTCCACACAAGTGAGGCATATTAACATATTCACATGAAGTAAAAGCTAGAATCAGAACAGACATATGCAAATGGCTCCTGGTAGACAGAGTCCAAAAGATGGCTAACAATTACAGTATAGAAAGAAATATTTCTGGGATTTTTTTAATGCATACTAGATACATTTATCAAATTTTAGATGTGCATTTAGGAAGTTAAATCTACCCCAGACCGCTATTCTTGGTCTTCTGCTGTCATTGCCTTCTGGAGAACGACACTAGGGATCCACGTTCTGGGCTACCTCAGTGACTGGCTACTTTTGACCTGCAGTTGTTTGATTTGTCTGCTGACCAGGGATCTGTTTCTTTCCCAGCTAACCCACTTCTTTTCCCAGCGAGACCCCACCAGGGTCTAGTCTGAGTTGCTAAGGCTAATGTCCCTTTCTCTCCTTTGTTCGACCTTGTTGAGGCTGCACCTCTGTGCACCTGGCGGTGCGGATACTCTGCTTTCCTGTTGGGAATTTTTGCCGCTGTTATTAGTCTGGCTTCCACTTGTGGGATGGGTTTCCACCGAACCACAACTGGCTGAGAATGCTTTCCTTCTCCAGTTTCCAGGGTTGTGTAGCACATACAGTGTTTTGCCTGATGTGAGTTTTGTGTTATCTTATGCTCTTCTGATTTTTTAGGTGCCCTCTCCTTAGGCACTCAGACTGTTCCCAGTTGTGGTGCTGAGCATCTGGAGGTTGGCCTGTTTGTCTACACGAGGCCCTGGCAGCTTCCAGTTTATGGGATGCCATATCTTGAGGGGCTCATTTTGCTTGTCCTATATATGGTGGGCTTAGCTTTACCTCTTTCTTGGTCAAGCTGGTATTTTTTCCTAGGTTGTCTAGGTTGAGGGCCCTGTTTTTCTGGCGACTGTGTGGCCAGTTTGGCCCTAATTTCTGGGTCTTCTTACCTATTGTCCTATCCTAACTCTTCTTGTTGATCAGCTTCTTCACAGAATTGGTAGCATGGCCAGCCTCAATTGTTTGAGTATCTCCCACATTCTTCGTGTATTGGGTTTCTTGGTCTTGTGCCCTGTCTCCTGCATCAAAGTTGGGTTGCAAGCTTCTTAGTGTCACATTGGTGTCTTCCTGGCATCACTGTGTAGTGGCTTGTCCTGTTCCTCTCTTTCACATATATCCTTTGAGTTATTCACCATTGGTTTTGCTTTTTCTGTCCTTGTATTTTCTGATGGTTGCCTGTACTGTTCAATCCATCTTGCTTGGCCATGGCAGAGCCTCTCTCATTATATTTGGGTGGGGATTTGTCTTCTCTCTTGTTGTCTTGGATGTTCAATGCGCTCCAACTGGATTCTGCTATGCACTCTGTCCTCTAACTGTGGTTCAGTCTTTTGTGTGCTCCTCACACTGTTAGGACTGTGTTCCTTTTGTCACTGTTGTTTCTATTTTCCCTTCATGTCTGCTTTTTCCAGGTCCTCTGCATGGTGGTTCAGTTCAGCCAGTCCACTGTTTGTGTCCACTCTACATGTGTGTGTGAATATTTGGATCTTAGGGAATTTATTCTGTTCTTCAGTAGGTTAGCCCAGTTTGCCTTCCCTGTTATTTTGGTAAAGCCAGCCTCCTTATTGAGGTGCTGTTGTAAATAAGCTTGGGGAGCCACTGATGGATCCTTTCCAGAAATCAAGCATGGAATCACTTCGAATGTTCAGTAGTATGTTGATTGTTTGTGATGTGTATCTATATTTATATCAACACATTGTACTGAATGGGGTGAGAATAACTTGAGTTACCTCATCCCTTTGTGTGTATTTATACCTCAGTAAACTTATTTCAATTTCAAGCATAGAACGAAATGACTCACTTTTGTGGTAAGCCTCCAGTGGCTTTCTATACCTGCCACCCTGTTTTCTTCTTTCTCGTGGGGCTATGTTTTTTTTTACATGTGTGTGTGGTGTGAGGCTGACTGAAACTTCTAATAACCTGGGCTGCTATCTAAGGTTGATCATAGCTCCCTAGTAACAATCTTTTGCAGTGTTTATGTATGGTGCCTAATTTCCTGCAAGTAGTTGCTTGTTTTGTTGCATCTATGCTTTCTAATTTGGGTTTCTCCAGTTTTGTGGTTGATCTCTGATCATCTGCTTCCTATGCCTTGTAGAGAGAGCCAGATTCTGATTGTGGCTTCCAGTAGGCCACAATTTGAGGCCTATCAGAGGCCACACCAGGCCTCTGATAGGCCTCAGAGGCCTGGTGTGTTGAGCCCAGGGACTTGGTGGTACTAGAGTTAGGCTCGGGGAATCACTGGAGGCCAACCAGAGAAGGGTTTTTCATTACATTCAACATTTAATTTTTCCTCTTATATCTATAACATCTTTAGAAGTCTGACGATATGCCTGATTTCCTGAACCAAGTGTTTATATTGAAAGATCACATTAGTGTTAAAATTGTGTGTTAATTCTCACGTGTAACGGGAACTTGCTGTGAATCTTGATACGGTATGTACTGTATAAACTTAATTTTTAGTAACAATGTTAGTACTAATTACTGTATTATTTAGGATGAAAATGAGAATGGTAGTAGAGACTACTTGGCAACTCAATAGTCATCTTGCAATTTCTCCATTCTCTCATGCAACCTATTACACCATGTAATACAATTTTTGTCCCTGGGTAGTTATTTTCTCATTGCCTATTCTCCAAAGTATAGAAAATGGCCATTATTCTCCTCAAATTGGCCTTTGATCTCACAGCTCTAGATAAGGAGTTGGCAGCCTTTAAGTAACTTTCAAGATGTCTTTCCTAAGCTCTTTGAGGCGAAGGGCAAAACAAAGATTTAGGGTAATAATGATCATTTTCTATACTTTGGAGGCATAAGAAATAAAATAACACTTACTATCCAGGGAATATATAATATAAATTTAATACTCAGTGTTGACTTAATTCTTTGTTAAGTAGTTATGTAGTGTTCTGTATTATTCTTATAGTGCTCTACAGACATTTTCTTCAAGCATTTAAGACTGCTATTATTAGTATTACATAGCTAATGGGCATCTTTTAATTCCTTTCAGGTCTTTTTAAATATGCAGTTCCTGTTTTGTCATTCAGTATCTCCACGTTCCTTATTTAAATGTTAGATGATCAAATGACCACTCCTACCTGCATGTGAAATACTCTGTTGTCTATGTAGTGATCCTTCTCTTTCAAGTTTGTCTCTTTACACACACATAATGGACATTCTTCTGTTCCATAACCATACGCTCATCAGGATTTCTTGATCAGCGCATTCAGATGACTGTATGCAAAACGAATATACAGATGAATGCCTAGGCAGTATGTGATATGGTTCTTCAAAATCAGTTATTACCCTTATGTCCTGATCCCTCAGGACCAAGATTGAATGGGAAGTAGGTTTTCTGTGGGAGCCCCGTCGGCTCCCTGAAGCATCAGGGAGCCTCCGGGGCTCGCGCAGAAACTGGCGTTTCATTACATTCATTGTTGGTTTACTGCTTAGCAAGTCCCCATCCCCCCCTCTTTCTGGATATGTAGGGTTAAAAATATTGGTATTGCTTCAAAATTATAAGTCAATGTGGTGGTGTTGTATATAAATGAGAGCACATAGGACAGTTGAAACCAAACTGGTTTGGTTTCAAGTTTGAAAGGAGAAAATGTTTATGATGAAAAACAATAGAATAAGAAGTACTTGAACTACCACAATAAAAACAATTATGGTAAAAAATTTGCAAAATATAGCAAAGATTGAATTTATTTTCCCCCAAAATAGCTTAGGTTGGTTACAACTAATATTCTTTTGCAATGGATGGGGTTTGCACAAAGCAATCCATTTAAATGTAGTTGTACTCGTGTTACTGAATTGGCCCCAGTGGCTTTGCCCTTTGCCCTAAAGCAGTTGGAATGCCAGTCTAGCCTTGGAAAGGATTCTCTGACCCTCTTTCACCAGAAATAACAGTCTAAAATGATGAGGACTGGAGCAGTTGAACAATGAGTGAGGGTTCCTGTACAGAAGGCAACAGTTGAGAAAGCAAGCCAGGCACTAATGAAATCCACCCAAACATCCCTCAGTAATGGAGCGAACTGTTTGAGAAATGCCTGCACAGCTGACAACACACTCAACTCTGTTACTTGCAACAGATACTCCTTATACTGTGTGGTAAAAATCTTGTGTATCTATGATTTTAGGATCTGCAATCCTATTTAATGCTCTTGTGTAAGCTAAAATTTAACCCTGTGAGAGTTTAGAAATCTTCAAATGTAAAGGCCAACACATAACGTCTGCAGCAAAAAAGTAGCAAAGACTTTTTGCTAGATGATACAACTGTTCTTCAGTAAACTGTTGAACTATCATACCCACTTGACAAAAAGTCTTGCCACCCAGCTTCTGACCATACTATTGTGTATTACTCACAAGCCAAAAGTCTGTGGTATCTGGTGCTGCAACTAGGAACGTTCAGATGATTCTAAACCTAGCTTTATATCACTCCAAAGAAGAGAAAAACACCTTCAAACACTGTCTGGCTTTCGCTATGTGGAAGTCCTACGCTGGATGTACCTTGAGAAGTGCAGCTTCATCCTCTACCCAAGATAAAATAAATTGGATCCAGGAGGGTAGGCTAGAGGTATACATCTCCAACTGCTTGAAGAGATAATGATGTTATCCTTGTGATTCCTGTGATTGCTTGTGAAGGGTATTGAGTGGTTTGTTTTACTCTTGTCTTTTAGAGAGTGGTTGCTCAGTGGTGGATTGAGTTCATCTCCAGCATCTCCCCACTCCAATTTTATATCAAGACCATTTGCAAAGAACCTGCTGTGTTAGCTACAAGGCTCTGGCTTGGGGAACAATCGAGGGACTGGCTCTGAAGTGTTTCATTTCACTCTACATTACTCTTTATGTTTTTTGTAACACCTTGACTCATTTTTTTAATTCAAATTTAGGATGGAAATGGTTAGATGTACTGTGTAAGTA
Source organism: Procambarus clarkii (assembly GCF_040958095.1). Taxonomy (NCBI): domain Eukaryota; kingdom Metazoa; phylum Arthropoda; class Malacostraca; order Decapoda; family Cambaridae; genus Procambarus; species Procambarus clarkii. The sequence continues at coordinate 2,101,669 of NC_091200.1, read as the reverse complement.
CGTTGACTGCCCTCTTAAAATATGTATGTTTTCATGTATTAGTATATTCAGCATATTAATCCTTGCAAAGGGAGGGTTAAGGTTCCATCTCAAGGCTATAGGTGGCTCTTCATTCTTTTTATGTATGGTACTGTATACACCTCTGTACCCACAGTCCTCTTTAATAGAAATTTTCTTCTTTATTTTGTCAGTGATAAACACTTTTTACTCTACTGCAAAATATTGTGACAATAAGATTATTTAAAATAAAGTAAACCATTGTCTTACATGGTACTGTATCTCTAGTGTAAAGGTGTTTTCATCATTGATGATGTTTTTAGTTCAATAAACAGTAATTGGAATCATGCATTTATTGAGAATACCACATGCCTAAGGTTCGAAAATACTAGCTTATATTCAAGATTATAGATTTACTGTATGTATGGAACATTAAAAGTATCCTGTTACCATTTATCGTGTTGAAAATAGTAATTTTTTTCTGAATGCATGTTAGTGTTTTGAGATAATTACCTTAGTGTCTAACCTTTTTTGCTATAAGTGTATACCATGTATGTATATCTTGTTTCATTTATAAATAGTACCTACCTATAATTTAATACAGCATCTGTTATTATTACAAACTTAACTATTTACCTTTAAATTTAATTAATGCTCTTGATAAACTCAAAGCTAAGTATTGAAGGTAGAAACTTTCAAAGCTTTGCAGTCAACCACATTTATGATTTCTTGTAAGATGACCGAGGCTGATGAAGAGTTAGGTCAAGCACAGCACATCCTGGTTATAGGGTTTTGGACTCGGTACACTCGTGTATATTTCCAGTTTTGCCCCCTCCCCCCCAAAAAAAAAAAAAACTTGCCTGAATAATATACTGTCTAGGGTATGTTCCATTAGACTCTCCCTGGAATTATTATTAGATTAGAGGAGAATAAAATATTTTCTAATCCCCAACATTTCATAGATGGATTAGCGGAGATTCTTTAAATCACTTTGCATGTTCAGGCAGGCATGTGTAGTTTAGAAATTGATCCTTGGAGGTACAAGTTCTTCATCAGTCGCCCATATTTTAGGTTTGGAGTTAGGGACTGTTGTATTTAAAATTACCTGGTTCTATTTTGCATGCACAGTGTAATAATATACTTTATTGCAGTGCTGTACTTTATCATACAGTTCTTTTATACAGTATATATATTTTATATTTATAAGTTTTACATTTTCTTAAGTTTGTCTTAAAATTTGCTTAGTTTTTGGCTTGTTTTGACCATGTATATTGTATGTATGGACATCATCAATTGCCAGAGTATTGATTTACCTGCTTACCTGCTTGATGGGGTTCTCGAAGTTGTTGTTCTCCCCAAGCCCGGCCCGAGGCCAGGCTTGACTATTGAGAGCTAGATCCAACAGGCTGTTGCTTGGAGTGGCCCTCAGGCCCACATATCCACCACAACCCAGTTGGTCTAGCACTTCTTGAAGAAAATGATTTAGTTTTCTCTTGAAGTTGTCCACGGTTGTTCCGGCAATATTTCTTAGAATCGTTGGGAGGATGTTGAACAACCGTGGACCTCTGATGTTTATACAGTGTTCTCTGATTGTGCCTATGGCACCCATGCTCTTCACTGGTTCTATTCTGCATTTTCTTCCATATCGTTCACTCCAGTATGTTGTTATTTTACTGTGTAGATTTGGGACCTGGGGCCTCCAGTATTTTCCATGTGTAGGGTATTTGATATCTCTCTCGTCTCCTTTCTAGTGAGTACATTTGGTGAGCTTTGAGTAGATCCCAATAATTTAGGTGCTTTATCGTGTCTGTGTATGCCGTATATGTTCTCTGAAGGGAGAAGTGAGTACTGTGCAGTACTCAAGACGGGACAGCACAAGTGATTTGAATAGTACAACCATTGTGATGGGATCCCCTGAATTTGAAAGTTCTCGTAATTCATCCTATCATTTTCCTGGCTGACGCAATATTTGCTTGGTAATACTCTCTAAACGTTAGGTCTTCAGACATCATTATTCCCAAATCCTTTATATGCTACTTTCCTTCCATGGGCCAATTTGATTGTTTTGTACCCTGTACTGTATTATGTTTAATGTCCTCATTTTTAACGTACCTGAGTACATACCTGGAATTTATCACTGTTAAACATCATGTTATTTTCTGCTGCTCAGTCGAAAACTATTAATATCTGCTTGTAGTTTTTCAATGTCTTCAGAAGAGGTAATTTTCATGCAAATTTTTGTGTCATCTGCAAATGATGATTTGAAGCTGTGACTTCTATTTTTGTCTATACTGTATCTGATATGAGAATAAGGAAAAACAGTGGCGCAGCTCTGAGGCACAGAGCTTTTAACTCTGCTTGGGCTCGATTTTATATGGTTGACTGTCACTCTTTGTGTTCTGTTTGACAGAAAACTGAGTATCCACCGTCCTAGTTTACCAGTTATTCCCATTGACCTCATTTTGTATGCTATCACTCTATGGTCACATTTATTGAATGCCTTTGCAAAGTCCGTGTATACCACATCTGCATTCTGTTTTTCTTCTAATGCCTCAGTGATTTTGTTGTAGTGAGTTTGTGAGAGGCATGATCTTCTTGCTCTAAATTCATGTTGGCCTGGGTTGTAGAGGTCATTTGTTTCCATGAAACTGGTAACCTGACTCCTGATCACTCTCACAAATAATTTTATTATGTGGGACATAAGTGCAACTGGTCTATCAATTCTTTGCCAATGCTTTGCTCCCTCCCTTGTGTAGAGGAGCTATGTCTGCTGATTTAAGCACATCTGGTAACTACCCCGTGTCCAAGCTCTTCCTCCACACTATACTGAGTGCTTGTGCTACTGGCACTTTGCATTTCTTTATAAATATTGAATTCCATAAGTTGATGTATACAACAAGATTGTATACATCAACACAACACAAGAGTGTATGTGATGAGTCTTACTGTTTTTTTTTTTGGGTATCATGTTTATTTGTACCAAAAAGGAAAATCTTTGCAGAAAAAAAAAAGTTTGATTAAATTTGGAACAGTGGTATGTTTATATTTTTAAAATTAGTTCAGTGACACATGTTTTGTAGATCATTTTGCTTAGCTGAGACTGTTCTTTTGGCCAATACCAGCAAATACTGTACAGTATAGTACTTCCAAAGAATCTTAACTATAACTTCTCTCTCAAGTTCTATTGACCATCTTCATTGCCCACTTTGTACTTCAGTATTATAGCTGCCTAAACTTTTCTATGTAGAATTGCATTGGTATTGTATTCCTATTTTCTCACTGATATTGCATGGACTCCTACGAATCACTGCACCCCTTCAACTTCATATTCAGCATAAATATATTTGGTTTAATTTAATACTGACAGAGCACTCTTTTTGTACCTGCACTGAAAATTTGTTAACAATGACTTTTATAGGAAGTTTAATGTATTATTATAGTCAGATAGGGACATTTAGTCTTGTGTTGCACGTGTTTGTTCCTAGTGATATCAATGTCAGCCACAGAGTCCTGGCTCTTTATCTCCAAGATACTGCCATAACTCCTGTCCCTCCCACCCTGGCACCCCAAACCCACTGACACCTACCCTATGGCCGCTCACCCAGCACTCAGGCGGGAGGCGCATTTTTTCGCAGAGGTGCGAACTGTGCCCGAGTAAAGATGGCGCCCTCAAGCGTACTGACTCGGGTGGTTGGGCACATGTGGTGTGTGCATTGTACATCCCTGAGGTGCGCTTTGGAAACGTCACCACCATGGAGCCCATCATGCTCCAACTCATTCCACAAGAGAGGTTCAATAAGGTAGGAAGAAGTCACATAAATGTGGAAATATTTTGTTTATGCATTAGTAAAATGTGTATTTATTTGTATTCTCAGTTTTGGTAGCCATCTGTGTTAGTCATGAATAGTAAATGGTTGCATAATTACCTGTTTTACAAGTACAATACAGTAATACTGTAATGGGTAAAGCATGCACTTTAATCCTGTGGCTGCAAGATAATGTTCCACAGGCAAATTTAACTAAATTAGAATAATATTTTAAAGAATTACAGAACTTTAAATTAATTTTATTTAAAAAATGTCAACAAATTGTTTGAATTTATCATGATAATCCACCCCAAAAATTTTGCTGAAGAGGGATACTTGGAACATTTCTAACAGTTTACCTGAATGCGAAGTACCATTCATTACTTATGCAGAGTAACTGAAGAATAAAGTACAGTAATATCAATGAAGAAAGTAAACACTAAGCTCGTACGTTAGGAATGGAAAAAATGTTTTGGTCTAGTCCAATTTAGGACACATTGAAGTACTGTACTGTATCACTTTTTCATCCATTTCAATACAGTACACTGTATTTTGATTTGGTGTTTGTATATACTATACCGTACATGCACCGTGGATTACTGTTCAGATGGAACAGTTGATTTTGAACCCATGAGGTTTATCCATCTTTTTTTGGGGGGGGGGGGGGGCACAAATAATGTGCAGTATTTTGAGAAAATATTTTGTTGAGATTTATTATTGTCAGAAATTACACTATTATCCGAATGCTTCAAGCATGTATTTCCAAAACTGACCGGATTAGATTCCTCCCATTGCACTCGGACTAAAAAAATCCTCTGTATAGTTTAATATCTTGTGTTGTAAAGCACTCTTCTATATTCAGTCTGTCGTCACATGTAATAACAACACAGATTGGACACTATTGAGTGGCAGCATTCAGACTGGAGTGCCTTAGTGGAATTTAAGTGACTCAATTTGTATGCATTCTTGGACTAATGAACATCGACCTCAATAGGTTAGGTGGGTTGGTCTAGATTGATATACATGTGGTTGGCATACCATTTTCAAATTAGAGGTTTGTCAAGTTATGAGTGGTTATATTAGCACTTAAAAAAGTGTACAAATATAATGTAGCAAAATGGTATAAAAATTTTGTTTGCTTTCCATCATAACTATAAATACAATGATGTCGTTGTTTGAATGAAGGAGTCATTATGAACCCCCTCTTCTGTAAAAGAACTTCCTTTACATTTTATCTGCTGATTTATTCCAAAATTGATGTTTTAATTAGGGCAAATGACAGAACACACTTTTGTACATTGAAGAAAAAATATTTCCGAGCTACATGTCACATTTAGTTGCCCAGGTACTCCAACTATCACCAGGTAGCAAGACCTTGCCCACCTCTGGATGCCCTGACTGTTGTCTCATTCTTAATTAGGTTCTGGTACACAGTGGGCTGTGTGCATACAATATCAGCAGCATTGAACACTCCGTGTAATATCCAGGAAAAGCTTACTGTAAAGATTCCAGATGCACTTAAGTACGCTGGTGCGCTGGTGGCATCTGGGTCCAAAAATGCAAAAATGAAAACTCATTCGATTTCAATCAAACTTTTTTGACAAGTTCTATATGAAAAGTGTTTCATCTGGTCCAAGTTTCAGCATTGTAGCATAAATAGGAAGGGAAAAAAAAAAATATTGAAGTAGTTGTGAAAATTATGCAAAAATGGTCAAAATCGATTATCAATCAAAAGTGTCAACTGAAATCATAACTACGACTCTTTGCTATCACAATAGCATATATTAAACAAATATTATAATTAGTTTAATTGGAAAAAATTTTTAAGAAAAAAAAAAAAGTATTTTTTTTTTCTTTTTTAAATATTTTTTTTTTTAATTTTTTTTTGGGGCGATTTGCATCAAACGTACACACCTGACTGTACGTAAGCCTATCTGTAAGGATGCCAATTTTGGAGAAAATTGGTTGATGTCAACCCCAGCCACAGATTTTAGAACCTTAGACTTTATTCATTTCTGTTTTTTTTTCAATTGACACAAACGTTTACAAAACTGATTCCTGTTTTATTCAATTTACATGAAACTTACACAGTATATATGGAGGGCATGTCTCTACATTGGGGGGCTTTCATTTTTCTCTAAGTTCATTTATTGATTTTATAATAGCAATAAACATGCCATATTTTCAAAAAAAATTTGGGGAACTTTCAACATTTGTATTAGGAAAACTAAAGATGTTTTGGAAATTCTAAATCCCCAAATCCTTTATTATATGCTAATGTGTCAGAAAAGTGTCACAGAATAATTATATCTGAAACGTGTGTTCTGAAGTGTGGACTTGAAAATGTGTAAAAAACGTTCAAAAAAAAAAAAAAAACTCCCTTTCTATTTATGCTGCAGTACTGAAACTTGGGACAATTTAAGCACTTTTCATATACAACTAGAAAATTAATATTGGTTGACATTGAACAACTTTCATTATAATAACCAGACGGCCCCTTAAATATGCACCTTTTTTTTTTTTTTTTTTTTTTTTTTTTTTTTTTTTTTTTTTTTTTGAGATATATACAAGAGTTGTTACATTCTTGTACAGCCACTAGTACGCGTAGCGTTTCGGGCAGGTCCCTGGAATACGATCCCCGCCGCGAAGAATCGTTTTTTCATCCAAGTACACATTTTACTGTTGCGTTAAACAGAGGCTACAGTTAAGGAATTGCGCCCAGTAAATCCTCCCCGGCCAGGATACGAACCCATGACATAGCGCTCGCGGAACGCCAGGCGAGTGTCTTACCACTACACCACGGAGACCATTTCATGAGGGAGAAAATAACAGGTCAATGGCAAAAGCTAATGACCTGTTGCATTAATACTACACATTATAAATGCCTTGTGAGAGGATAATTAGGAGTCAAATCTCTAATTCTATGAGAGAAAAAAGGAACTAGAAAATTGAGAAAATCATAGCATTTTCTCATTGATGTATATTACATTAGTGTGATTTTCTGTGTATTTGAAGTTGGGGCGTACGGTGTTAAACTACTTTACCTCTCACCCGAGTTCTTGGGGGTCACAGGGTCACGTGTAAAACTTGGACTGGCTTCAGGAAGGGCTTCCAGACTTCCTGTGATTTCAGTAGAAATCTGGTTGAAAGACTTTTAACAAGTCAGTAGTGGTACAGTGGTTGAGCATGTGGTTGGCAGTGCCTTGGTCGTGGTTTCATGTCGCCTTGCAGCCCCGGTGGATTTTCTCATAGAAAATTGAGGTCAGCAGGAATCCTGCTTTTTGCAATTACTCAACCACTTTGACAAAATCATTAAAGCATTGAAAAAAATGCAAATTTTTTATATGCATTTTGTAAAAGTATATGATAATTGTGACTATAGTGAGAGCATACAAAATGTTGGTGGAAGAAACATCTTGCTAAGTGCAGCACTTTCCTAACAAACAGGTCACAAAGATTAGCAGTAAACCAAACAAAATGAAGCGTGAGCACAGTGAAAAGCTCTATCTCAAAGTTCTGTCCTTGCACCACTACTTTCTTACTCTCACTTCACACACAGACAAAAATACCTATCATAGCTTCATGCCTATCACAGTTAGCATGAATATTGCCTCAGCAGAAGATACTGAAAGCCTGCAAACATATATCAGTAATATCTTCTAGTGGGCAACAGAAAAAAGCATGACATTTAACAGTGATAAATTCCAGCTACTTTGATGAGGAAAGAATGAAAAGTTTAAACTTGATACAGGGTATATGAGGTATGATGCAAACAGATCTTCTCATTGAATGAAAATGACATGTAAATGATCTAGGAATGATGATATCAGACGACCTAATGTTTAAAGAGCATGACAACAAATGTAGCATCACCCAAGAAAATGTTTAGGTGGTTTACGAGAACTTTTAAATTTAGGGATGCCACCACATTGCAACTCCTTTTCAAATCGCTTTTACTTTCCCCGCCTTGAGTACTGCTTGATACTCTTCTCCCTTTCTGGGCAGGAGAGCTTTTTTAAATAGAATGTGCTTTACGTGTTGAAATTATGGGGGGTATGATGATAAAACTTGTAACAAAGATGACGATAGTACTGTATTGATAAAGACAATGCAAATTATTATACACAAAGAAATCATACTAATGTGATATATATCAATGAGAAAATCAAGTGGAGCACCGAGGTGACTTGAATTAGTGATCAGGGTACTCCCAGCCGTGCACCGTACCCCTGTACCACAACATGATATAAGTTATATAACCTGGGGATTCCACTGAATCCACAGGAAGTCAGTACAAGCTTCCAGAGTTCAAGTCACCTCAGTGCTCCAATTGATTTTCCTGCAAATTATTAATGTTGTGGATTGGTTACAGGAAGATTTAAACAATATTAGGTATGATCTTACAGAAGATGAAATTACTGCTCTTGTTAGTGTTGTTCAAGTGGAGGATGAGAATGAAATACTCGTAAAGCCAGACTATAATTATCATTTTTTATTAGATTGACTCCTAGAAATATTTATTGGAATATTGAAATAAAGACATTTAAGGATTCTATTCCTGTCTGAGGCAATTAAAATCATAAATGTCCAATAACATACAACAACAAAAATGGAAAAATATGAGACAGACATTCTGATATACTAAAGAAACTTCACGACATTCATTAGATCAAAATTAGAATATACAACTGTTATGTGATGTCTATATCTCAAGAAGTGTATCAACAAACTAAAAAAAAAAAAAAAGGCAAAGGCATGTTACTAAATAGCTTCAGGAGCTTTAAAACAAAAGCTATGAGGAGATCAGACCAGCAGCCAAGAGGCATGGTCAGAGACTGGGCTGCAGGGATGTTGATCCTCCGAATCATCAACATGTAGTCAATAGGCAGAGTGAAATCGTTAAATATACCTCAGTTGAGAAAATAGCAGGGAAAGAGGTGATATGATCATCATTTACAAAATACAGTAGTGACATTGACACAGTTTATAGGGAGGAAATTTTTAAACCGGCAAATACAAGAACAAGAGGCCATAGATTCAGGCAAAGGAAACAAGGGTGCCAAAAAAATATATGAAAGTTTCCTTATGTGAACAAAGTTGTAGACATTTGGAAAAATTTAAGTGTGAAGGTTGTGGATGCCAAAGCCATCAGCAGAGTTCAAGCATTATATGACAAAGATTATAAGGAAGATGGGATACCACGAGTACAGCTCTTACCCTGTAACTGCACTTGGGTAATAGTAGTACAATGGGGGCCTTGATTTATGATGGTAATCCGTTCCCAGAGACGTATCGTAAGTCGAAATATCGAAAGTCGAAACGATTGTTCCCATAAGAAATAAAGGGAATTGAATTAATCCGTTCCACGCCCTCAAAAATATTAACTTAAAAATACATTTTATACTGAATACAATTTTTTCTCTAACTACAATACAGCACATATGTTTGTCTTACTTTTATGGAGGACTCTTGATGGCGCATGGAAGATGGTGAGGAGGGGGGAGGAGAGGTGTTACTGTTTGGAAGGGGAGTCCCCTTCCATTATAACATCAGGCAATGAGGACTTCTCTGGGGTACACACACTGGCACATTTTGCCTGCATACCACTAGGACCTGTTTCTGGTTCACTGCTTGATTTTCTTACTAGAAATCGTTCCATTGAAGACTGTTTTTCCCTTCTTTCCAACACTTGTCTGTAGTGAGGCATCACATTGTTATTAAAAGGATCAGTGCAACGACCTGTTACAGCTTTATCTGGATGATTCTTTTCAGCAAAACTTTTACAGTTCTTCCCACACTGTACACATTTTCTTAAATAATGAGGAAGGGACATCCTCTAATGCCGCCGCCTCCTCCTTTGAAGATTTGTTGTACTGCCTAGCTAGTTCAACACGAGTACCATTTTCCTGTTCACGTATGATATCTTACTTTTCCTCTATGGTCATTCTTACATGTGTTTTCATATATTGAACCTTATCACTGACTTTCTTGGAACCCATGGCATGATATATAATAATGTTTTATGTTCAAAAAGTAAAAAAATCACCACAAAAATGGAATTTCTTATAAGTGTGATTGTCACTAAGCTGGCAGCTCTAGTAAACTGAGGCAGGTCGGCCCGCGTGACCGGGAACCATGCGCTCAATCGACCCGAACGTGTATCAATGCATATCGTTAGTCGGCGACAATATTGTAAGTCGCGTCGCATTTTTCTATCAAATTTATATCGTAACTCGAAATTATCGTAAGTCGGGGCAATCGTAAGTTGAGGTGCCACTGTAGTAGGCGTCCTGCAGTCTTGGGAGACGGGAGTTGCGCTCAGGTTGTCGAGGCTGAAGTGTCCTTTCCAGGGTGCAAAGCCAGGGTAGGTTGATATGGAGGAGAAGCTGTTACCCATGCAGTGGTTCCCCCTTTCCACGATACTGAAATTGTCCAATGGAAAGGCAAAGGCTTAGGTACTACACATTCATATATACATATATAGTCTAAGCTCACAAATTTGGATGACCCCAATCTGAATCATACATAGATCTGAATTATCCAAATTCCTTAAGATGCCTGATAAAAATATAAACAAAATAACTTTTTTGTTGTACCAGAACCAACTTTATTCACATTTCCACCTATAATAAACATAGATTTACCTTGTTATGGCAGCATCTTCATAGAAATAAATCAAATAGTTTGACTAACAGAAATTTCAACTTGGGGGCGTTAACAGCTCTCTTGGTCGCCGGAGGATTTAAATTCTGTACATTCACCTAACTCCAAAATAACTGTTTAAAGGCTTATATTGCATGTATTTATCTCTTCTTTACCCAATTTCAAACACTTGTGCTTTCTGCAAATTCTCACGCAACACTCACATCGGCACGGCCATGTTTAGAAAGTTCAATGACTCCAAGCTTATCCTTAATTGATTTGAGTGAGTGAGTGAGTGACTTAATTGAGTGACTTGCTTCCTTTTAACTCCTTCACATTCATACACAGTGTGTGTGTGTATATACCTTGTAGTTACTTTGTGGTGGTTCCAAGGATTAACACCATTGTGGCCTGGTCTCTAACCAGGCCTTCTAATTGGTCATCAGGCCAACCAGGGTGTTGGAAATGGCAGCTCACAGCCTGGTTCATCAGGTATCCTATGGAGGTGTTTATCGAGTTTTCTCTTGAACACTGTGAAAGGCCGGCCAGTTATGCCACTTATGTATGTAACAAGAGAGTGCTGCAAAGCCTTGGGCCTTTGATGTTGATAGAGTTCTCTCTTAGCATACTGTATTTCTATATCTATATATATATATAGATACATGAATTATTTGGAAAATCCACACATTGAAGTATTGTTGTACTGGAAGAATTTAGTACCTTTTGGGAATGGGGATTAGTGTGGTGTTTTTCCAACATGTCTTTATTTTTGTAGATTAGATTGTACTACAAGAAATAGGTTCACAGTGACTGAATAGTTAATATATCTGCATAGTTTATCAATCTAAAATATAAACAATTCGATTCAATTTTTAGAACACAATGTACTTATTCAGTTGTAAATTTATATATATATTTTTTTTTTTTTTGAGATATATACAAGAGTTGTTACATTCTTGTAGAGCCACTAGTACGCGTAGCGTTTCGGGCAGGTCCCTGGAATACGATCCCCGCCGCGAAGAATCGTTTTTTCATCCAAGTACACATTTTACTGTTGCGTTAAACAGAGGCTACAGTTAAGGAATTGCGCCCAGTAAATCCGCCCCGGCCAGGATACGAACCCATGACATAGCGCTCGCGGAACGCCAGGCGAGTGTCTTACCACTACACCACGGAGACTGGTAAATCTAGGATATCTAGGGAAGGGGCAGATTACCCAAGCACATTGATCTGGACGTGTGGCAGCCAAAGGATTAAAGCTTCGCATGTTAAAATACAGTGTATTAATGTGAAAAAATATTTAACTAGTTTAACTTTAGATATAGTTAAATTCTAAAGATGTGTTTGTAGTTTTTAATCTCTTTTTTTTTTCCAAATTGTTTCATACTTTATAAGTTATTTAATTCATTCATTGCTTATGATCCAATATTGTGTATTTGTGTTGGTTTGTTTTGTATATTTTTACCGTGCTAAGTGACTGTGCATTAACCGTAGTGTACATAATTTATGATTTACATTAATTACTAATAATAAAAATTTTGTTGTAGTTATGGAGGAAAACTTCTTTATAACTGATTATTTGCTTCCTTCAGTCGTGCTACATCTGTGAAGAGGGTGGTAAAGAAAGCAGAGCCATCATCGGTGCATGTATGCAGTGTAATAAGTCAGGCTGTAAGCAGCACTTTCATGTAACGTGTGCACAGTCTATGGGCTTGCTTTGTGAGGAGGCAGGAAACTACTTGGATAATGTTAAGTACTGTGGCTATTGCCAGTACCATTTCTCAAAGCTGGTAAGTGGAAATTCTCTCCTATTAATGTTGTCTGAAAAATAATTTGTCAGATACCACATATTGTATTCTATCTTAAATTGTTGACACAATGTTTTGTTTTTTTGTTCTGAGGGGTATCCACATGTAGAATCTGTCAAGTTCTTTATTTATGAAAATTTTAACACGTTAAACTCTGTAGAAGTGATCGAAGCCTTTGTGTAATGTAGATGTTGTGTTGTCTATTGGCTAGCATATAAATTAAAATATAGCCATTGCTTTGGATGTAAAAAATGCAAGTAATGAGGTATTTATCTGTAAATTTATTTAAATAGAAAGAAAAGAGGAATTTATAAATTAGTTGTGTGGACAGATAAATCCTCAAATAGATAAATCCATAAATAATATGGACATTATTTGACAGTTATTAGAATGCCCCCATTTTTTTTTATTTTTCAAATTTGCAAGTATTTACCCCTGGAACTTCTAAGGTGTATTAAATAAAAAAAATTGTGTAAAATTTCAGGCACCTTTATAGATATTTAGTGGTAGTGGCAAACAAGTGAATATTTAACAGTGCTACCGTGTAAGTGTTTAGTACTGGCTCACACACTGAGGTGAGCCACTGCCTGGATACTTGTGTTACGGTATCACCCCTTTTGGGCAAACCATTTAAAAAAAAAAAACGAGCCTCTAGTAGTTACGTCATGGGTGGCTTGGAATTACTACTTGATCACATATTTATGTAGCCTATGGACATCAGTAAATGTCTGAAATGAGCTGAAAATTTACATGAATTGTTTTTATGGCTAAGCTTATAATTGCCAGGGATGAGACTTCAGCTTTTCTTTATTTGAGCCAGTCTACAGTACACACACATGCAAACATTAGTTTAAGGTAAATATATAATCCAATATTTTATACTAGAATTCTTTTGAAATAATTTTCTGGGGACAGCCCCTTCGGCTTCCCGGAGCTATCCAGGCTGATATGTATATCATTAGACTTTGGCATCAGTCAGTGTGAATGAAGTTCTAGACCTACCGGGAACCATGAGCCAGAATCTGGCCCCCTCAGAGAGGCACGAGGAGTAATGGCCTATAGAAATGCACATGGGATTTGGAACATTCTGTATTTGCCATCAACCGGGCCAGGCATCCAGAAAGGCAAGCACCTCAAAACAAACACCTATTCTGGTTAAAATGATGAAAATAAACTAACCAGTGGACAGAATTCTCCAAATGAAAACGAGCAAACGAGCATGACGTCACAAGCCACGCTGCATGTCTGTGCAGCTCCCTCCTCCCCGGGAGGGAAAAGGGGGCGCCCCAGATCCACCGTGCCGTTGATCCACCCTTCAGTTCTTGACTGATGTGATTGTGACTCGAGTCCATCACCATCTGTATGGTGATCAGGTGGCTTCTATGATGGTGTCCCACCTGCGGGCTTCGTCTTGGCAGCAGTATGAAGATTCCTGGCAGTCCTTCCGTTTTTTTTGTCTATCACTGTACTTCGCTTTCGGTTAAGGTGATTTTGTCTTTTCTTTTGTGGCTGTTTCAGGACCGTCATCTTATGTTGAATACTGTCGCCTCGTATCGTGCGGCATTGGTGGAGCCGCTGCAGCTTGCTTTCGGTATTGATGTTACTTCTGCACCGTTTCGCAAGTTGTCTCGGGCGTTGTTTCACCTCCAGCCTGCTCAGGCGCCGCCTGAGCCATCCTGATCTTTGGACAGAGTGCTCTCTTACCTGTCTTCTCCTCAGTTTGTTGTGGCCCCTTTGGTTCCGGATTGTTTTCTAAGGCTCTTTTCTTGTTGGTATTGGCCTCTGGGGGTCAGGTTGGGGAGCTTCATGCTCTCCTCCGGCACAAGGGTTTCTGCTCTTTTGGTTGAGGTGATGAGTTTATTCGTTTGCTGCTGTCTCCTTTTTTTTCTGGCAAATAATGAAACTGCTGCTTTCTGGAGGGGTCCTTGGGTTTTTGATGCTTAGTTGGTCAGGCGGGGGGGTGCATCATGTGTTGGATCTGGTTGCGGCTCTTCATCGTTATTTGCGTGCCACGGCCTCTGTGACCTGGGAAGTGCTTTGGGTTGATGAAGTTTCCCTTCATCCCTGTTCTCAGGTTCGGGTCTCAGGTCATCAGGAGGGTTATTCGGTCTAGCCAGCCTGTGGTCTATCCCCGTGCCCATGACATTTGTAAGTTTGCTGTGATGGCTGTTGTCTTCGGTAACATGTCCTGGACTGACATTAGGGCATGGGGTTTTTGAAGGTCGAACAGGGTCCTGGCTGCACGCTACCTTGTAAATGTTCTTGGGCCTAGTTGGGCATGTCACTTTGGGTCAGCGATTGCAGCCTGTTTTCTTGACTTCGAGTTGAGGTGCAAGCACCAACCGCCTCCTGGGTATGCCTTCGTCTTTGGTGATGGTAGCTCCCTCTCAGAAAATCAGCATTGAATGCAGTGAAATGACATTTTCTGGGTGAAATCCGGAGGCTCCCTGGCACCCCCATCCCCTCCGGTTGGTGGTTTATCGCGTATTTTGACATCCAGCCTCGAACTGAAGGGTGGATTGCTGGCACGGTGGGTCTGGGGCTCCCCTTTCTCCCTCCAGGGGAGGGGGAAGCTGCACAGACATGCTGCGTGACTCATATGATGTTATGCTCATTTGCTCGTTTTCATTTGGGGAGTTCTATTCACTCATTAGTTTATTTTTGTCATTTTAACCAGAATAGGGGTTTGTTTCGAGGTACTTACCTTTCTGGATGCCTGGCCTGGTTGATGGCAGATATAGAATGCTCCAAATACCATGTGTTTTTCTATAAGCCATTGTTCCTCGTGCCTCTCTGAGGGGGTTCGTTGTCTCCGGTAAGCCTAGAACTCCTTTCACACTGACTGATGCCAAAGTCTAATGATATACATATCAGCCTGAATAGCTCCGGGAGCCTACGGGTCTCACCCAGAAAATGGCATTTCATTACATGTAACGCTAGTTTTTTTATAAGTTTACCTACATATTAATGGCATATGTAAAATGCTGAACCAAATGTCATTGTACAGACTAGATCCAGCCTGCAGGCTGGAGACTGCCCATGCCTAGTGTAAACCCATTGGTAAAATGTGGGGAGAGTAGGGAATGAGTAGCCTAAGAAATGGTCGGTGTAGTTTGCTTTTTTTTTTATTTTTTAAATTGGCTTGAATTTTAGCATAGTTTTAAGTGGAAACGTTGTGGAAATTGTTTTAAGGTTTCTTGATACAGATAATAATCTGGAGCTCACTAGATTATATCTCAGCATCAGTTTAAAAAAATATGAGAGGGGGTAAGGCCTTAATATAGTACTGTATGTAATTTTTAGCACAATATATCTGTAATACCTTTGTCTAACTAGTGTATCTCATCAGATCACCTAATAGGTATGTTTGATATAATTTTAGATATTGGGCAGTTTGTGCTCACTACTTATGCTTTGAGGTTAGTAGAATGTCTTTTATTACAGTGTGGCAGAATTTTCTCGAGAGCACCAAGATTTGAATTGTTTTTGGGTTTCAGGTTCCCAGACCTCTCCTCACATGTGCTTTCACATCTCTCTAAGAGTTTTTAAGAGTTAAGATATTGTCATCATTGAGAATTATGTGATGAAAGTGCTTATTAGGCCTATGTATTTAGTATGTTCTAAATATTGCTTGCTTAATTTATACAACAATTGTGAGTAAATCTCTTACTGCCTCACAAATTTCACAATGCAAGGGGAACCTACTGACAAAAATCCGATCTTACGAATGGCCTTAAAATGCAAATATTAGCCCTATGTTTAGCTATGCAAACCTTTTCTGAACTCTGTACCTGAAGAACAGTGCTAATAATGCACTATTTCAGTTGTTTATCCATAAAAAGTACCTCAATAATGGCTGATAAGATTAGGAAGTGTGTTGGTAGGGCACCAGGGTCT